>NC_140236.1:3971940-4216940 GCF_949987555.1 Borostomias antarcticus
CAATGAAAATAAAACAGTAGGATAATATGTCTACCATGTGCAAAGTTGTGGGTTTTTTTTATTTTGTAATGAGCATAAATGTGTTTTTTTTATGTTCATTGCAAATATCTCTCAGCCCTACTGATGGATCAAGAAATACTGGGTGTGAACACCCTGTTCCAAAAAGAATGGGTGAGAGATGGACCGACCAGGACCGGGCTACTGGTCTGCTACGTCATCTGGTGTGACTGAGCCTCAGGGTCTCCAAGCCAAGCCCGAAGATCCGGTATAACTGGAAGGCGTGGAGGGTCATTAACGAGACGAGTGGACGGAAAAGGTCAAGGGGAGGGACAGGTCGCGGGCCACCTGAGGAGAGGGTGACCTCCTGGTTCACTCACTTCCGAAACCTCCTAGGCACACACCTGATAGTAGATGGAGCTGAGGATGAGACACGTGCTGTCCTTACGAATCTCAACGTCGAAGATGGTCCCTTTATAGTCAGGGAGTTTCCAAAGTGAAATCCACGCTGAAGCAGGGACAAAATACTGAACAGCATTCCCCCAGAGGTCTTTAAGAACTGTGATCTTTATGACATCATCCTGGAGTTTTACAACCTTGCTCTGACGATAAACATACAGCCGGATGTATGTGGTCTCTCTCTCAATCAATCAATCAATCAATCAAAGCTTTATTTGTATAGCGCATTTCATACCCAGAGGCAACACAATGCGCTTTACAGAGAACAAGGGAGGTGGGCATACGACCCACCCCTACATATTACAGAGGGAAGCAAAAAAAACTGTAATCACCCGGGGGCCAGATAAGTGAGCTGTAAAAATTCTTCCCTCTCTAACATCATCCCAGTGGCCAAATCCGGAGATCTTTCGAAACCAGACAACTACCGAGGCATCAGCCTGACATGTATCTTTGCCAAGGTGTACAATCGCATGACACTGAACTGGATACGTTGCGCCATCGACCCTCACCTGAGGGAGAACCAATGGTTTTTGAGAGGAGATGACCACCGTGGCCCAGATCCATACATGGATTACCACACGGGCAAAGGAGAACATGCCCACGGCCCGGGAGTCAACATGCCCAGGGCTCGGGAGGATCACTATGAAATTGTTTGAATATTTTGGAAATTAACCAATTCCACAGGCCTGGGTTTTTTGTATTCAACACAGACACCTGGACTTGTCTCCATGAGTACTCCAATAACCAAGCTACTGCAAGTGCATTTCACTTCCAATGGTGCTAAATGTTTTGTCAGTGTTCATCTGTCAAGAATCAAGTCACGAGAGTCCAGAGATTGAGGAGTTCCAGCAGGAGGGTGCTGGTGTGGGACCCTCTCATCAGCAGGGGAGCAGTAGAAGAGCATAAACCTTCTGGTAGGCAGAAGGGCAGTGGTGCTGGATCATTTCTCAGTCTCGTGTGTATCCTGGGCCTGCCCCTCCTGGCTGGAGCTGGAGAAGCAGGGTCCACCACAATCCCCTCCTTACCAGAGGTGGTGTAGGACCGGGCAATCTCCATGCACCCACCGGCCAAGACCGTGTGTCTCTAGCCCACTCAGGGGCAGAGTTGTGGGGTCCGTGGCGTGGATAGTGGCATGGTGGCGAGACTCAGCCCTCTCGGGTCAGAGCGGGTCACGGGCATTTAATCGGAACGGAAACCCTGGTCAGGGACTCATTTTTATAGCATTTTTGAAGTCCAACTTTTGTTGAACTATTCATTTGTTAATTTGTCGCCGGCGCTATTGTCTTCACAACAAAGAGCAGATTACAGCTGCTGCGCTGGATCGGGGCTGGGTGTTGGGTGTTTTGAGGAGGAAGAGGAAGGAGACAAATGACAAACTTCCTAAATTAAAAAATAATGTCTGAAATCCAAACAGTACAATGCCTGAGTAGGAATTAGCATGTTTATTCTGCAGCACCCGGGGCTTGAACTCACAACCAGGCACCAAGGGAAGGTCATGTTCTTGTTTGAGCCAAGTGACAACATTTACCTAAAAAAAATGTCACAGCTAGATATTTACACTGTAGGAATCCTGCATGAACATATTAGCACTTTATACTGTGATGGGAACGAGTTGTGGGACTCTGGACTGAGCATGGATTCACTGATTTACTTATTTGATTGTGGAACTGATTGAGATGTAAGGAGACAAAAGACTGGTCACATGAAGAGACGCAAACAAGAAACCATAACAGCTACAGCAAAAATGAACAGTAACAGCTACAAATTAAAAAATATTTAAAAATCGTGTCACACAGCACAATGGAGTATATATTAGCATTTTTATTCTGGCAAAGCAAGTTTATTTGTATAGCACATTTCAGCAACAAGGCAATTCAAAGTGATTTGCATGAGACATTAAAAGCATCAAGACAAAAGTACAAGAAACACAAAAGGTCATTCAATGAAATGCAAAAAAGGGCATTTAAAACAAAATGCAGGAAAAATAAAATACAGGAATAAAAGTTACAGTGCAGTGTATAAATACATTATTTGATTTAATAAAAAGCAGCTGCTAAAAGAAAAGTCATCAGTCATCATCTTGATTTAAAAGAACTGAGAGTTGCAGCAGACCTGAAGTTTTCTGGAAGTTTGTTCCAGATATGTGGAGCATAGAAACTGAACACTGCTTCTCCATGTTTTGTTTTAACTCTGGGGACAGAAAGCAGGCCTGTGCCAGACGACCTGTGGTCTGGATGGTTCATAACATAACAGATCAAAAATATATTTTGGCCCTAAACCATTCAGTGCTTTATAAACAAACAGCAGTATTTTAAAGTCAATTCTTTCACAGGGAGGACTCAAGCAGCAGCGTTCTGAATCAGCTGCAGCTGTCTGACCGATTTCTTAGAGGGACTTGTAAACACACCGTTAGAGTAGTCGAGTCTACTGAAGATAAACACACGGACAAGTTGTTCTGCTTGAACTCTTATTCAGCTACCCGTCATGTGAGAAGCCATTGCTGGTTTCACACAGACTTAAAAATCACAATCACGAGGGTTGCATGTAAATGTCACAGGTGCAACTAACATTGAGGTATCAGCAGTTTCCACAAAATGTTTGTTAAAATAAAGGCACCACGAGGGGCAAAAACCAAAATCAAAGACTAAACAATAAAACCAAGGAATACACTTAACAAGCACAGCTACAGCAAATAATGAACAGACAAAGAACAAGAGGGGAGCTACATGTAGGCTATAGGGCTTGCGAAAATGTAGTCCCAGATAAGACCATCTTGTTTCTACACAGGTGTATCTATTCGTCTGATTGCATAGGATTCTATGCAGTAGAGCCAATCAGACAAATAGATACACCTGTGTAGAAACAAGATGGTCGTGTCTGGGACTACATTTTCCCAAGCCCTATATATACACAGACTAACAAGACAGGTGGAAACCAATCAAACAATCAGTGGCACTGTGTCCTCTCAGTTTAGCCGGTTGTAGTCCTAGGGTTCGCTATTGGGGCGGGGTTGCCCACAACAGTGTCTCTGATTGGTGGAGACATTGCTGTTGCACTATAGGATTGGAGTTAGTAGTTTGAGGGGACAAAATGAGGACATACTTCAAAATATTGTCAAAAATTCAGTTTTTGAGATACAATTCTGAAAAATGTACATCTACAATGTAATGGAAATGTTGTCAATGTTCCTTTTCATCATAGTCCTGGACAATGCACTTCACTAAGGCCTTCATTGGACGGGAGCAGGAACTCGGCCTCACTATAACACCTAGGAGGTCGAGACAACACCCTGCCGTAGTCCTAACCTGACCTGGACTATGCCGACAACATCAGCCTGCTCTCTGCTCTCTATGCAGAGTGGAGACAGAGTGTGCCAAGGTTGGCCTTCGGCTAAATGGAAAGAAAACCGAGGTAATCGCTTAAAACATCCTCCCGGACCATCCACCTCTAACAACAACAGGAGGCATTCCTCTGAGGGAAGTCAATGACTTCAAATACCTGGGCTCATGGGTCAACTCGTCCGTGTAAGACCTTAAAGTGAGGAAGGCGCGTGCATGGAGGGCCCAGAACGCCATGGCCAGTGTGTGGAACTCCAGCATCTCCCGACAAAACAAACTCAGCTTCTTCTATGCAAAGGTAGAGTCCATTCTCTGAATGCTGGACCCTGAAGCCCTCCCCACAGAAGTCCCTAGATGGCTGCTACACCAGAATTCTGCATATAATGTCGACAAGAGCGAGCATGTTACCAACAAGCATCTGTATGGGGGGTCACCAAGAGTGAGTGAGAAAATAGCAGCCAGGAGAATGAGACTGGCAGGTCACTGCCAGAGACACCAGGAGCTGCCAGCCAGCAAACTGGCGTTGTGGGAGCCAACACACCGGCATCGGTCACGAGGGCGTCCCACACTAACGTACGTGGACGTACTCAAAAAAGATGCAGGAGCGGAAAGTACAGGGGAGCTAGCCAGATGTATGGAGGATCAGGATGACTGGAGGCGCCTGGAGCTTCCAGCTGTCGCTATTGGTGTGTGAATGTGTGTGTGTGAATGGGCGAATGAGAGGCCATTGTAAAGCGCTTTGGATAAAAGAGCTAATAAATGCAGTCCATTTACCATTTCCCTAGAGAGCAGTCTGGTACTCTAATCCTCAACAGTCCAGCAGACTAGATCTCAAATCCTCAACAGTCTAGCAGTCTAGATCTCTAGTCCTCAACAGTCCAACAGTCTAGCTCTCTAGTCAGCAGTCTATGTAGCTCTCTAGTCAACAGTCTAGCAGTCTATGTAGCTCTCTAGTCAACAGTCTAGCAGTCTAGCCAACAGTCTAGTAGTCTAGCTCTGGCTGCAACAGTCTAGCAATCTAGTCCTCAACTCTATTCATGTTCCCTCTCAACAATCCCAATAACTTCCTACAACCTATCTCAACTCAATTTCTTCTGTAAACTCAATTTCTTCTGTAAACCTCCTCCTAGATAAATAGCAGTTCAAGCCCAGTGCCTATATAAACCACATTTGATTGTCAGTGTGTTATTGCTGAAGGGATTCTTATTTTAACTTTATCTGAGCTTACAGCCAAGAATGACACAAACACATCTATATTAGACTAGAAATCTAATTAGATGAGAGTTTGTGGTTCTAGGGGAGAGAAAGCAATGGGCACAAGTCTGCAGCATTGCCACCATGACAAAGATGAGTGATTTTACTCACTAGTGCCCTGTGCCTGTGGGACCATTGTGGTTTGTTCTGCTCATTCTATCCATCTACTCATTCTTTCTTTCTTTCTTTCTTTCTTTCTTTCTTTCTTTCTTTCTTTCTTTCTTTCTTTCTTTCTTTCTTTCTTTCTTTCTTTCTTTCTTTCTTTTTCTCTTTCTTTCTTTCTTTCTTTCTTTCTTTCTATCTATCTATCTATCTATCTATCTATCTATCTATCTATCTATCTATCTATTTATTTATCTATCTTTATATCTATCTAAAACAGACAAAGGGGCCCCATTCAGAGGCTCCTCCTGAGCCCCCCAGTGAAGACCCTATGTCTCAAATTGATGATTCCTTCCTTCCTTCCTTCCTTCTTTCCTACCACAATTTAAGATGGCTGCCACTCAATGACAACTAGTGATGGGTATCGGAAGCCAGTATTTTTTGGTACTGGTACGTTATTGGGTCAGTACCTAAATATTGATAAGCTCAGGGACAAACGGTGCCGCTACCAATATTTAACCCGTGTTTCATAAATCCATGGAGCCACGTTCGTTTCATAAATCAGCCAATGCAGCTGGCATTCGTCCCCTAATTATGACGAAGCTGCTGGTGAGAGGCAATGATATTACATTGCCCTCCCCCTATCCCAACAGGACCTCCCACTCCTCCTGAAAGACGCCCCCATAAGTTAATGCTAACAATCGCGTACTTTAAGATCGCTAACGTTTTTAACATAAGTCACTGAGTTGAACATAGCGAAAATTAGCGTTGCGATTAACGGACATTTTCTGACAGAGCTAGCTACATTAGTAATATAGCCACAGACACTGCGTTTGTTACATCCAGAGCTTTTATGCCAGTCCAAACATCATGTCTCTGTGACCTTCCCAAGTCGAGATATGTCCCTTTCAATATCATGCCCACGGCGCACTCTGGCAGCTAGGCCTGGTTGTCGAGATTGGGTCAGTCGGTCGACCGACCCTATCAGCCTTCCTCGCCCTACCGTTTCCCGGACCTTACCGTTGCAGTATAGATGAGCTAGATGTGGAGGTTTAATTTCTAGTTTTATTGTTCAGTTGTGTGTACAGTACAACCACAAGGGGCATGGTTCCTCTTCAAAACCAAGTTCTGTTTCAAAACAAAAGATGGCATCATTATGAAATCAGTCATGAATAAGCTTGGGATTTAAGTTTCTAGAAATAGCTCTGTGTTTTGTAGAAGAAAGTGTGTATTTGTTCCAGTTGATTGCATTAGAGAAAATGTTCACAACATCATGTTTTATGTATTGAATAAATATAAGTTGGTGGCTAGGTATCTACAGTATGAGTTAATATGTGTAGCCTGGGCTTGAATAGATTTTAACTCTGACTCTCAAAACATTAGTTGGTAAAGACATGAGTGTCCAAACCATGTCCAAACATTATTCAGAGTTCACACATGCACACACACACACACACACACGTACGCACGCACACACACACACACACGCACACACACACACACACACACACACACGCACACACGCACACACACAAGCTGGCCAAATACAACAACCTGAACACTGGGAAATGCTTCATTGAACAAAGAGGAGTACAGATAATGATCCAACATAGCTGACCTTATGAGAATTTCCAGGGAAGTGTGAGGGACATTCTGTGGTTTTATTCAGCATGTGGACTGCTACCAAAGGATTTTGTCCCATTTGTTTTAATGTCATAGGATCACTGTAGACTGTGCAGACAATTCAATGTTATGTCTTACAGTCCCAGAACTCCCACAGTTCCCAGCAGAGTGAAATCATAATATTAACTCAAGAATTGCATGACAGACTGAAGGTTTCAAACCGCTGTCTGCAGGACTGACCACTCTCCTTTTCCTGTTCCTGCCACTACTGATACTTCTCTCTCCCAAAGTGACCCTCGCGCTCCGAGCTCTGCACGACACGTTTAATGACAGAAACCTAAATGGCCGGCTTGTCCTCCAAAATCTGGGGGCTGCCTAGGAGTTGGGGGGCAGGGGCGGGGGTGTTGGGGGTGTGCATGGCTACATCGCCTGCAGCTAAATTGGCAAGGTCTTTCCAAGGCTACACTGACAGGAAATTGTGTTAATCCAAAACTGGCCTGAACTAATTTCTGCCTTTGGTGGGTTAAAGCGATGCCAGAGCGGAGCTGAAGGACCACCTCGGACGCCGCGGCCCATCCCAGGCCTGAATAACAGGCTTGGGAGGCCTCAGGGCCAGACGAACCCTCCCCTCCATGCACTCCCTAATCGGTTTAATGACTGTAATTATCTGCTGGGGCTCACGTTGTGCAGGGAACGATTAATGGCCTCCAAAACATATGTAGACAGGAGGAAATCAAGGAGGGGGGCAAGAGACAGAATAGCAGTGTGGAAAAAAGGGCTATAAAAGTTTTGAAAAAGACATGTCATGCTGGGCAAGAGGGCGGGGCCAAGAGAAATAGAACAATGAGATTGAGGCTTGTTGTGTTTTAATGTTTGCATGTTTGCCTAAAGATATTCTGTTGAGGCTTCATATAGCCAAAACAGGCACTACTAGTGTCTATAGTATTGTGGCTTGTAGCTTGTTCAAATTGACAGGTAAAAAGAACCTATGGCACTTTTTTTTTTGCATGTAGTGTAGTTAAGGGGCTACCACCCATGCTGTGTGTAGTTAAAAACTAGAAGCTTTCCGAGAACTAAATCTCCCTCTTGAGAGCAACCTACACGACTCCATCCAGACCTACAGCCCATGATTAAATTATATTCAGTAGGGAGACTAAACTCTGGAGGCCAGATTTGTTTTCTGAGGTACGGACCTCAGGAAGTGAAGGATATATACATGGAGGTGAGGGGGGAAGGGAATGTTTCCAAAGGGAAAAATATTCAAGAAAAACATTACCTTGCACAAGATTGACTTCCATTGCTAGACCATTAGTCTATGAATTTTTTGTACAAGCATACCTTGCAAAAACCTATAGGATATATATTGCATGGAAACATTTTTCCTGTATTGCATGGTTGAGTTCACAAAGACCAGAAATATAACCAGAGGATCTGTGGTATAGTTTTGAAAGTGACACTGGATTGTTATTAGATATTCGATAAGTATCGGATTGTATTAGATTAGTTACTGCACTCAAATCCTCAGTCCTTCTTGTTAGGGTAGGCAACAATAAGTTCAAGTTCATCTTTGTTCAAAGTTTTCCCTCATAAGAAAACCTTTTTCATGAATTAAAACCAGCAAAGTTCTGATCAGTAAATCTGAACAGGCAGGGGTCAAGAGCAAATAGGATCAGAAAGAAACAATTTCTCAAGCCAGAATGCAATGAAAACATGAAAACTGAATTAGGGAAGAGAATGGCTTTAAGCCTCAGTGGGAGCAGCAGAGAGACGCAGGAAGACCAATATAGACAGAAATTGGAGGATGTGTTTTTCGGTCAGGAACCCCATCTCTAAAATTAGCAGGGATGTAAATTCCACAGTGTTGCCGGTTTTGTATCCACACATGAAAATGAGAGCTACCCAGAACAAAAAGACATGGAGGGGAGAAGTCATAGGCTACGTGAACAGTAGCATGGCCGTTTTTTCCTTTTGGAAAATTGACGTTTTCTAAAAGAACAGAGACATCTCAAAAGCCACAAGAAGGATGAAAGCTAAAAAAGCAAAAGCCACAGCCCCCACACGGATGAGTCCACAGGGGAAGGCTTAACTACTAGACGCAAGCATCGACTCAGAGCCGTCAACACAATCACCACACATGCTTGCGGCCTACAGTTAAGCCCCGGATGGCGCAAATACACGTATACCCTGTCTTTTTTTGTTCTCTCACTCTCTCTTTCTCTCATTCTCTCTCTCTGTCTCTCTCTCTCTCTCTCTCTCTCACACACACACACACACACACACACACACACACACACACACACACACACACACACACACACTATGCCTCTCTTTTATCTAATTCTCTCCCTTGCTCTTCCCACTCTTTTATCCAGAACCAGCATGATTGGTTTGCCACTACATCCTGATAACCAACATGGATGCACACATTTAGCAATGAGCTTGTTGTGGTTCAGTTCCCTCCGGAAAAGAAAAGATTCAACCATGAAATACATTGGAAGGGCGGCAAGTCGGAGAGGAAGATGGAAACTCGCGGAACTCTTTCTTGGTTCCACATAAAGCCTGTGACTATTTCTAGGCATCTCATTCATCGACTCACAGAGTACACCGCACCAGCAGGGAGTCCAAGACAAGGACAAAAACTCAGCGATTTCCCACACGTCTACCTGTACAGTTCCCTTGTTCATTGTAGACCCAACTTCACCTGACAGATTAATTCAATATTTAAATATTGACATTCCTTTTCTTGTTCGCTCCTCTTATCTGTGGAATGCATTAAAGGCTTTGTTACAGGCATCAATCAGCCATGGCTGATAAATTCAAAATGGAAGGCGCCAGCCTGCTCCAATACAAGGTCAGCTAGTGAGCGATTAGGATAGGGCTTGGTCCAAGCTGAGTGTTAAATAAAGCGCTGGGCAAGTCTGGGCTTGCTAGGATATGAGGCATTTCATTGTCGTCTAGATGTTGACCTTGACCAAGCAGCCTGACCGTGTAACCTGTGTGTGTAATCTCAAAAGGCCAATGATGTGAATGATTTCTGGGATTTATCTGCCTCGTAATGCGAGATGCAACATTTAACACATATTGAGGGAGTTCATGGGAGAAGCTGTTGGTCATTTCCCTAGGGGAGTTTAATAAAATTGGTGAAGATATAATATCTTCATAGAAGCAAAAATATTGAGACAAAAAAGGAATTTTGATTTGATTTTGGTCAAGTTTGGATCTGCTCTAATACAGAGTACCAGAGTAAACAGTTATCAAGAGTATGGGGTAGCCTAACCCATACTGTACATTTCAGCATGGGGTGGGATTTGAGGCTAGGTCTCCCGCCATTTTAACTAGCTACAGACACCATTTTAACCAACTACAGTACATCGATGAAAAGCTAGCAGTTCATTGGCATGGGGGGGCGATATTTATATTGAGGCAGTGAGTTTAACCAATAACTCGGTACTTACTCAGGACTCACAAGGACTCTGTTTCACTTGGTTACACAAGTCAAATGGTTATTTCATAAGAGAATCTAAATGTCCCTCTTAAATAATTTAGTAGTTGTGACTAGTGAGGGACTGAGTTTTGTTTTATATTGGATTGTAATTTGGTTATTGCATTGCTCATGTGCAGGGGGGGATAAGCGATTTCAGGGAACGAAGAAGGATGTCTATGTTTTTGACCTGTGCTGGGCTTTGAACAAAGAAAATAAAATTAAGTTAAGTCTGGTTGGCCTGCCTTTACACCCACACCAGATATATTATATATATATGGATATTACCTTCTTACACTAGCAACTGCATTCAAACTTGCACCACTTACAATTAGCTTACACTCACTTTGAATATAAATGTTTGCTTGTAGATATCCAAGTCTCATTATAAATATCCTGACCCACTTAAGTCTAAAAATATTGTGACTCACTTAAGTCTAAAAATGCCTGCTGTTGTCACTTGTCATGCCAAAGGAAATCAAATGTCAGGCTTTATTGGAAGATGAATATGAATAAGATACAAACTATGATTAAAAGGGATCAAAATGTTTTATTGTGACTGAAAAACAACCTTCAATTACACATAAATCCCAGCCCAATGTTATCGTGACAATAAATACAAAATAAAAAAATAAATAGACTGTTAAATAAAGTATAAAACGATAAGAAAAAAATAAGAATGTAATTTTCTGATGAAGGAAATGCCAATTTGTCAGAGATAAATTAAAAATAAAAGGAAAAAAAGAAAAGAATTTGACTTTCCTTTGAAAAAGTTATTTGAACCATGCAATGGGTCAGTTTCACAGAAAAAAATAATGTCAGATCATAAAAAGTTAGAAATGGCAACTGTAGCCCTTAAACTGAAGAAAAAAATCCCTTTTTTTAACAATGGTGCAGTAGACAAAAAATATTTTACAGATGTATATATGAAGAAACAGAGCATCATACTTAAAAAAAGAAGAAAAAATCGAAATAGTGAGCAAAAATTCAAGTAATAGGGAGGGAGTCAGTAACAAAATTATTTGCAGTCATCATTTAAGAGCATTGTGGTAAAATATACTATCTAGATATGGTTGAGCTGGGTTCATGGAAAAATTAAAACATCCTTTGCATTTCCATAAACAGGCAATTAAAAAATGGGCTGGAATGAAAGAGGATAAGATACACCAATCTTGATAGTATATGCATCACCAAAGCTAATAGTTTTGTCCTACAAAAAAGGATGATACCGAACCTCAAAGAATATGGATAAACCAATATGAATAGAATATCTAGGTTCTCATATAAAAACAAACGGTCACATTGAAATTGCAAACCCAACTAAAATGTACATTGGCATCATAACAAACTCACAACAGACATAACAAAAGTTCTCTAGTAATCATATTCATATTTGGGCTTTTTTTGGTGAAACGACTGAAAAATGTCCAACGCACACGCAATGTATTCCAATGTTCAGTTTAATTCAATTCCTTTATACTTAACACATGAACATGACAAAAATAACAGCAAATTTGTCAACCAAAAAAATAAACCATTTAAGATATGAGATAACCCAGCCAAGAAGAAATGATTCTAACTGATATAAGTGCTACATTATAAGTGATGTTCTTGAACCACGTGCATGGAGAGCAAAATGAAAGCCTGTTAAACTATACATAATGAGTACCTCATATCTTTTTTATTTTATTTATTTCAACTCATAATTAAACTATAGCTTAACATCTGAATCAAGCCTATAGCAGGCATAACAGTAGCCAGCAACATCCCAACTTTAAGAGGAAAATCTCAAGTGTGTATCAATGCACCTATGCCACATAATGTTGACCTCTTTGGCCAGCACATACGTATTTCAGTCCACTCACCGAGTTGAGTCTATTGTTTTAGTAGGAGATGACATAGGCCAGAGTGCTAGGGTGGCGTGAACACCTCTGGGTTTTCCCAGAAAAACACTACAGCAGACCACTCTTTCCACACAATCTCATTGGTTGAGCAGTGTTGTTCGAAATTGTCAGTGCGTTTCCCCTTTGTCGTGGGTGATATTGAAGGCTGCAGCAGCAACAGACAACCTACAATTTTAATTTGTCAGGACCTACACTCCAGCCATTGCAGGAAAGCTCTTGGCAGACTCCATTGCTTTCAATCACTTGATATACATGATAATAAAAGTAGGAATGCAAACAAGAAAATATAAAGTTTGAGCAATGGCTTGTATCTGTACAGAAGACATGGATAATACAATATATATAATATATCTAATATACAGTCTAATTGGCATCTATTGCTGTATATTTTCTCCATTTCTTTTTTTGGGGATAAGTTGAACAAATCTGTTACGAATCTCCAACAATGTACAGTAAGTCTTTTTTCCTCTTTTTTTTGGGCCGGCCATGACGGCCGGTTCATCAGGTTTCGCTGGTCCAAAGCTGTCCCCGCAGCTCCACTCCAGCTCAGCTTATGAGTTCAAAGTTCAGTCTGAGGGCTGCCCATTTTAGTGCCTGATTCAAATTCCTGTGACATTAAGATTGGGTCACACAGCAAATACACTCAGGGTACTGGTCTGGTCTTTCAGACCCAATATACTGTAGGCGATCCTTTTCAAGTGACCAGGCAGCCTCACGCCAATGTTCTTGATGTCCCTGTGAAAGAGAGACAGGCTTGTGAGACAAAGGAGTGGCAAAAGACGGAATTCAAATCTTGGTCTTGTTCCAATATTCAAATACATTCAACAGTCGTTCTTCCTCCCTTCCTTGGGGCATCTGTCTCATTGTCTGCCAGCAGTTTAATCTCCCTTTTGTTTGAACAGACATCTTGAAAAATTCTAAATGCTAGGGCGCTTCACTCCTGTGTGTTTACAAAGAAAGCTTACAAAAGCTAGCTACCAAATTACCTGGCATCCCTCATCGCACGGCGTTCTAGTCAGTATCAGACAAGGTCTCAGGATTGGTTAGTTCTTTAGGTCCTTTGAGTCAAAACCGAGCTCGGAAAAACTGCTTTTAGTTATTGTGCTCCTATAGCATGGAATGACATTTTCAAAAAAATAAAAACAAGTTAGATCAAATATCCTGCCATCTTCCCCACTTTTTAGGTAATGAGAAAATGCATTTGACCTATTATCACAAAACGACTCCAAATCATATTAACTTAAGGGTTAGGAGTGGTGTTGGGAAGAGCCCTGACACATGTGAGAAAAGCCTGCAGAAGGCGTGTGAAATCCCAGCCCCTCATTACATATTTAATTACAGCTTTAATTACTGAACAAGGATTCTCCATGGCGGCCATGAATCACTTGTCTGGCAAGCAGAGGGAGCGTTGTAAATACTTTCTGGTTTTGTAAGAGTGCTACCAGATGAGATGAGATGGAACATTGGGGCTGTAAAATCTCACCAAAGAATATGACAAAACACTTCAAAGGCCTATTGCAAGTTTTGGCACAGCCCACCCGAAAATCATGACTAACGCTATGACCTATTTCATAAAATGGTTATTATGAATCTCTATGCACCGTAGTGAATTCCAAGCCACCTGCTGTCTTCCCACGGTCTAAAGGTGCTCCACTAGATCCTGTATGCTAATTGGCTCATCTTGCCCTCAGATATCCTCGATGGAATTTCTGTCATGTTGCACCTCAGGCTTTTCCAATATTTTTCGAATCACAGGAGTGCAGAAGAGGCGAGGGCTGGTCTCTCTACACCACATCCCTAATCGCCACGTCACCCTTTCTGCTCTACTGGCTGCTCGGCTCTCTCCTCCACCTCTACTCTCACTCCGTCTCCTCCTTTAATGTCATGGAAGCCGCAGAGGCCTTTGCCCTAAACAGACAGAGCCGGTGGTTTTCGAGCTGCAGCGAAAAGTTCTGCCCAGGGCAGCAAGTGTGGGTGAGGAGAGAAAAAATGGAAAAAGGGAGGGAGGAAGAGAGGGAGGGGTGCACACCGCAAGCCGCTACCACCGGGCCACCACAAACGAGCCTGCTCTTTCTCTCTCCCTCCATTATTTTTTCCATCTCGCTCCTCTCTCAAGTCCTACTTTAGGCTGCAGTTTTTTATTCCGCACAAACTGTTCTGCTAACCGTTACAAAACAAAACATGACAAAAATGGCAACACGCTCCAAAACCCTGGCGCGATATCTATAACGCGGCTAGTACGAGAGGAAAAGACTGTTCTTTGTCAATTACACTCATTAGTCATCGATTCATGACACCTTTTTATGCTACGCCATCTCATTAAGTCATTTCCACTTACTCGTTCTTCATCTGCAGGACCTGGTCCATGGTGACTATGCCGGCGCAGGAGAAGTTCTCGCTGTACTGGCTCATCTTGATGGATTCCAGCCACTCTGACACCGACCTGAAGGGGGAGCCGTCAGAACCGCTGGTACTGGGCAGGCGGATGGATATGCTGGAGAAGGTAAAGTAAATCCCGAACGATAATCGTCAACAGCCTGCCCCACAAAAATCACAACAAAGCCTGAGAAAAGTGTGTAATTAAACCGTGGAAGAAACCCAGATGACAGATCAAAACAAGTATGGGCCGTTAGGGGAAGCTGGCTGAATATGTAGGCTGAAAGTGATGTCTCTTTTCTCTATGTATCTGAGACATGTGCGGCCCACTCACACACAAGTATGCAGAGTACACACACACACAATCTCAGGGCTGCCAAGTCTCGCGCGTTGAGCGTGATACACACGCATTTCAGCCTATTCTCACGCTCACACGACACACTTCACAATTCTCACACGGAGAAATGACCAACCCCCCCAAATACAAGCAGTTCAATGTTTATGAGACCTTTATTTTGAAAGTATTTGAAAGAACGCTAATCTCGCCTCCCTGTGGTCCATCACGCTCAAGGAATGGTACCGAAATCTACCCGGGGGGGGGGGGGGGGGCCGAGGGAGAGCAGTCGGGGGGGGGGGGGGGGGTTTACATGAGACTAAGTGGAAAAAATCTCACTCCAAACTTTTGGTCAAACTTGGCAGTCCTGCGACCGCACTCACAGAGAGGCACTTTTCTCCCGTACTCAAACAGACAATCAACAACTCCATGAGTGTCTCTCGAGCTCAAATACCATTTCGATCACACAGAAATTAAGTAAGAAATGTCAATCTTACCGTGGGTCAAAATCAGCGATGGCCTTCAGGGAGTCCGGGCTTCTGAGCAACTTGTCCAGCAGGCTGACGATGTCTGGGAAGCGAGGTCTCTTGGAGCGGTCCTGCAGCCAGCACTGCAGCATGAGCTGGTACACCGTCGAGGGACAGTCCATGGGCGCCGGCAGTCTGAACGCCTCGTTGATGGCCTTCATCACCTGCCACCAGAAGCCAAAGGTCACCGGAAGATCTCAGATTTCACACTTATTATTGTTACTTCCTGTTTTTTAGCGTTAGCATGAGAATAACTTAGCAGCGGCTTTTGTGCATTGTTATAATTTTAGCATTCGTTTTAAGCGTTGCTTTTAACATTCGTTTTAGGACTGTGGCTAAGGGCAACAGCTGGCTATTAGCGTTAGTAGTATTAGCATAGCATCCTACCTCATGGTTGCTCATGTCCCAGTAGGGTCGCTCTCCAAAGGCCATGACCTCCCACATGACGATGCCGAAGCTCCACACGTCACTAGCAGAGGTGAACTTCCGGTAGGCGATGGCCTCTGGCGCCGTCCAGCGGATGGGAATCTTACCACCCTGTTCGGCATGAGGAGAGAACTTTTTAGAAATGGGATCGGAGACAGAATTGACCCCCATCTACTCAATCATACATAGCTAAAACAAAAAGCTATCTTTCAGCAAGACAAAGGGCTTCCTGTGAATTGAAACCAACACACTAAATCAAAAACTTTATTTATATAGCATATTTCATACACAGAGGCGAGACAATGCGGAGGAAAAGGAAATGAGAAATGTGCACGGTCAACTCACACTGGTGGTGTAGGTGCCCTCAGGGTCGTCCTCCAGCACGCGGGAAAGGCCGAAATCCGACACCTTACACTCTAGGTTATTGTTGACCAGGATGTTGCGAGCGGCCAGGTCTCGGTGTACATAGCTCATGTCTGAGAGGTACTTCATTCCCGCAGCAATGCCCCGTAGCATGCCGACCAGCTGGAAGGATGACATCTCGCCATCATGGTCCTGGAGGGGCAGAGAGACAGATTTGAATACCGTGCAACTTCCTGCCAATTCACTATTTGGGAAACACCACTTGAGCCGCGTTTGTAATTTGGTTAGGCTGTACTAATGCACTCACCTTTAGGTACTTGTCCAAAGCTCCATTCTCCATGTACTCAGTGATGATCATGGCATGCTTGACTATAAAAAAACAAAACATTGCACTGATAACTAAACAGGTGAAACATTTTTATTGGCACAAAATGAGGTGAAGTAAATGAAAAAATGTGTAAATGAAAAAAAGGTATAATTGTTGTCTTGTCTACTTGATTACAGAATAGTTTAATAGAATAGAAAGTGTATTAGTTGTGTGTAACAAGTACAGGTACATTGGAATTTCAGTGGCCTAGTGGAGGATGTAAGATTAAGGTTAGTGTTAAGAAAACAGCTAGGGATTATGGGTAATCAGTTAGACAGGTTTGCTGTTGCGCGCTTGGGGACATGCTCACAGAGATTCTTACATTTGGTGACGACCCCCTCCAGGTGGATAATGTTCTGATGGGAGAACTGTCCCATGATGCTCGCCTCGCTCAGGAAGTCCTGCCTCTGCTTCTCGGAGTAACCCGGCTTGAGCGTCTTCACAGCCACCGCCACCTCCTTTCTCCCAGGAGCCTTCAGGACACCACGGTACACCTCTCCAAACTCCCCTACGGAACAGAAATCAGGAAATATTAGAAGAATGTCACCTTTTTTTTTTGGACTTCTCCGGTTTCCAGGTTCCTGTGTTTGTACGGGAATTGGATAAGCAAAGTGTAGACAAGGATGCACCCTGAGTTGTTTTGCCTCGGGCCTTTTCACAGAGGTGTACATGCATACTTGGGGACTGTGTAAGAGGCAGTGGTGTGTGACGGGTGGAGGGCCTGTGGTGTGGGAGAATGGGACTCAGCTGTCACATGGGAGGGCGGGGGCAAGTGCGGTCATGGGAAATAGGGGGTGGGGGGGGGTTAGAAGAGGAGGGGGCACAAAGGGTAAAGGTGGTCACACTGCAATAAACTCATCGTCTATCGAGTTGGGAGTTAGGGCCCGAGGAGCTGGATCCTTTTTAAATACTCCACTTTCTGCTCCAGTAACTTTTGTTTACATTGATTGTTCTCTGTTTAAAGTGTGTTTTTGTCTTGTTTACACTGATTATTCACTGTTTAAAGTGTGCCTTTTGAGCAAAAGCACAATGCCCAGAGCCAAAAGTAGTTGCCACATAGCTATATGTTCAAACTTGTCGAGTGAGAATGCAATCCATGGATTCTCATCTTGCTAGTGTAACCAGTGTCACTCAGGAAGCTAAGCTGCAGAACTAACAAAGCTGAAAATAAACAGTAACTTTGGACATGGAAAAAAACGTCAACACCTTCGCCTTAAGCCCCCAGAGCGGTTTGTTTTAACAGCGTTCTTACTCACCAGCCCCAATGACTTTCTGCTTGGTTATATGGTTGGGATGAATCTCACTGGCAAACTTGAGGACAGCCGTGTTGGGGTCCTCGTAAGTGTGTGGGTCCACATAGGTCTTCAATGGCTTCAGTTGCTCTGGAAAAAATGAAGCAGATGTTAGTGGGAAAATTATGATATAATGACGAAACAGGACAAAAAGAGTAAAAGAGAGGGGAGGTACTCTGTTATGTCGGCTACCTGAGCTGGAAAAGTATGTGTCCTCTGGTCCTTGTCTTGTGTGAGAGTTCCTTCGCCTGAAAAGAACAAAAAACGACCGTGATTATCTTCTAACTCCAAAAGAATAACGGTACTTTTCTTTGTCAGTTACATTTTATTTCAACCAGGCTTCTCCATTCAGAAACACTTGTCTTTTAAAGAGTCCGGGCGGACTAGCCCGTTTCAAAAGAAGCCTAGTCGTTGCTCCGCCGCGTCCAATCACTCGAGCGGTGCTTTGATAAGGCGGTCTGTGTTTGCCACGCCGTTCAACAGACTGACATGCGGGGGGCAGGCAGACAGACAGACAGGCAGGCGGTCGCATACCGCCGAAGTAAAAGAGTAGGGTCACCTTTACAGCACGGCTGCTACAGTCTGGAACAGAAAGGGCCGACTGGCTCTTATCGTAAACAATGGCTCCACTCGGCCTCGCTTCCTTTCAAAGCCCAACACTCGCCTGAGCATACTCATTGAGCAATGACAAGCCGCATTCAACACCAATTCTTCCCTAGCGAGCCCAGGGCCACGGATACAGATAGAGAGAGAGAGTGAGAGTGGCAGAGGGGAAGGGGGGAGACTGGAGGGGAAGGGAGGAGACTGGATGGAAAAGCCGTTCGGAGCCCTCACAAAGGAAGAGGGGAAGAATGAGAGAGGAAACGGGTAAAGGAGCGCGTATTATGACTGTGTAACAAAAGCGCGACGACGCGAGGAGAGAGAGGCGCGTTGTTGTCGGCGCGGGTCAACACTGACCGTTTGCGTACGAACAGGACCACCGCCACGATGAACAACATGGCCGCCCCTCCCACGGCCGCGCCGAAGATGACCGCCGTGTTGTTTTGGGCCAGAGCTGCTGCGAGACAAAAAAAAGCATTACACACACCGTTACACAAAACACACACACACCAGTGACTAAACCACATCCTTCTTTCTCCTCCTTACGTTCAGTCATCGTCTCAAACTCCTCCTCCACGCTGGAGCCTCCGGCGCCGCCCTCCTGGCTGGAGCTCAGCGCCTGCACCCTAAACAGGTAGGCCGTGCCGGGGGACAGGTCGCTGATCTGGACCGAGCTCTTCTCCAGGATCAGCACCGTGTACATGGTCACGTCCAGGTTATCGTCCTGGGAGGAACGAGGGAGGAAGAGGAGGAGGAGGAAGAGTGAGGGAAGAGGAAGAAGGGACGGTCATTTAAAACCAGCTGGCGGAAAAACCCGGCTTCTCCGAGCAGCACGCGGAAGAGTATCGCAGCCGGGGCCGGAGCGCGGTACCTTCTTGCGGTAGGTGAGTTCGTAGCGGGTGGGCCGGGGCTGGGCCCGGCGAGGGGATACCATCCAGGAGAGGGACAGGCTGGAGGGGGTCCGCTCGTCCAGGCGCATGGAGGTCACCTTGGGGGGGTCTGGTTAGGAGGAAAGGGAGAGAGGGGTCAGGGCTAATATATTTTGGGACAAACCGACTCACTGTCGGGGGGGCGCCGTTAGGTCATCGCTGGTCACCGATTCCTCTCACCTGTGTAGAGCAGAGCGGTAGTGAGGGCGCTGGTCGAGGGCGGCTTGCTATTGGCCAGGCGCGGCGACGCCCCCTGGCCGGCGAACGCCGACACGCCGCTGACGGCCTCCACGGTGAAGGTGTAGTTGAGGTGGGACTCCAGGTCGGTCACCGACACGCGGGTGTCGGTCAGGCCCGCCCCGGCCGGCTCGAAGCGGACCTTCTCGCCGCACGGCTGGCAGGATGCGCCCTCGCAGCGGCGGCACTCCACGCTGTAGGTGATGTCGCTGCGGCCGCCGGTGTCCCGTGGCGGGCTCCAGGTTAGCTGCAGACGGCCCGACGCAAGCTGAGTGGTGGTGGCGGTTAGGTCCAGAGGTTCCGAGGGAAGGCCTGAGGTGAGGTGGGTGGGGGGAGGGGGAACGGAACAGAACGCTCATCTGTATGGTTCCGGTTCTCAAATCGTGTGATTTACTCTTGCTTTGAGTAATTTCCATCCTCCGTTATCTTAAAGAACACTCAACACTTACACAGTACATATAAAATGTCTTTTCTTTTTATTTCTAACAGGATTTTTTGGGGGGGGAATGCCCATGAGAAACTCATGGCCCAAAATGGCCGCCACCTCCTCCTTACCTGAGCAGGGTCCGGTCGGGGGGTCGTCCGGGGCTCGGTAGAAGCCCTCTTCGCAGGGGCAGAGCAGCGCTCCGGAGCTGAGCAGCTGGGTGTTGGCAGGACACGCCTCGCACGTCTCGCTGGAAGCCGAGGTTTTGAAGAACCCTGGCTGACACTCTGAGAACACAAACAGGAGTTGTATAAAGAAACTGAGGGAGGAAATATCATAGACTCTGGTCCCTGTACAGAAACAACCACTCAGCTCCTTCATCCAAAACAACTTCTGGGAGGAGCAGATAGTTGGAAAAATGAGTTATTTTCATCTAGCCTATTACACAGCGAGGCTGACCGACCACCATTTTGCTAGGGGTTAGAGGTCGCGTCTGGACAAGGCCATCGATGTCGAGATACGGGAAAGAAAACACGTCGGAGATTAAATACGGTGTTTATGTTTGTGATTAATACGCTGTCCGCTTAGATCTGAGAGGGTGTCCAGAAACACAGCCAGACTCCCCGACTGACCCGCACTCCTACTCTCCATCTTAGACCATCCCCCTCTCTTTCTCTCTCTCTCTTTCTCTCTCTCTCTGTCTCTCTTACAGCAAACACAACCAGTCATCCCACATTCCAGCGTAGCAGGCATCAATACTTCACTGCGAGAGAAACCAGAGCGAGCTGAACGGCAAGCGAAAAAAGTTGCACAAACATAAAAAAAAAAAAGAGAAAGCCTTTTTGGCCGGAGTTCAGCAGATCCTTTCAAAGACCCCCACGCAGAATGAAACAGTATCACTTCGCTTAGATGACGGCTAATTTCACACATCTGAGTTTTGATAGAAATTCAGGTATAGGATCCAGCTGTGCGCCACAGTAGTGAAATCTGAACTTAATACGGTGTGAAATTTCGGAGAGAGCCATAAAGGACAGTGAAAACGAGAAGGGCCCAGTTCAACGCTCCGAAAACATTCCGATGGCTGTTGGTCATGTTCTTGCTCTGGCTGCTTTCAAGTGCAATCACATAAACGCACGCACACCTTTGGGCAGGCAAATTGAACATCAGAGGAAAGATTATAGTCCCCTTCCTGTCATCTGTTCTCACCCCCTGAACAAACACACACACACACAGACACACAGACACACAGACACACAGACACACACACACACACACACACACACACACACACACACACACACACACACACACCATCCTAAGAAAGTCTCACAGAAGGGCTGAGCCGACTCAATGTATGGAGTGTTTGAAAAAAGGAGGTAGTCAGACTTAAAGAGAAACCAAGAGAATGAGAGAGAGAGAGAGAGAGAGAGAGAGAGAGAGAGAGAGAGAGAGAGAGAGAGAGAGAGATCGAGATCAAGAGAGAGAGAAAGAATAAGATTGAAAGCTCAATCAGGAGGAGCTAAAAATTTATGATTGATGGTTTCGGTGTCGGCGTCCAGAAAGCAAATCGGGGACAAGTTGAAAGAGAGAGAGTGAGGGAAAGGGCATATGATATTCTAGAGTCATTCAATATTGTCTTTATATCCAGTGGCCGGCCTTGTGGTCAGGTTGACTGAAGTTCACTGGGAAACCACAAGTGACCACACACACTATGGGGAGAAACCACTCCTCTTCCATTGACAGAACATCAAGGGCATTTATTCAATTGCCTGTGAGAGTTTTCCCTCAGATCCATTCATCCCTGTGCCGGCGGTAGCCCTGAGCCAGCTGTGGTGGGAGTCTGGAGAGAGGTAGATGGAGTGACAGACATCGCCCCGAGTGAACGACAGCGCGTGCATTCTCCGATAGAGAGAAAATCCACAGCACGAGAAGAATTCGGAGTTTAACGCGGGGGCCTAGAGTCCTGCGTGCTGCTCATACCTCCTTTCAACTCAACCTCTCTCCCCTTTCTCTCTCTTTCTCTTTCTCTCTCCCTCTCTCCCCCTCTCTCTCTCTCCCTCTTTCTCCCTCTCTCTCTCTCTCCCCCCCTCTCTCCCTCTCTCTCCCTCTCTCCCCCCCTCTCTCTTTCTCTCTCCCTCTCTCCCCCTCTCTCTCTCTCTCTCCCTCTCTCTCCCTCTCTCCGTTTCTCTCCACCAGCTGTTTCAGAAACGTTCGCTGCTACTCATTAACACGACCTATGCAGACGAGGGGCGTAGAGAGAAGGAGAGGGACAGACAGAAACAGAAGGGCTGAAAGAGAGACGGGGGGGATGGAGAGAATAAAAGAGAGAGAGGGAGCGATACTGAATCCTGCTGGGGACTTGAGAAGAAAGAGGGGGGGGGGGGGGAGAAAGAAGGAGAGAGAGAGAGAGAGAGAGAGAGAGAGAGAGAGAGAGAATTGTACTATTGAGTGGGCCCAACAGCTGCCGCCCTGAACCCCCGATTCACGTCTCAGACTCCCCTACCTCTCCTCTCGTAATCCCCAGATTCTTTGGTCCACACCCTTGCCTACCCGCCCCGCAGAAGGAGCCTCCCGGCGGCTACGCCATTACCATCGCCATTCAGCGCTGACCAGCGGGCCGGCAGACTGCCACGCCATTCAACTGCGGAGAAAAAACACTTGTTGCAAATCGGGAACAGCCGAGATGCCACATGGCAACTGAATAGAAGGGACTGGCCTCTTTTCTGGCGCTTCGGGGGCCGCCCGAGCACTGACTGCAATGCATTGTGGTTTGGGCTGTGGCGAAGATGGCCTTACACGGAGAGCTGGACTCTATAATCACCATGCATTCCTGGATACACCACCCAGCAGGACGCCCGGCCGTGGCCATATTTGTCGGCCGTTCCCTTCGCAAGCCCGTAATGGTCAGCGTATGAGCATGTGTCTGCCATGTGACTCACACCGACAGTCGGTCAAACATATGACCGCGATGATGGGCATATGAGTCGGTCGGCGGGGTATTTGCGCAGGGATTCCTCGACAATGAAGTGAGGCACGGTAGAGGAATGTTCCTGGATAGGAGAGAGAGAGAGAGGAGGTGGGAGGCTTTTGTCTTTGCCTCGTTGCTGGACACAACAGGAAGCAGGAAGCGTGAGACTGACGCGGCACTTCCTTCCCCAAGCAGCCAATCAAAGCATGCCAAGGGAAAAGCACAGAGCCACAGAGAGAGCATGATCGAGGTTGGGGGGGGAACCGAGATGAACGAGGAACGGGGGGAGCAGGGGCTTAAGTCTCCTGAGGAAAACCCTGTCATTTCTTATGTAAATACAAGCCCATCAACCTCTTGGAAGTCCGTCGGCTACGAAACTTAAGCAAAAATGTCTGTTTTCCCTCTGTAGGCTCCACCGCCAGGTCCCCCGAGACGAAGGCTCTGTTTGTGATCTGAGAGGCCCCGTTTCTAAGTGCCTCTGCGTTTGTTTATTGTGAGCGAGCAGAGGGACCTGTTGCAATCTAGGAGCCGAGTGGGGCCAGTCTGTCAGCAGGAGTCAAGATGGATGAGATGGAGACAGTGATGAATGTATGGTCCGACGGACGGACGGATGGATGAATGGGTAACATGGGGGCGGGACGACAGAAGTCTCCCCCAGGACTTGAGTTAAGTGGAGGGGGGGGCGGTCGAGAGAGAGAGAGGATCGGCTGGAGAAACAAAAAAAATGCAGTCTACCCCCGGCTTAGGTTTAAAAGCTAAAGGGTCATGGCGGCCCCGGGGTAGCATTGAGTTAAACTGTCCTCGACAGTGATGTCGATGGCCAACTAAAACAAACACAGAGGTTTGAGGGAGCACAGGAGGGCAAGGGAGGAGAGAGGAGGAACAGAAGCCTTTTACACGGAGGGAGGTTAAATTCAGAAGTACATACGAAGGGTGTGGGGGGGTACAAACCAAAAATAAACATAGAGGAAAAAACACAATGCAAAGATCGTCAAAAACAACTTCCCAGCCAAATCCTTGTAGGGTAAATATCTAAGAAAAAGTCAGCATTTTCTCTTAAAAACTTCTCACCTACACTTTTCGCCCACCCACCTCTCCTCCATCAGTTGCCCTCACCATCCCCCTCTCCACAACTTCCCTTTGTCATGTCACTATGTTTATATGTGCATGACAACTTGTCATTTGTGAGTTTTGTGGGGGGAGGTTGAAGCTAAACAATGGGGGTCTCTGATGGGGGAGGTGCTGGTAACATGAGGAGCCAGGGGGTCACAGAGACAGAGGTGGGGTTAAGGTGTGGGGGTGTCGGGAGGTGGAGGTGGAGGAGGGGGAGGGGGTGGGGGGTATTAGTCAAAAGGATTAGCTGACCAATGGAGCAGCTGTAAGGGAATTACATCTGTTTTACAATTCCACTCAGGCTTTCATCTGGGGCTGTTAACAAACACAATAAATTCTCCAATTCCCTTTCTTTTCACACTCTTTTCGCCCCTCATGCTCACAGAAGAACCAGGGGAGAGGAGAGGAGTGACAGAGGGAGTGAAGTAGGCGCAAGAAACAGTGAAAATAGATGGTACACATGTAGGATTAACAAGCATAGCAGAAGCCGATAAATGAATGGAAGCTCTGATTTGATTCCCCATGTCTATACGCACGTCCGGTCCCGTTGACCACAGACTGGCCTCAGTCACGGTCACCTAGAACACGTTCCCCCTGTAGCCCCCCTGCTGGAAAGCCAAAGCCAGACAACCAGGTGGCAACAACACACGCTGGACCCTGAGCAAGTGTGTCTGCTTCCTGTCCAAAACAAGGGCCAAATGCACCAATAAACAAAATTACTTATCTCAGAGGACAAAAAAATAAAGCGGTTTGAATGAAGCAAGCGACTGAGAGGCAACAATGGAAAGCCCTGAGCCAACGGGTCGGAGAGCCAGTGGGGGATTAGGGTGGCCTCCGGTTTCCGCTTTAGCTTGTCCTGTCCAGGGGAGGGAGGGGAGGGGGGGGGTGGAGAGGGGGACGCCGGACTGACGTTAGGAAGGAAAGTGCTGACCTCACAAACCAGCAGCACAATACCGTCCCCATTGCTAAATCTGCCCCATGGCCTCCAGCACAGGAATGTCACTGAGAGGAAATATGCCCCCAGCTAAAAAGAAAAAGAAAAAAAGAAAATGAAATGTCCCGGAAAATACCTCAAAAGTGCTACGCCGAGCAAAATTAAGTGTACAGTACATGTTCACCTGGACATACTGTATTGACACTGTTACTGTGACTTGTCTTCGTATGTCTTTCCAGAGTGAAAGACAGTGTTTTGATCCATGTGCTCTACCGTCACATTGTACAGTAAGCAATATCAAAACACCTCACCTTTTACAGTTCCTATAAATGAATCAAGACTCAACTTGGCCCTGTATCCTGAAGACAAAGCTATTTGATGTGGCACTGAATATTAATTTGATCCATCCCAAATCTCTAAGCTAGTACCGAGAGAGGGCCCAGACCAACCAGACATGAGAGAAAATGTTTTAAATCGATTTAGTGATATTGGCCTCCAATTCTCTCCCAACCACACTTCCTGCCATTATCTGCATTCACAATAATCGCTGGTCTTTAAATTAATTCCAAATGGGGCTAAACATGATAGCGCATGACAGTGCTGGGAGGCATCTCCTAGAGTCTGCCCCATTATCTAACCAGCTCTCTGAAGCTCTGTTTAAAAGCTCAGACATCAACTTGGCAGGAGATTAGAGATTCAATTCAAAGTAATCACAGCCTCTCCAGAAAGCTCCCATTTTAGGAAGAGTACTGTAAGTGTAACCTACTCTGATACATCGATGACAGACTACTTTTTTTTGTCCTCTAGCAAAAAGGTAAGTGATCACAGGCCAAGGACAATCTGTAGAGACAACAGCATGGGGATGGGTATTATCACACGGGATAGGGATGATTCATAGTCTTAAATCCAAGGATTCAGAGATGGGACAGTGAGTTTCTGTCTCCTTGCACCCTAACACAAAAGAACACTAAGTCTTATAAAGGTCTTGTCTTTTGGATAATATGGTTCCAATAGTCACCAACTCCTAAATGAGAATGTTGTTTTGTCACATACTCATTATTATTACGAAGAAGAAGTAGAAGTAGAAGAAGTAGAATAAGTAGAAGAAGAAGAAGTAGAAGAACTCAGTATCGGCTGATGGTCAATAGCTCCCAAAAGACACAATAATAACACAACTGTACTGAAGTTGACCTTTTATCTTCAAAAAATGTTTGTTTCTTGGCCGATTCAGTATGTGAACACTGACAACTGTCTCCCCAGAGTGCATGTGCACATCTCTCCAGCAAATTATGTTTCACAGACTGAATACAGCTGTACTCTGTTTATCTGTTTAGCGAGAAGACGTGGAGTAAGCAAATCTGTTTATTTACTGTTTTTTTGTTTTCTTTTGACATTTTCACCGAAAAAGACCCACGTTTGCGCCTAGCAATTACACCACCCCAACCAAAACGAACCTCCAACCCAGAGGCCTTGGGATACAGCCATAGCTACGCTATCTTTTTTGGATTTGTTACCAAAAAAAAGAGATTATTTTAAAAGCAGGGAATGTGCACCAGACATGGAACACAAACGGAGATGGAAATGTATTTTTGGTTGGACGGCTGGACAGCTGCGTTTTAAACCCACAACATTCTAGACTATTCTACGAGCCAGGGGAGGTTCTAGGATCAAACCTTTAGGGGGGCTCAGCCCCTAAAGCTCAAACTGATTCGCCAATACGCCCTTTTTAGAACAATGTCCACTGACCTCCACTGATATTATGTTCCAAGTGTACTTCTGGAAAGCACTTAATGTGGGAAAACCACAGCATCCAGCAATCATGACTTGTTTGATGATGACTAATCATGACTATGTCTATCTTTGTACTTTGGTCACCTGGTTCTTCCTGCTCTTGCTCTTCCTGCTCTTGCTCTCCCTCCCTGTTCTCTCTCTCCATCCTCCTCTCTCCCTCTCTGTTCTCTCTCTCCATCCTCCTCTCTCCCTCTTCGCACTGACAATCACACACAAACATATTATATTCAACCAGAAAATTACATATAATCTGATAAATAAAGCAAATGGAGCATTTGTGATGTAAATAAATGTAAGAGGGGGTTCCACATTTGATGACAGTATATCAATACACTGCTTAGTTATGTGAAAACACGAGGCCGCTGCGATGATAAGAATGTGGGAAAAACAGAAGCTGCCTTACTGCAGTACGTTGTCTTGACTACTTGTCCACTTTCTCACCTGGTTCTTGCTCGCTCTCTCTCTCTCCCTCTCCCTCTCTCTCTTTCTTTGGACTCCATCCGTCTCTCTCTCCTTCTCTACCTCTCTATCCTCCTCTCTCCCTCTTTTTCTGTCAACCCAAAGGCAAACAGAGTATTTATAATCTCATAAGAGGTATAAATTGATATCAAATGATCCATATAAATTCAAAACATTATTCTAATTGAATATCGGGTTGCTGTGGGCAATGCAGTCAGTTAACATCCTTTTGACCTACTCTCACCTGAATTTTTTTTTTATATCCATCTATGGAAAAACAGAACAATTAATGAGTAAGGGTATGATGTAGTCCTACTATATACCACAAAACAAATTCTATCAGAATAATAAGTACATCTGGTCATTAGCTGGTGAGTGTGCAAGGAGGCGAGCTCAGACAGCTAATACCGTAATCTCTAAGATGGCTACAGTAGCTAGCAAACAACAGCTAAGCGTCTTTGACACACACCATGCAACTATGACCAGACACCTTTTTCTGAGTCACAGTCAGGACCAGGGACACTCTGATCTGGATTTTTGGGGCCGATACCGTTCACCGATTATTTTCCTCAGGATCGTCAGATACCGATTTATTCAAATTAAATTAAATTAAAAATTAAACTACTTCTCCTCTTAGAATGGTCTTACCCATATTATTGTCCAGATATTATGACACTGTCTTTTCTTGTATAGATTTAGATTATGGTTGTCCATTATTAATCAGCATTATTAATCACTCATTAAATAATGAATGGACCATCCAAATATTATTCAGTATATCAGATATACTTCAATATAGAGTATATCAGATCAATGCCAGGTGAGTAAAAAAAACAACATAATTTTTGTTTCACACTGCTTGAAGAGCAACTGGTAGTGTGCTGTCCTTATTTTAAACCGCATACAAGTCCAAACTACAGCTACTCAGAGATTTGGTTAACGAGTGATTACAGTAGCAGCAGCAGCAAACTCTCCCAATTCGCCTTATTCACCTAAGCAGCCATATTGGTCAGTCTGACGTAATTAGGGGTGCGGATGCGGAAGTTCCCGTTGACGTTGGGGTTACAAACTCATCATTACCAGACTCTGATTGTTTTTCACTGTCGTTGTTTTTGTTTGGAAATACATGGAGGTGAATGCAACTATGGCTCATTCACCTCCATGTATTTCAAAAGAGTCTGGTAATGATGAGTTTGTAACCCCCATAGTGTATTCAGCCTGTTATTTTGACTATTTTGGTTCTTGAAGTGGTGTTTTTACAGTGAACTTTTAACATTGAAGTCAACGGGCACTTCCGCATCCGCACCCCAGACTGACCAATATGGCTGCCAGGTGAATAAGGTGAATTGGAATGGATGTTGACATAATGTTATTCAACTCAAGATAAAGCTACGTTACATCAAACAGGTTGTGTATTTATACCCTTGTTTGCTGTGGTCAGAGTCACTATTTCATGTTCTGAATTGAACTGACCCACCACTCTATAGCTTGTAGCATCCAAGTTTGTACTTGTATCTACGTCAAGCTAACCAGCTAGAATAGACTTAAAAGATCGGCTTTTGCGATCGGTCAATTTGGTGACCACCGATCGAGTCATTTGGAGTGAAAATCGGACGATTTCAATCGGTGACCGATCGATCGGAATATCCCTAGTCACGACACATTTGACCACATGTTCTCTGTCAGAACTTTCAACAATATATACAATATATAGTGTGTATATGTATATATATGCCAACATTTCAACTTACAAAATGGTAGTTTCATCTATGGTAGTTTCATCTAGCTACACCATGAAATTTACCTAGCTTCTCCTTACTGATTTTACTGGTGCCAGGCGGACATTACCAACAGCAACTTGAGCATCCCTAAAAAGGTTCTCAAATCGCCCCTGCTGCTAGCCAAGAAAAATATACCCTTGAATGCTATAGCTCAAACTCGTAAATCACCTGTTTGATAGGCTCTTTAATGGTGGTGTGATATGCCTTTTTGGGCGTGTAAGTGTGATAAGAGATCTGAACAGATCTTTACGTGCAATTTACGAGTAATTGCAGGATGTTTAAATTCGACGTGCCACATTCAAGACTGCACACCAGCCAAAAACAATAGGATCTTCATATATTTGGCAAGCAATAAAAGTGTTTTTCTGTTAGTTTGTACACTTGGGAAAGCTTGTGTAATGTAATGTTGCAGGACTGATTGTGAACTGACATTAGACGGAGACACTGTAGGAGTAGGACAGTAGAACGAGACTGGGAGGAATAAAATAAATGCTAAGATGGAGAGAAAAGTAGAGGGCGTGTACAAGAGAGGGGGAAGAAGAGGAAGGAGGAGGAGAGAGAGGAGGAAGAGGGAGTAAAAGAAATCTGGCTACAGGAAGACAAAAATGCAAACTAAACCAGTAGTTACAGCACACACACACCCAAGCCAATTACTACCCATACAACTGACTCACCACATGGCCCAGTCATACAGCTTCAACCAGTTGCAGCTTGGGGGTGGGGGGGAATAGATTACTCGAACCTCTCCTAAATGCGATAGGGAAAACAATCTTACCAGAACTTAATTTTCTGGTTCCAACTAGACTCTTGTTTTCCCCACAAAAACTACTGTAAAGAACCCAAACATTCAACATTGGAGCACAATCTGTAAACACTGAGATTTGGAAGCTGGGCGCTGGTTTGAGGGCTATATTTGCCTTGCTCTGGGACGTGTGTGCCGAGCTTGATTGTGGGCGTCAAGGTGTGGGTATGGAGAGCTGCCCGCGACCCAAGGAGCAGCTAAAGCAGCCAATGGCTCTTTGTGTGGTCACATAAGATATGCGCTTCTATTGTGCCACCAAGGATTATGGGTAAGGAAGGGCGTTATACACAGAGGAGGAAAACTGTGTCAATGTCAACAGTGAGTCAACCGGACCCTGCATTAGTGTGTGTGTGTGTGTGTGTGTGTGTGTGTGTGTGTGTGTGTTGTAATGGTGTGCACGTGTGTGTGTGTGTGTGCGTGCGTGCGCGTGCGTGTGTGTGTGTGTGTGTATACCGTGTGTGCAAATCAATATCTGTGACACCTGGCTCATTCATCTTAACATGACATTGTATCACTGAATATCTTAACCTTCATCTTCAAGCTGACATTTCTCAACATATCGCCTCCATCCATTCTCCTGTAAGGTCTGACCTGGAGCTCTCCCTTGGGAATTCCTCAGGTCTGGAGTCATCTGGGAGGTTCCCCAGTAAACGGAGCAGGAATGTACCAACCCAGGGTGAGGGGAGGGGGGGAGAGGAGCCTACAGCAATGAACACAGCACTTCATTGTTTCTCTCCCTTTGCATTCCATTCCTCACCTTTTTATCACACCACCCTCTCAAACACAAACACAAACACACACTCTCTCTCTCACACACACACACACACACTCACACACACACACACTCACACTCACACCTGCTCTCGTTCTCCATCTGTCTCTGTGCTTCTTATTCTTTCAACCCTCTCCCCCACCTCTCTATCTCTCTCTCTCTCTCCCTATCTCTCCCCCACCATCTCCCTCTCTCCCTCTCCTCCACCATCTCCATCTCCCTCTCTCCCTCTCCCCCACATCTCCCTCTCTCCCTCTCCCCCACATCTCCCTCTCCCCCACCATCTCTCTATCTCTCCCTCTCCCCCACCATCTCCCTATCTCTCCTGCCATGTTGAACAAAACTACGAACTGACAGCAGCCTTCATCATACATGTGAGAAGACCTACATGTGAGTTATTATTGAGAAATGAGCGGTGGAAATCCATCAAGAGAACTAATGCATGCCATGTTAAAGTGTGTGTGTGTGTGTGTGTGTGTGTGTGTGTGTGTGTGTGTGTGTGTGTGTGTGTGCGTGTGTGTGTGTGTTCCAAAATGCAATGCTGCAGGAGCCTGTTGCGTTCAGGTGATGGGAGTCTAAAGGTGCTCGATCACGAACGAACAGCTCCCACCAGGACAAGCCCTGGCACGCCAGCGCTCTCACACATGCCACCGGAGTCACACAACACACCCCGAACGGTGGAAGCCCCGTCTTAGGAAGACTCTGCATGAGTGAGTGAATAACAGACAGAGGCGAGCAGAGTTTCGGAGGGGGGGATGTGCGAGTGAGAGAATGAGGAGAGAGAGAGAGGGGGAGGGAGGGGGGGGGGGGGAGAAGAGAGGGAAATGCCCAATCACAAGTGGAACGCCGGTTTCTCTGATGCATGTAATGAACAAAGTCACAGAAAAGCAAAGGGGTCTTCCTCCTCCCATAGGCCTTGAAGAACACCATTCATCATCAGTACAGTCGCCCTGTGCCTCCTAAACCGCCCGTCTTTGATCAAGTCCTGTCAGAAAGTACCCAAGGATAGAGGGGCTTCTGATAAGAGCTTGATGAATGCATAATGGCTGCAGCAACAGACTACAAAGTGAAAACGTTGAATTATGGTGGAAGTATAGGGCAGGTAATGAGCTATAGGAGGCTTATCTAACCCTATTAGATAAAAGAACGAATGGCAATGAACATTCTGGAAACCACCTTGCACCACTGCCAAAGGTCCTAAAAACATTATCTCTACGAACTAGCTAGCTTCAGAGAAACCAGGAAGACTGATTTAAGGCTGATTTAAAAGGATATCCTCCTACAATTAATAGTAATTGACGGATAAAACAGGTTTCTTTTGTCAGAGTATGACAGAGCAATAAGTTCTGTTTTGACATTGAGATTGCAGCTAGCTACCCATTGCTATTCTTTTTTCCTTCAAGGTCAGGGATGATGTTGTGACATGTCCAGGAAGGTCCAGGAATTCCTTACATTTCAGGAGAGCCATCTTACCCAGGGGAGAATTTCCACACAATGATAAATACTGCTATGAAGAACGAATAACCACCACCACCTCCCATAATTGCATGTTTTACAACCGGCGCGTTGTGAAAAATTCAAAATAAGAAAAGAAAAGAAAAAAAAAAAAAAGATCTTGAGGAATCTAAAATGCACTCAGAGATAACCCACGATGTCAGAGGGCAGGTTGGTACAAATACCAGGAATCAAGAGAATGAGCGCTCCCTTACCTCGGCATGTGTCATTGATGGCTTCGTAGCCGGGCTTGCACTGGCACTGTCCCACCGGCACCACCCACTCGCCGTCCACAGTGCAGTAGATGCGAGGGGACTCGTCGCTCACGGCGTTCTCCACGCACGCCCCCGCCACCTCCCTCAGCGCCTGGTTCTCTCCCCCGGCTACGGTCTCCGGGAACGTGGCGAGGCTCTTCACTGTTGCCGGGCAGGTTTTGTAGTAGACCCGAACGGAGAGCAGAGCCACGCAGGCGCCGATGTCCTGGAAGGCCAGGTAGAAGCCCTTCCTGGACAGCTGCTCCACCACTCGGGTCTCCGTGTTGATGCGCAGCTCGTTCTTCCCCGTGATCTCGTCGGGCGCGATGGTGGTCACTTTCTTGAACTGGCTCTTGCGGAAACTGGTGCCCACGTCGGCGTCGGCCTCGGAGGCGAAGAGGTTGAAGGTCTCCTTGCAGGTGAGCGAGGATCCGCCGAAGGAGTTGCAGTCGCGCACGATGAACTGCAGCTCCACCAGGACGCGCGACGCAGACGGACGCCGTTGGATGAAGGTGGTGCGCAGCCAGTTGTCCTGCTCACGGACCCCCACGTTACACACCGAGTAGGTGTAGTACTGAGACCCGTTGAGGGTTCTCTGGACCACCTCCCACTGAAACACAACAAGTCAGACCAATGTTACAATCATACCCCCTCCAAGAATGTTTATGAGCCGAAACACATAAGGGGGTCCTCATATTGTTATTTTGAATGCTTAATGGGGAGTTATCTGAAGAGGCGAAGTAGCAGCCCTGAAAGACTTGAAACAGTGTGTGTGTGTGGGGGAGGGGGGGGGCTAAGGTGTACTGCTGGTGTGAGAAGTTTCCTCTAGTGAACAATTAAGGATCCTTTTCTATTCATCTAAATAGATGTTTCATTGCTTCATTCAAAGCAGTCATAGGGCACAACATTTAGAGATACTATTATATCTGCAAAGCACGTAAACCTATAAGTTAAGACATAAGAGAAGAGAAGCCCTTTGGGTCCTATCAAAGAGGTGAGGGTGAACAACATTGAAAAGATCCAATCCATCCAAATGGCACTTTAAGGACTATCAGTTGGCGCTATCTTGTCCAATTAATATCGATCCACACATAGTTTACTGGCTGTTGCCACAGAAATGTGTGTGAGAGAGGCCTTGCCATGTGCGTAACAGTGGTGGCTGCTGCGAGACATTTGGCCCCACCAGGGCCGAACCTGTGGTTTTCTCTCTGTGTGTTGCCACCATGCTATTAATTAAAGGAATGTGCTTTGTTGGCTGACTCTGTGGCACTGCATAAACTTGATGTGCAGCAGGCGAACGCATGCCCCCATAAAGCAACTACCGAGCTTTTTAAAAGGGTATTTAACCAAAGTAAAAAAAAGAATTGAAATGATGATCGTTGTAATTTGTGACAATTTTCTGTGATTAAAAAGCAGACGGCGTACATGAGCAATTGTCGACAAGAATAGATAAATGCATAATGGCAAGAATTTGAGGTGGGCCTTGAATGTTAACTGTGCTTGAATGTTCAACATGTCCAAACTTGCCTTTGTGTCACTAGCACATCAAATAACCCTATTTCCAATGAATTTGCATGCATCTGAAAGGCCACTTCCTATGCAAATAAGTTGCCCCAAGTACAAACATAGAAGCACACACCAGTAGGAATACACTGAAGTCTAAACTACTATTACTAATACTGCTACAACTGTAATATGATATGCAAACCTACACAAATGTTCTCCTTCCAAGAGAATGATAACTCAACAGAATAGCTGCATCTATAGTTCCCCCAAACCATATGCTGCAAACTTAAAAAGTAAATTGCAGCCTAATTTAGGCTACAATTCTGGAGCTAGCCCTTAAGCCGCAAGAAGCCACAAGTATTCTCTGCAAAGCTAGCAGCTCTTCTCTCTCTCTCCCACCATCTTTCTCTTGGAGCAGCCCAGACATGCTCAAAGTCAACCTCTGATCGCATTCTGTGACCCTCATACCATATATAACGACCTTCACAAATGAGGTCTGAAGAGCATCAGCAGATGGGAATCGCAAACGCATATAGGTGTTCAGCGCACACACACGCGCACACGCACACGCTTATCATCTGGATCAGCACGCTTACCCCTTGCTTGTCTCCTTCTGCTCGTTCTCCTCGTTCAAAAGGAGGCCATGTCAACCAGCCCAGCTCAGAGCCCGATGCCTTCATGTCCAAAAGCACCTCTGAAAAGAGGAACATACATCGAACCCATAATGTCTAAAATGTTCTGTGAAATGTGAGGGACATTCTTTTTGGTGATTTACTGACAGGTTTTCGTTCCCATTACATAGCATACATTGTTCAACAACCAATGTTCTTAAAAGTCATATTACTGTTAATGATGAGAGACAAGAACATGTGTAATTCAGTGAAAAAATATATTTTGTTTAAAAGTCGTAGGTGGTCAATGTAAATGTTACATTAAGGTGGGTTGTTATAGTTTTGTAAACTTGCACCTACATAACACAGAGTGGAAGTCCAAATAAAGTAAATTAAATCCTATAGATATTTAGTCTAAATAATAATAAAATGGTATGTATTCATATGTTAAATCCAGAACATAGCCTACGATCCACGAAGACTCCCTACACCATTGCGTTGTCCGATAGAGGGTAGAGAACAGTTGTTGGTCTATTAGGCTATTCTTTTCGATAATGAAATTCCAACTTGCAACTATTCCCTCAATCGGACAGCAGTCCTCGTGGATCGTATGTTCTGGATATATCCACTTTAACAGCCCATGGACGAAGTACAAGTTCCAACAGGTGTCCACTCTGTCTTTCACAATATTGCGCACGTTAACAAATGGTGTTTCCTACAAATAATTAAAGCTATAGCTGAGAGGCTATAGCCTACCTAACAGCCAAAAAATAATGGAATAAGAACTTGAATGCCTGTGTTTTACACATTAACTTCCACAAGTCATAGCCACATGGCACGCGTGGTAGCTAGTTCATAAATCTGTGCGTATGCTACAGGCAATACTTTTATTACTGAAAGTTGTTGAAGTTTAAAAATTAGTAAAGATACAAATAAAAAGAATAACGCTTACCTTCTTTACTTTGCAATGTAATAAATATACCGTTAATAAATACATATAAGAACAACACGCGTTTAATTCCTCGAAAATCCATTTGGCAATCTTTTCCTGTACTTCTTGGCTAGGCTGAAATACTTGTACTGAAACACTTTGCTGAGACGGTGAGCAGTCGGAACTCATTCACAAATGGGGACGTCACCGACTCCGCCTGCAGGAATGTGTTGGTGGAGGGGGTGTGGCACACGGGAAGTGGCTGTGGGTCCTCAACAGTTTTAGCCTACCTGTGCATGAGCTGTGGACAAGCAATCAAACACAATTCCCAAAAACTAGACAAAAATGTTTTGTTTGCAGTAAATTTGCAATTGTTTATAGTGTAGAGTTAACAAAATGAAAAGGAGTTACTGTACATTTTCGTTCGTAGTTCCAATAATCCAGTCACACATCCATGGACACTGAACAAATGTGACAAGTGAAGAGAAATGTATTCATAAAGTATAATAGCAGAATTCAATAGCCGCAGCTTTTTTTTTATTCCTCTTCTGAATTAAAAAGAGATATGCAAAAAATGTTGCACCCGAGCACTCCTTGAATTTTAGTAAAGTTGGTAGGGGGGTGGGGGGCTGAATCTAATCTCCATTCTCAGGGGAATGTAGAGGAGGGAGAGAAGGGGAGTCGGAGAGCCTGCTGGTATGAGTATGATTATCAGGAAAAAAAAAAAACATCACCTAGCAACTACCCCACCATGGAATTCTGGTGTCAAACTGTATCTGTGTAGATTTATTTTTTATGTCATATTATATTATATTAACAATACCTTCACTGTAAAAATGCCTGAATACTGTAGTTCACCCCCTCCTAAGATTTCCTTGGTAAATGTTTACCTTTGAATGCTCGTCCTCACAATAGATGATTACAATACAGTGTGTCATTGATTGGACATGGGTCACACCTGTGACACAGACTGCGAGAAAAGAGTTGTTCTCTCTCTCCCTCTCTCTCTCACTGTTTCTCGTCATAAAGGCCTATCATGCCATGACTGCTCCCCCAAACAACCCCCCCCCCCCCCCACCTACCACCTCCCATGTCTTCTCCTTCCCCTGGGGCTCCGGTTTCACAAAGCCCCTCTCACACCGGGGTTAATGCCCTGGGTCTCAACAGGCGTTTGAACCCCTCAAATCCTCTCAGCTCCTCTCTCACTCCACTCAAGCCTCCATCCTTCCTTTCACACCTTGTCTTCTGTTTTAAATATAGAGAGCGGGGGATGAGAGAGAAGAGGTGAAGAGGAGTACAGAAGGATGGGAGAGAGAAATAGAGAGAGAGGGAGGGAGGGAGGGAGGGAGGGAGGGAGAGAGGAGAGGAAAGAGCCTAGACTGAATCCTCTCTCATTGCATTTCCTTGTACTTTGATTCGGAACATGCTGTGTTGAATGTACATGCTATGAGACAATCACAAAATGGCCGAAAGGGATGTGTGTGGGCTGTTCCAGTAACTCTTTTGAATATGCATTGTTCTTTGTAGTGCGCGATTAAACGCTAATGCAGGATGTAAACTGAGAAGTATAGTGGATAGGGGAGGGGGCTGCCAAGCACAGGTGTAAGGCAACTCAGCAGCAGCAGAGTGGCGAACAGCAGGCCCATTGTTAGCAGGCCATCAACACACACACGTGCGCATACACACACACACACACACACACGTGCGCATACACACACACACTCACACACACACACACACACACACATGCGCATACACGCACACACACACACACACATACACACGCACACGCACATACACACACACGCACACACGCACACACATACACACACACACACACACACACACGTGCGCATACACGCACACACACACACACACACACACATACACACGCACATACACACACACACACACACACGTGCGCAAACACGCGCACACACACACACACACACACACACACACACATACACATACACACACACACACACACACACACACACACACACACATTTACACACGCCGAACACTATGGACAACAGCATGTGTGAAAGCAGGATATGGCCTCATCTGTTACTCTGATCACCACCAAGGTTGAGAGCGTCAATAGCTCATTATCCTCCACACTTGATACTGTTGATTTGTGCCTATTGTTGATTTGTGGCTGTTTCTGGCAGCGTTGAATAAGAAGACATTGTTCCATGTTCCCTGACAGATTTACTGCTTTTCTGTCCTATGAGGGCAATGTTTGAAGTTAGGAGAACAAATGACCTGTGTGGTAGAAATGTATGATCCAGAATTCAAAGAGCATTATAACGGCGCATAGAGAGTTCTATACAGGAGACAAACGTCATTGGATCCCAGGACACAGGTAGCCAGACAGACAGTACTGATCCATACAGAACATTCACTGCACACAAAAATGACTTCAGATGATTTCTTCTTTTAATATCGACATTTTTTGCAAGTCAAAATCATGAAGCAAATCATGTATGTATGTATGTATGTATGTATGTATGTATGTATGTATGTATGTATGTATGTATGTATGTATGTATGTATGTATGTGTGTATGTGTGTGTGTTGATGAGTTGATCCTGATTAAGCTTTTAAAGATGTAGTGAAGGGATTGGTGGCAAAATCAATTGGAGCCTGTAGATGTTTCCCTACAGAAGGTTCTGTCTCCTCCTGTCTTTTACCTCTGTATGCTCTGTGCTATGTGCTTTAAATACTGTTTTATGCTGTGTTGAAATTGTATTGCTGCTACTATGTTGAACATTACACGCTTTTAATGTTGCTTATGTTGTTTGAAATTGTATAGTTGTTGTGAGTTGTTGTATGTTGTTTGAAACTTGCGTTTTAATCGTTTGAAATGCAATTATTATGCTTTGGATAAAATCATCAGCTAAATGACTGTAATGTAATGTTGCGGCTGGCCTGGGCTGCTTCAAAAAAGAGATCATAATCTCAACAGGGCTTCTATGGTTAAATGAAGGATAAATAAAACTATCTGTGGACATTGTTTATTTATGCAATACCAGCACATTGGGAGGACATGAGGCTTGGGTGTGCACGGGAGGCACGTGCACTGTTTGGATAGGCCATACTAATCGTTCAGTGACCAGATTACAGTAGGAAAGGTACAGGCAGAGTAACAACACCTGGACAAAACAAAATACAGTGGGGTTACACACTTACAATACAAAATACACTTTGTTCAGTTTGTATGTATAGGATATGTACTTGTTCAGTTTGTGTGTATAGGATATGTACTTGTTCCGTTTGTGTGTATAGGATATGTACTTGTTCCGTTTGTGTGTATAGGATATGTACTTGTTCCGTTTGTGTGTATGGGATATGTACTTGTTCCGTTTGTGTGTATAGGATATGTACTTGTTCCGTTTGTGTGTATAGGATATGTACTTGTTCCGTTTGTGTGTATAGGATATGTACTTGTTCCGTTTGTGTGTATAGGATATGTACTTGTTCCGTTTGTGTGTATAGGATATGTACTTGTTCCGTTTGTGTGTATGGGATATGTACAGTATATATGTGGCAATTAGCTAATGTTGATGACCATGGGGCCCTTGGACAGTATGAGAGAATTTGTGTGCGTGCGTGCGTTTGTGTGTGTGTGTGTGGCGGGGGGGGGGGGGGGGGGGCAGGCTTTTGGAGGGCAGCTGTGGCCTATGTGTTGAGTTGTAATGTAAACCCACCATGTGAGGTTGGATTGAATGCAGCTATGTGACCTCTATAGGGGGGAGTGGGCAGTGAAATGGAGTGAAATTGCCTAAACAAACACGCTAGGTAGAGAGTTGAGATTTTCTGCATTGGGAGCGAGGTGCCGTAATTCTGGTTGCGCAGGTGTACTGTATCACTCTCCAGACCGAAAAAACATGGACTTTCTCTCAGCAAAACTCAAGCAGCCCTTAAGCGAGGGGGAATAAATTCCACCTTGAGCCTCATTCTTCACGAGATAGACAGATACACAGATAGAAAGATATGAACTTTTAAATGAACTCCTTGCAAGTTACAAATCATCCCCACCACACCTGAATATATATATATATATATCCCTTCAGTCGTTATCACAACATTATCTCAACATTCCAATGCCCTGAGCTGGAACACACTCATACCCACTGACTGACTCCCTTTTTATTGGAGCTTTGACACAGGTCATGCCAGAGCAGGCTAGTGGGAGGTTATAAGCAGATGTTCAGTTTGTTCACCCAAGTAGAATGACCCAATCTTAAGTCTGTCTCCTCTCTAAATATCAGATGACAACTAGCCTAAAGGGAAGAGAAAGACCTTTCAGAATGTGCAGGATGGGAGTCCGAAGGGCCTCGAGAAAACGTGATTGGCTGTGGAGATAGACTGTCCATTGATAGCCACCTGTTGATTCAGTTCCAAAGGACCAAGCTGGGTAACTTATCGGATGTGACATATGAACGGGGAGATGGAGGTGTGTGTGAGTGTGTGTCTGTGTGTGTGTGTATGTGTGTGCGTCTCTCTATCTATGAGAAATCATTATTTAAAGGCATTCCTTCAGTCACCAAAGTCGATCTTACTGTACAGTAGTTTTACGAGTAGCAAGGGTTCCAATGCCGAGCGATGTTAATCAGTGATGTCACTGTAGTCGCACCTGTCCTGGTCGTTTGCCCCTGCAGGCCTCTGCTAGTTTGTGGTCTGCTGAGGTAGGCATGTGAGGCATGGTTGTCACTCCTCATGCTAGTGGCATCCACTTCCTGGTAATGAGGGGTGTTGTGCCAATGAAAGGGTTTGGACAGCTGGGTAAAGTCTGTGTCTGTGTGTGTGTGGGTGTGTGTGTGTCTGTGTGTCTGTGTGTGTTTGTACACGCGCATTAGCATGTCCCAGACTTGTATCAACTGATGCATTATGCATAAAACTTCAGTTCCGCACTAGGTAGGTATGGTGTGACCAGAACTGGCATATACACTTGTGTGGGCTTGTGTGTGGGCAGAACCAAAATACCTGCTTGATTTCATTTGATGTATTTCTTCACAGAAGGGCACACAGGTGGTGAAATACAGCTGACATGCTTGTAAGCAGAGGCCAATTGTGAGGCAAAACCTCCCAAGTCTCAGTCAAACCACATTCACTTTCACATTCCCACGTTGGGGGAAAATGAGTGTGTGAATCGCGACGTTTAGACAGCCAACTGCAGCTGTGATCTCCATAGGGAACAAGTGCGGGACAAGGGGGGTGGGGACACAAACAGGTGTCTTAGGGAGCTGTGGGTCAATGGTACCAACGTATAGTTAATAGGCCTGTAGTACAAAGCAACACATTTGACAGCTGCTTTTGGAATGGCAACTCATATCAAGGCCTGCCTGTCACTCCGCCAGCCTGTCCCTGCTTGTCCTCTTTCTTTCAACAGATCCACACAAAAAACCCAGAGAGAAACCTGTCCGTCTTTTCTTCAAGGCCAAGAGAGTATGATGAAAGTCTGTGAGTATTTGTGTAAGCATGTATCTGCGTGGGAGGCTAGAGCGAGAACACATGAAGAAGAAAAAAAAGCAACAGGTTGTTATGTAATGTCATTTGCCAGATATTGTTTGTGTTATTGTCTCAAGACCACACCTGTTGGCCCTGGTGAGACGTCCAGTGTTGTGACCCAGATGTTTGACTATCAGCAGACCTGGAGTCAAGGCTGGTTGGTATTCGTATGTCTTTTTCACAAGGCGTAAAGTAAATCAATGTTTTACCTAAAACCAGAATTTGATCATTGCTAGAAACCATAGAGGAACCACAGCGTAGTGTAAATCATAATCGGATAGGGTGGGGGAGACAGTTTGTGATATTACTATAAAACCAAACCAGTTTGGGTATGGACCCTCATCTACAACAGGGGCACGTACACAAGTTTCCAAGAGAACATTCCTTGTGGTGAGTCATAATCAGCCTGAAAACTCTTTTCCACTGTGCCATCAATTTCTCTCAGAGAGTGTTTGCTTGCAGGTTTACAGGTAGGTAATAGTGTACAGTAGGCCCACTCGCCTTCACTGTTATCACAGCGGAAATGTCCTAATTGCCCTCTTACTCACCCATGCAACACTGCGCCCTCCTACTCCAGCGTCCTCGGACTCACAGGAACGCTGACTTAGAACGTGGTAAAATAACCTAAGATGGCCTCAATCAAGTTCCACCACCCAAGTACCCAGTAGAATCATCCTTTCTCACACTTCCCTTTCACTGGGAGATTCGGTTTCATTGCTGGGGTGGTTAAAACCAAAATAGAAGGGATCCATGGACCAAACTGAAAACCCACAAAACCCTCTTTTATGTCCACCGAAAAGAGAAAGACCGCAATCGACATCACAAGCCCTCAGAGCCATATCCCACCCGAACCCACTCTGAAAAGTGAAAACAGAAAAAAGAACTTGAGAAATAAACCCATTAAGAGTAAAAAAATAAATAACATTCCCCAAAAGTTCTCTAAAACTGTAGCATTACAAGTTACTTTTTCAACCATTAGCAAACAAAATCTATTAGGAAACTTCTGGGAAACTCAGCCCAGGTCTGTTGTTAAAATGTGGTTGCAGATCAGATTGCAGCCTGGGAGAAGAGGAGATGATGTAAGAGGAAGATGACATCTTCGTGGCGTTTGAGTCACCGTAATATAGGGACTCAGCCTGTAGCTCTCCCTGTCCACACCTACCTTTCCACATGTGTACTATGACCCTGGAGCTACTTGATCTGTTTCAGAACCTTTTGTTCATTGTATGGAGGTATTGACAGTGAAGAAGTGGAACAACGACATCATGCTATTTCTTTCATTGGTCCTATCGTGTTTGCAATGACAACACTGACCTTTTCGATGAAGCCCCCAGACATGCTCTCACTTACACCGTACGTTAGATGTCATACTGTGACACACACTTGGAGAATGACACCCTTTTCTTAAGACCTGGGAATGGGGCCAAAATAAGACATCAGGTACGGGATACATGTAAAAGGGATTAGCAAAGTCCCCCAAAGAAAACATTTGTCAAAGGTTAGATTTGAGGAGGATAAGCCAGAGATTGAAAGGCCCAAAGTTGCATCGCAGCATGATTGTACTCTTTACTGGTTAAACTGTGTGTATATTTATCCACATGACTTTTGCCCCCTTGTACTTCCTGACTATGTTATTGTGCTAATGCAGTCTCGTTCTCCATGTCTCTCTCCATGTTGTTTGTGTTTGAATCAAAGTTCTTGGATTAAGGAGTTTATGGCTGTCATTTTTTCCCCCTCCAAAATATTTGGCATCTGCTTTTGAGCTTTGCTAAATTTAATGTAAGTACAACAAATGAATACTATTTATCCATTATAATCAGTTAAAATAAATAAAAATAATAAACCATTTAGACATTCAAGAAATAACAGTCAAATTGGATCAAGTGAAATGATTATTTTGATGTGAATTATTCCGGCTGTCTCCTGCCAATGGTGCATATCTTTCACTAGCATAAAAAGAATGAAAATACTGGTGACCATGATAATGACACAACTATGTGAGGTTATAAGGAACTCCAGAGAATATCCACAGGCAACAAAAAGAAAGTATGCCTTAAAGCTGATTTATGGCACAAATGTTTAGCGACTGTAATTTGCACCTAAAAGCTCCATCTCACGGTACAGCTATTAACCCTAAGCTGAGGGCTGTGGTGTGAGCCATGGTCATGCTTTTTCGAAATGCAGCAGCAGCAAGGCACCCTGGGGGGGGGGGGGGTGATATCTTAAGAAACAAACCCCCTTAAATGAGAATGACCTGGAACACTCCACAACACCCTGTTATCATGTCCTCCCACATAGCTAAAGGGAAGGTTGAACTAGTTACATCCTGGGGTCTCGACAAACATGTGAAAACGCAAGCTGGCTTTGGCCTCAGCCCTCAAAGGGAGAGGTTACTGAACATCCTTCCACCCATTTATCAAAATAGGACACGACTCCCCCAGGACAAAACTATTGACCCTAGTCAGAAAAGGTCCTTAACAAGGGTTACGCTAAGGTTACTTTTGTGAGAACGAGGTTCTGTCCTACAGCTCACTATGAACAGAAGTTTCTGAGCTGTTCCTTTTTTGTCCTGCACTGGTGTTAGGATTGTACTCTAAACACGCCAACTATCTTCTACATTTATCCTTGACATACAGTATTTTCACTTCACAAGACACTTCAAAACTCCATATAACTGAAGCTCCATTACCAGAGCTGTAAACACAGGGGCTCACAGGGCTCTCTTCAGTTGATTGATGCTTCCACATCCACATGCAGTGAAGTTCCCTGAGCAGCTACAGTGTGGAGCCCCTGATTCCAAGGTGGATTGAAGTTCCTGGCTTGGTGACTGTCCATCATCCATCATACAGGGACACATGGATGGTGCATAGGGTGAGTTATCATCTTTGCTCTTTTGGGGTCATAGAAAAGTGTTATAGTTAGCTACATATGTGTTCATCCAGAGTTTCAATGCATCCTCGGATAAAACAAGGCAGTACTGGTATGGAATGTTATGGTAGGAGGCCAAAAATAGACAAAACAAGAAAACAACACTCACTCGGTGTCTGAAAAACCAACACCGCATTCTTCGCATTTTCGCTTCCTTGCTAAATTTGGGGTTATGGAATGTAATCTTGGGAGGCAAGGAATTCAAGAGAGGAACAGAAGTGAACAGAGATGGAGGAGGTCTCCATAGAAGATGCATAGCTTCCTCTTTAGGTCTGCATGAAGGACAGAACTTCCCATCGTCGCTCTTCCCTCTTCTTCCCACTCTTTCCTCCCCTTCCCATTCCCGTTTGTCACAGAAGCTGAGTCGGTAATTTTAGACAGCAGCGTGGGAGGGGGGTACACTGAGACGGAACAACAGCATCTTGAGTTTCTCCTACGGTTCCTCCCCTCGCCACTGTGTCCCCACCATCTCTGCTTCTTCTCACGCTGCAAGTGGGGTGTCAATTAACATTCCTTGTCTTGGCCTGTCAAGGCGCTATAAATCGCTTATGCCTCACCTCTTTTGTGTGGTCACACTCCCTTATTCCTGCTGTAATGAGAGGAGAAAGGACCCGCCGTCAGGGTTCGAGTGTGACCCCCCTCCCCCCCCACCACCCTCCCTTGGATGACCTTAGTGTATTTTAGTTAGTGTGTATTTAGTTCACACACACCTCATCCACCAATGTAGCTTATGTTGTAACCTTGTGAAAAGGTTTGGAAATATTCATGCAGTAATATACCATGTCTTTTCAAAAAACTTTTGAAAACGTGTCTTGCAAAGTTAGTAGGAACACTGCTTAAGAAAGTGTTCGCTATTTTGGAGACCGTCCTAGGCTGACATAATCCTTTCATGGCTAAAATTGAGGCATGCATGAATGTAATGATATAAAGTTGGAGGCCTCACAGCAGTTGGTCCTCCTTGAAGACATTAATTTGACCGAAAAGAGTACCTTCATATATGCTGAGAAACCCCAGTCTTGACCACAGAACATTCCCCAAAGGAATTCCTTCACCGGCAACCCCCCATCAGCATCTCTCTGGGGAATCTGGAGTGTGCTCTTGAATTTGTTGGGAGCAGCCGGAAACCAAAATTCTCTAGTGTTAGCAGAAATTCCAAAAACCATAGAACTTTGCCTTGAGGGACATGGGCAAAACTGCATCTCCTGAAGGATAGTCTTCATGCTGGCTCAGAGAAATGCAAGTGCAAGGCTTAATGTTTCAGAGCATGAGACAAATGGTGTATAATGTAGAAGAATCAAGGCTGTGGTGTACTGCAGGGTGAATTGTATCAACTAGCCTACATGTACAGTATCACAATTTTCCAGGACTGAATAGGTCCCTTGCCACACTTGTCAACACAAAAGTCAATCCTTCCTAATCTAAGAGTTACCTTGCTTGAAATAGCACAGAAAAATATCTCAATGGTTTAAAAGAACCAGTCAAATTCTTTGCAGATTTGCAGAGGCCAAACTTTTAGGCTTAGAGTAGCCCGAGTTTACTGCAGTGGGTGAGCACTTTTAAGCAGGCCTATGATGACATCTTGTGACTACAGGATGCACTACAATACTTCAGTATGTGGAAGCAAGTTTACAGAGAACTCCTGAGAAGTGAGGATTGAAAGGTGTCTTGACTTGTCATCATAACTCATGTTGCAGAAATGTCACTGTTGACATTAACACTAATGTTCCTGTAACTATATTTTTTGACACTTTTTCAAAAATGAAGATTTTCAAGTGTAGGCTACAAAATACTACACAAATAAGAAACAACCCAAGATTGACAGACCATTTAATGATCTGTACTGTAGAAGCATGTTAAACAACCATTTATTTTACAGTTTAAAATGTCCTCATGGAGGAACAGCAAAATACACTCAAAATGATGAAATAAAGATTGATCAAAAGATGAAAGTTCAACATTAATCATTAAGTTTTGTTTTTTTGTTGGTATTTTCTTCTCATTTGTTTATCAAAATAATAAGTGCCTTCAACACAAATCAACCATGAAAATAATTCAGCCTGCAGTCATAGAAATATTTACATCACAAAACTGAGTCATGGTTTACTTTCTGGATCGGTTCCCACCTAGCTTGTCAGACCGCTTTGTTTTGTCACACAAAACAAAATGAGGACCCTGGAAGGAGAATATAATAGAGGAACGTACACAGGAGCACAGATTGAGAACATGATTATATACAGCTTGGCTCAGGAACACACCAGTTCAGGGAGAGAGATTAAGAGGGTTACACATCCATTTATGGCATGATTCAAGTCACATTCTTTGCCTTATGGATTAATGTTACCCTTTTACATCACTAAAAGAAGCATGCTATTGTTGACACTAGCCATTGCCTTTAGACTAAGGTACTGATACCGACGTGTAGCAACCTCAGAGACAGCAGGGGGCAGTGGAGGACACAGAGACAGAGAGAGATGAACAGTATCTGCAATTAAATGTGAAATACCAACATCCATAGCACTTCTAGGAAATGTAGACAATTTCACAATGGAGTAGTCACAAAATTGAGCAGACAAAAAGAAATACAAAGTAGTCAAAACAGAGGCTGTTACATCTAAGTGGTAAATACAAAGTCAAGTATGAAAATAGATTCTGATCATTTAGATACATTGTGTTCTTATCTGAAAGACATTTTGGCACAGAATCCATTTCTGAAAAACCAAGGCTTGAATGTCACTCCTAGAACAAAGGTTGAAAATGATGAGCTGTTAAGTAATCCACATGGTCTCCTTGAATTGTTTCAGTCTTTAAATATGTATATTTACACGGTTTTGCAATTGTCCACAACACATTTAGGCATGAAGAGGAAGCAAAACAAAATAAAAAAATTAAATATTTTATATATAGTCCCCTTTTGAGGCATTGAGTGTAAACTGTACAACTCCACAAAATCCCATCATAGGTTCCTGGGGAAGGAACACCGATGATAGAATGAGTTGACTCTGGAAATGAAGAAGGAAATTAAGTTTGCTAATGGCGCACAAGAAAAAGCAGTGAAGAAAATGGTAAAGCTATCATGATTCTCAAAATGAAGATTTCCAGCAACGTTTTCTTATTACTTGCACAAGCAAGGCTATTCACAGCACATTAACATTTTATTCTCAAATCTGTACAAAGTTCACATATTTCATTACGTTTTTTTTCTTCAACATTAGTGCAATGACTGATCAAATCTGTTTGTTTGTTTTTTAAGAAAATTCAAAAATAAGAAAATTCACAATCTTTTTCTTCCCGATGAGAGTATAAACATCTGTTAACCTGTCCCTCTCGTTCCATTCCCTCATTCCCCTTAAATACGTTGAAAATCAGGATGCAATCTGGTTTACCTTCAATTATGACGAAAGTGACATGAATGATCATAAAATTGATCATCAATAATCCCTATTCCCCCCTTCCGTAGGCTCTCGATAAAGAATGAGAGTTGTGGAATTAGAGGTGGAAGGATGACTTAAGGACTCGGTGAAGCGAAGTTCATGTTTGAACAAAAAGGTTCATGTCATGAACAAAAAGGTCAAAACCTTTAAAATAAAATAAAAATGAGGCATTTCCCAGTTTTCAAAACTGAATGAGTCCCAAAAAAGGCTGGTGTTGGCTTGGCTCTTGAGAAAGGAGGTAATTACACAGAGGCAATGACAATCATGAGGTGAGGGGAGATGCTGGAGATGCTGTTGAGAAGGTCGGGGGCGAGGCGCGACAAGTGGACCTCAGAGAACTCACATGGTGGGAAAATCTGCACCACATAAGCTGGCTGGAATGAGAAGAAATAGATAGGAAATAGTCAGTTGCTAATTTTTTTGGGGAAATAACTTTGTTATACTAATAGCAATATAGCCACATTTGATTTTGACCTTTTGGTATAGCCACTGGGCTACCTACCGCCAAGAAAAATGAGGTCATAACCAAGCACACATACCTGATTGGAGCCAGGGTTGGGGACATTGATGATACCAGCTGCCTGTTTGGCCTGTAGGTAGGTGATGAAACCTCCTTTTAAGGCGTGGGTCTGGTTAAGGACATCCTCCTGGTCTCTACCGCAGGGCAGAGCCAGCAAGAGGCAGTAGTCACTGTCCATCTGAAAACAAAACAATCCAAGTACATAATACATATAAATATATCTACTGATAATAGTTTGTCGGATACTAGTTTATCTTTTCTATAAATAATAATCTGATAAAAATTGGCAACTGTTCACTCACCATCATTCTGCGGGCCACACCCTCCAGTTGGACCCCCTCCAGCCTCATCCTCTGGGCTATGCGGAGCAGGGATCCTCCCTCTGGGGGTGGTAGAGAGCGGTGGGCCAGCACATTGTTACCAGAAACAAAGTGGAGCTGGACCGCAGCCTGGTCATTCTTCAGTGCCAACAGGCCTTGCCACACAATAGGGTATTTCTGTGCAAAGAGATGAGGGAAAGCCAAGTCAGAGAAATATTCCAAAGCAAAGGTACGAAATGTCTTCATCCTGACCTTGTGGCCAGATAAAAGAAACATATAGTCACTCATAGCACAACAGAAAAGTTATCAAATGCACACAGCATTTCTGTGTGCGATATTTTTTGCCACTGCTTTATTATATATAGGACAGTATAGAGTGATAGGAAAAGTGGGAGAGAGGGAAGGACATGCAGCACACTGCTTGAGCTGGCTTTGAACCCGGGCCGCTGTGGTAAGGACTAGCCTTGTGGTATGCGCCTTAACCTGATGAGCCACTGGGGCGCGCCCCATACACATAGTATTTCTGTATTGCACCTTCATCAATCCCCCTTACCATTAAAAGCTGCACCATGTCCAGAGACTGGTGTCCCGAGTGCTCCATTTTACCCTCAGGCCGCAGCTGAGAGGAACTTGAAGGGGATGCTGTTGGAGGCGGGGTAGACAAGAAAGCTGGCGGGCCCTTCTGTAGAACTAGCTCTTGCTTGTGGGACGGAACCACGGGAGGTGGATATGAGGGCGAGATTGTATCCCTCTGCATCCGGGACACTTGGGATAGATCCATGGACGCAGTGTGGCGCACGTGGGACGTCTCCGATTTTATGTTGCTTCCGCCACCTAGTGACCCAGCAGATAAGGACTGAGACAGCTTGCCCCTGTGCCCCCCATCACCATCCTGAGGGACATAATAAAAAAATAAAAAAAAGGGTTACAAACCATGACCTTTTGCATTGGACATTTTAAATACTTTTATGTTTAAAAAAAAATATTTTGGACAACACTGAAATTAAAGATGAATGAATGTCCTCTGACCTGGGAAGGTGTAATTCCATGCGAGGCCAGGTTCAATCCCATTGAAGGGTGGCTGGAAAACTGAGAAGGGAAGCCTCGCATGTCCCGGTACATCCCAAATGATCCTCCACCACCTGGATGCATGAGCTGAACCCCTTGAGGATGAGGAGACACCATAACAGGAGCAGAGGGATGCACTCCCATGATTCTACTCTCTGTGTGAGGTGGGTGTGACATCTTTCCCTCCAATGCCTTTGGAGGCTCTTTTCCGGTTTGCAACATACTTTTCCCCACCAAAGGACTCTTGAGGGGTGCAGAGATGTTGCTGAAGATGGCTCCACCAGTCTCAGGAGTGCGTGGCCGCCTTGCCTCAGCATGCTCTCCGAGCTGATGGTGCATGAGGATGCGGATGTCCCGGTACTGGTCCAGACGTAGGCCTGGATGGAGTCCTCGGTGGTCAGCCTGCAGCATCATCACATCTGACTGCAGTTGGGGTGCAGAGGGTCTGCGTAGTGCCTGGTGGAAGTGCCTGGGGTCCTCTTCTGTGCTGTTGCTGACTGATGGCGCTCCAGCAGAGCCTGATGTGTGAGAATGCAACACCATGTCTCTGATCACTGGCTGAGGTGTATTGGACCGCTGTGGAGGTCCACGGGCAGATGGTACGGAATCTGCTCGTCTCCCGTAGTTCATGCCAGAGAGCTGTGGGCTGTTCATCCTGACCTCCCCATGTGAGGTATGGCCTATGGATACTGACTGGGTGATGCTGTGGGTAGGCATTATTACCGACTGCTCTGGATGTGGGTGATGCATACTGGAGACATACTGAGACATTGCAGGCATACCAGGACCAAGGACCACAGAGGAGCCAATAGGGGAAATGCTAGGAGGGCAAGCTTTGGCAAAGGGTGAAGGTGAGTGCCCAGTTGTTCGAGGGGAGATGGGTTCTTGCTTTAGGTGTAGGGCTGTCCGATCAATTTGGGTGTTGGGGCTAGGGCTCATTCGGTTTCCAGCCAAAGACGGGTGGTGTGGGCTCATGACTGGGCTGAGGTTAGATGGCTGAGATGGCTTGCCCATCTCCTTCATTGGCATAGAATCGGCTCCAGGACCTTTCTTAGCATGCTGCTGCATCACAGCTTGATTGTAAATCAATACTTGAGGACTAGTGACTGGTTGTTGGAACATCTTTACTGCATTACCCTGGGAACCATGGTGATAGGAAGTTTCAGGTTTATCCAAACCAGTACTCTCTTGCTTAACAGAGGAAATAACAGGGTGGGAATTGTATGACTGGCCAGTCAGGAGTATTCCAGTGTGTCCATATCCAGTGGGAGTTGGGGGCCCTTTAGGCATAGGAGTTTGGGATGGGGTCAGTGGCTCTTGCTTGATCTGAGATTTGGACACTGACTGCTGAAACTCAATGTCACCTGCACTTGCTTGCGGGACCTGGCTAATTTTGGCACTGATCCGTTGAGGTCCTTCCGTTTTCTGACCCGAGTAACTAAGCACCACCACACCCTCAGAGGTGTTCACCCTCAGACCAGGACTGGAGCCTGTGTTGTAAGGTGTGTTCTCAACTAAAGACCGCCCTCTGCTATTTGCATCCTCTGATGCATCTACCCCATGGTAACGGTTATTTTCATTCACGCTAGATCTGAATTTCTGCTTGGGTAAAGATGGGCCAGAATTGCGGTTGCTTAGGGAGATTCGTGGGGCTTCGTCCGTGTCAAAGGGCATTGGTATCCTACTGATGACAGAAGTGGTAGAGGATGAAATGACTGAGTGCACTTTCTCACCAAAGTTCTGCTGGGTCTCTGCGAGTGGGGATGGTTTTTGAGGGATGTGCTGTGGTGTCATAGATAATGGTCTGTCTTCTGGATATGAGTGCCTTGTGTCAGAGGAATTCTCATTCTCTGACATTCGGGGCTCTGCCAGTGTAGTTGTCAACATCGTTGTGGGGATTGCATTGCTATTAGACGCCGATACATACTTAGGTTCCATCAGGATCTTTCTCAGTGTGCTGGAACTGGGGTCAATGTCTGATGCCTTAGTATCAGGGGGTAAAGGAGGATTCCCTGAAGAGGTCCCAAGAGCGGTTACAGTTGGTGCAGAAGGAGTGACTATGGTCACCTGGGACGTAGGCGTAACTTGGATTCTACTCTCTTCTGATCTAGGAATCCAGTCTGGGGAGATTGGCATCTTGCCAGAGCGGGACTGAGGGATGTTAAATTGGGTTGGGGGTGGTGTGAGGGCTGGAGACGGAGATACAGCAGGTGCTGATAGTTGTGTTGATGGTGGCTGTTTTTTACAACTAGGCAGGCTGGTGGTGTTAGAGTGAAAGGCTGATTCTTGGGGTACTGGTTGCTCAACAGCAGGCTGTTCTGCCTCCTTGGGGGTGTCCACAGTCATTGCACGCATAATATCACGTTTGCAGGCAGGAGCTGCAGTGACAACAGATGCTGCTGTAGTTACAGCAGCTATAACTGTAGCTGCCTTGGAGTTAATGGTTTCGAGGTCTTCAGGGATAGAGTCTGGTAGTTTGATAGGGGAGGGTGTTGGTTCTGGTTCTGACACCTCTTCAGCAGTCTCACCTTTCCTGTTGGCACCACCTTTCCGACTTCTTGATTTCTTTGGAGTCTTGGATCTGTTCTTGCACCTTGTCTTCTTGGGGGTTTCTGGTAAAGGAGACTCCTCTGGCACAGAGGGAGCTGACACTGATGGTTCAGCTGCCTTTGAACCAGGCATTTGTGGTTTGGCACGAGGCAGTGTGATGCCAATATCAATGTCTGCTTCAATAATATTGTTGATAGCCATGTGAATTTCAGGTTCCATTGACTCATTGGAAGGGGGTGAGATCAGTGGCTCTGGCGTAGGAATGAGTGCAGTGTAAGTTGGAGGGGCTGTGAATCCATCTGCATCAGCAGATATCTCTTCAGCAGTAATAGAATCGATGGCAGCAGCAAGTTCTGTTTCACTTGCAGGGTTTGCTGGTTTTTCTTCTTCAATCTCAGCCTCAGCCTCTGGGTCCACTCTGACAGGGGGCAGTGAGGCAGGTGGCTCTGTAGGTGGTTCCTTGAATGGTTGAGGAGGTTGCTCTTCAGTAAGTTTGGCAATATTTTCCACTGCCCTTTCAAGTTCCATCTGCCGTGCCAAAAGAGCAACTGCCGGATCTACAGGCTGCTCAGGTTCAGGTGGAATTTCTTCTTTTGCCTCTGGGCAAAGTTCTTCTGATTCTTTAAGATAGCAGGTAGTCCTTGTTTCATCCTTATCTGCTGCTCCTGGTTTTGTTAACTTAGGAGGAGCATCTAATGATTCTGGGTCATCCTCACCCGAGTGAAGTAAACCTTTCACATCATCAACACTTACTCGAATCTCAAGGTTTCTCAAACTGTGTGACTTATCTTCAGTCACCTGTTTGGCGTTTTGTGTCAACTTTGGAGCTTTTCCTTTATTATTCTTTTCAGATTGTTGTCGTTTCTCTACAGGAATGGATTCTATTCTCTGAATTTCCCCTTCAGAAGATTTTTTATCAATGTGATCTGTTGAGTCTTTTTCATTTTTCTGCAATGCATTTTTCTTTCCTTCCTCCATTAACAACTTGTCTACAGGTTCGGACTCATCTTTAGCATCAAGCTCAGGTTCTTCAGAAATTTTACTGTCGTCTGTTTTCTCTGCTGATAACACACTCTCAGACTGTTTGTCTACCCTGCTTACATTCATGCCAACTGAAGTTCCTGAGGGTGTAGTCATTTGTGCTGACTGCACCTTCAGTGTACGGGGTGAATGCCACCCCTCAGAAACTCTTGAGGCATCTGTGATGGCAGGCTCTTTGATATCGAGGTCTTCCTCTGACATTTTCTGATGGTCCCCTTTTACTGGTGATAAATCTTCGCCTCGCCTGCGCGTCTTGGGTGGGCGACCTCGTCTTGTGCTGGTAGATGGATTTTGTGGATCTTGCGGCACCAGCTCTTTGTCAGCTCCACGCTTACGAGTGGAACGTGATGACTCCACTACCTCTTTGCCTGCTTGCTGAGCCTCTCCTTCCTGTGGTGTTGCATAAACTGATTTAACATTTCTGCGTCGAGCCCTTCCATGAATTAAATTTGCATCAAAGTTTTGCTCAGAATCGGGGGCATGAACTGGTGACTTGGTAGTGGTTTTAGGCTCAGGCAATCCTTTTGACACCTCTCCTCGTGGAGATGAGGCCCTTTTGAGCTTCTCTCTATCAATTCGCTCACTCTTTCGGGTTGCTGGTTTCTCAGGGGCAGCAGTTAGAGAGGACTGTGAATTTTGGGCTGACACATTTGGCTTGACCCTTTTACTCTTGGTCTTTTTACGGGTTGGTTTTGCCCGTTTAATTTCAGCTTCTATGGCTGGCACCTGAACTTCGTGACAGACCTCAGATTTATGGGGTAGCTCAAAGTCCTTAGAATCCGGTTTCTCTGCTTGGGGCTCTATTTTTATGTCTTCCATATTCTCTTCCTGCCTGGGAGAAGCAGAACTGTTTAATTCAGTAGGTTCGACCTCAACACTACTTAGAGAACCACCAGGGGTGAGAGGCTTATCATAAAGGAACGAAGCATATTCCATTGTCAAATTAGTTTCTTTTTGAGCTTTTGGCTCATACAATTGCTCCTTCAGTTCAACTTTAATCACTGGCTCTGTCAGGACTGGAGTAGAGAATTTCCTTAGAATAGGAGCAGCTTTTTCTGTTACTTCTAGAGGAGACTGTGGTGGAGATAACTCATGGGTAGGTTCCACTTTTTCTTCCTTAATCAGTGAGGAAGTGTGTTCTGAAGATGACGTTACAACAGCTTCTTTCTCATGCTGTGGAGACATCTCTCTGGGTGAAGGAACAAATGGTGAAACAGGCAGTATTAGTGAGGGACTGACTGGTTTAACATCCGTTTTCAGTTCAGGCTCTGACACTTTAGGAGACTCCTCTTTATCTCCAATCTGTCCTTCAATCTCAGCAACCATATCAACACTCTCAGCCTCCTGTGGAAGGTGGTCTCCTTTCTTCTGTTGAAGCTCTAAAAAGCGGCTTTGGAAAAGCACTATAGGCTCTTGAGGGAGCTCCCCTCTTGCCACAGGCTGTCCTTCAACAGGATCTTGTTTGACAATATGCTTATCCACCCCTAATTCATAATCCTGATCTTTGCGCTCAAGATGTTGCAGTCGGCGTGAATCTTGTTCAAAGATTGAGCTATGAAGAAAACGAGAAGCAAACAGCTCTTGCCGCTCTTGATCCTGTGGTTTAAGTTCATCCTTTTTATCGCTCAGCTTTCCATCAGAGTCAGTACAAATCTTTTTCTTCTTCGTGTACCAAGATGGAATAGGTCTGGGTGCCAGCTCTACCTTTTCTTTATCCGAACAGTGGGAACTTGGGAAGCGAGAAGGAAGAAAGGACCAATTGTCTTCTCGAGAGGAGGACAGTGACCTGGCTCGCTCTAGAAGTGCTTTTGTGTCAGGAGTTATAGTCTTGTCTAATGCAAAAGAATAGAACTTGTTCTTCTCCAGGGAGCCGGAACGCTTTAAGTCTGTCAATCTCTCCTCACGTTCCCTGAGGATATACGAGAGAGAGGTGTTGGATTTGGGGGAATGGTGTTTGTTCTCACCATCATCATCTGATTCTGACTGCACTTCTCCTGGTTCCAGTTCACGAACAAGACGCTTATGGATGCTATCCCGCTTTACAATACTGCTTGGAAATGTCATGTCCATTCTGAGGGAATCTGATTTGATCCGTCTCTCCCATCGTTGCAGTAACTCCTCATCACACATTGTCTTAAGCTTTGGAAATTCAGAGTCAGGGGAATGAAACTGGTTGGCTGTCATGTCAATGTTGTATTTCATTGACTCAATGCGTGAGAAAACCTTTTCTTCTGCTTTTGGAGAGTCTTTATTGTCTTTGTTGGTGACTGACTGTGATAACTGGGAGGCCTCCTCTTCCTCATTTGAGGGAACTTGACCCAAGACTTTAGAGGATGTGACACTCTGGTCAAGGCCTTCATTTAAATGTTGGGAACTCCTGTAGTTGCGTTCCTTCTTATTGAGAATGTCATGGTCAAAACAGTCAGATTTCCTCCTTTTACTGGATAGAAAATCATCTGAGGTATCTTGAGATGGATTCCCTGTCACCATACTGCACCTTTCAAAGTCATCTATGTCAGTGCCTAGTGGGCTTTCAGATTTGCCAGACTTGCATGGCTCTTCCATTTTCCGCCGGAGCAGTAGGTTGTGATCCATTGGTTTTCCACAGCTCTGAGAGTGGTCAGTGTCTGAGTCAAGTTGTTCTTCACTAGCTCCTATGCTTCTGCACTGTCCCTCTCCATGCTCATCCATTTCTATGGAGCTCTGTTTCTCCTCAAATTGATCCAGGACAAGACTACCATTGTCAAAGACTGTATTACTTGTACTCTGGCTTTTTAATCCCTCATATTCCATTTTAAGACACGGAGGCTGCAGGAAATCTATAGTCCCCTCTGTTGGTTCTCCTAGTCGTGACTGAAGTTCTAAACTGAGGCCCATTCCCATAGAGATACTTTCATACTGTTGTGGTTCATCACTTGGACTATGAATAGTTACCAGTCTCTCAGATGTAGCCTTGCGGTGCTCCTTCTTATACATGCCTTTTAGCTTAAAGTCCTTGTCACCTTCAGTGTCCTTTGCTAAAGTATTTTCTACTAGTTTCCTAAGGCCTAGTCCACCATCCTCCTCCTCTTGAGTGGCCCTCTTCAGTCTATCAGTCTTCCCTGTTGACTCCTCAAAACGCCTCTTTCGTGCAGCCAAGCGTTCAAAATCCAGAGAATTAGTCCCATCAAGGTCAGATTTTATATGTTTCTTGGCTTTTGTTTTACCATCCTTTTCAACAACCTCAACCAGACTTGCCATGTTTTTGTCTTTAGGCACCTTCCCTTGCTTGGAGATCTCTGCTTTTTGGGGTTCCAAGCGGAAGAGAGGGCTCCTCTGGTCAACTGTGGGTGATGCAAGCCAAGGACTTTCATTCCCTCCCCTCAGTCTTTGCTTTTCCTGGACAGCATGACCAATTAGTTTGCCTTCCTTTTCCTTAACTCTTGTTAACTGCACCACACAAGGTGGAAGGTCCAGCCGCCCTTTGCCAGAGCCCTCTTTTTCCTTTGCCAGAAACTTGCTAGCTTTGCTATGAAGAACTGAATCTGGGCTGATATCTCTCTCAAGTTCAGGGTCCGTCTCCGATGATGTAATGCTGGCTGAATGCACTTTCAGCTTCTTCAGCTTCTGTTTCTCACCTTTCTCCTTTTCACTCTTCTCCTTGTGTCCAGTTCGTTTCTCCTTATCGCTCCCATTTCCACGTTCAGCTTCAAAGAGTCTCTCCTTCTCTGGTTTTTCACTTTTGTTATATCGATCAGGTCGTGCCTTGTCAGTTTTTTCAAATCTTTGCGGGGAGAGTGAACTACAACTTCCACTTCGTTCTGAGGACCGACCACAAATCCGACGATCTGAGTCACTCGGTAGACGTTCTGAAAGAGAGGGAGATACGGTGGGGCTGGCAGGGCGTCGGGGATGAGAGGGGCTCTGGCTACGCTCAATTGTCCTCCGTCCGTGGTCGTGTTCCCGGTCTGTTTCAAAACGCTCCCGTTCTCTTTCCCGCTCCCTTTGTAGATAGCTGTATTTGCGGATATCCTGCTCATAAGGGTCTCTGTAATCTCTGTATTCACGGGGGTCATCAAAGTATCGTGGGTCATAGAAGTCCCCTTGGTATGGGTCCCATTCTGTATAGAAGTCGCGACCTCTGGCTGGGTATTTGCGCCGTGGATCTTCAGTGTAGGTTCCAGGGCTTCGCACATTCTCATAGAATGCCCTTTCCGCTGGAAACTCATATTGCGGCCTGCGCTCATCCCTGCCAAAATATTGTAAAAAGAGCAAGAAAAAAAACATTATTGCATCATTCAATGTCATTGGAGGTTTACATTGATAACAAATGCTGTATTTGTTGAGAGCTATGCAAACCTTCGTTCAGATAAAATCTCATAGAAGTCTCGAATATCTTGCCCAGATGTCTGCATTGAGCGGTAGAAAGCCATCTGACTTTCCTGATTGGCAAAGTCAACCTGAAAACCAAAACATAACTTATAAGAATCATATACAAACATAGTGATAAGGTGTAACATGAAGTTACAGTCTGCTATCCTTCATTATATTCCCAAAACATGTGGTTCATTAGCATGTTGAATTATAAAATAACATTCAGTACTGCTCACCTTGATTTTATTTCCCCCAATCTTCCAACCCTTGGTCTCCTTAACGGCAGCCTGCGCATATTCTATGTTATTGTAAAGAATAAGAGCCATTCCTTTCATTCTGTCAAAGACAACCTGTGGAAGGAGGGATGAGAAGAGTTTGAGTGACTATTAGATTACAAGATCAAAAAACCTCAGGGCCCTAACAATGTAAATACACTATTTGGATGGGTGAAAACAAGGAATGATAACCTTACCTTGACAACATGTCCGTAACGACAGAAGTGACGAGTAAGATACTGCTCTGTGGTGGTAGACGCTAAACCATCCAACCAAACACAAGTCGTTGGCATACTCTTTCCAAACCCCAGCTTGAGAGAAGACAGAAATAATATAAAAACATGATTACTTTTCTAAAATATCAGCTTCTATAAATAATGCCATCATCAATAATATAGACACGTCTTTACAGAACATAAGATGTAAAGTAAAGAGAAAAGAAATTCAAATATTAACGCTCTCCTCACCTTTAACCTATTGTTGCCAAGATACTCGCCATCCATCTTCTTTATGGCCTTACAAACACTGGCAATATCACAGTACTGCAGAAAGGCATACTGAGGAGCACCATTAACTTTCTTGATGTCAATATCCTATATGAATGGAACGAGAGGGAGCAATGAATAAAGAGGGACTGCAAAGTTAAAAAATGTGTTTCTCACAATACATCAAGTGCATTTACCATTTAGTCCTCAATACTATAATATTATAATTTAGGGCAAAGACATCAGCTGAAAGTACTTCGATACAGAAAATGTTTGACTAACATTTGAAATCATAATGCAGTCTAAAAAACATCCCCCAATCACTCATTAGCATCAGCATACCACTATTTCCCCGAAGCGTTGAAAGATGTTGAGGAGATCATGGTAGCTGGTGGTCTTCTCCAGGTTGCCAATAAATAGTGTTCGTGTGGCTTTGGGATGAAATTCATCTATCCTCTCATCCAAAGGCCGGAACTCATTCTCGCTTTCTGTCTCTGACAAGGAAGGAACTACTTCTTGTTAATGCTTTCATTAACCTTATTTTTCATTTTATTTTTTAAAACCTTTTTAATCATTATGGTAGATAAGACGTACCAGGACCATTCCAGGCCGTGACATCAATTTGCATTCCGAAAAACAGTTTCCCCTTTGATGCACTGAAGGCCTTCTCCTGGTCCTCCTGCTGGCGAAAAAACACGAGACCATAGCGATCCTCCGAAGCTCCGTGGATCTGCACCGATGTCACCTTTCCATACTTCTTAAACTCATGGAACAGGCCGTCTTTCAGACTTGTATCTGGAAAGTGAGGAGGTAGAGTGGCAAAGAATAAATCCACTTGGTGCACAGAGATATTTTATTCATTTAGTTTAAAGGTTAAGTATGCTATTTTGGACGTTCAGCCCTATTTGCGGTCTGTCTAAGATGAATCACATAGGAACCATAATTTCACTGATCACTCCAGTATTGAACTAGACAGAGATTTTCACAGGCTCAAATTTCTTTAGAATGGAAGTGGACAGGGCCACGGTCAACGTGTTGAAAAACTAAAGAAAAAATAGCACTTCATGTTTTTTCCCCTAGACAGGAAGCATACCGTCTCCGTATACTCTCCTGTGAATTGTATAGAAATCTGAATATGTTTACGTGCTCGGCATGGCTTGGACATGAGCATTCCTCTGGTCTCATTTTTACTGCTCCTGTGGAGGACTACGTGTCGGGTTCGGAGTGAATAGTAGTAAATAGTTCTGGTTCAAATGTCGCTGGTGTTTCAACATTCGGTTTGCAAATAGTCTACATTTCACGGGACAGCATACTGAGACCAAGTAAGATTAAAGCATTAGCTTCCCGTCTCAGAAAAAAACTACACATTTTTGCACTGACCGTCCACTTCCATTGTAAAGAAATTTGAGCTACACAAAAATCTACTAGCTCAACACTTTCACTGGAGTGAAATTAAGGTATCCACGAGTCAAGTTTCATGTTAGACAGACCGCAAGGGCTAAATGTCTGAAAAAGCATACTTTAAAGTAACTAAAAAGCATAGTTTAAAATAACTTTAGAGTATAGGCCAAGAACAACCATGAACATCAACATATCTTGAAAAACATGCTCTAAAAGTGCAAGGATATAGATGCAAATGGAGCCTAAAACTGATATGATGAGTCAACCACTTACCTGTGGAGCGCACAGGAAGATTCTGGACTTTGATGCCAAAGCTTTTGCGAGGCTCGTCCTTGTCAAGGGCAGGCAGAAGAAGTGTTGAGGGAGCAGGGACAGCGGCAGACTGCACGGATCGAGCTGGAGAGTCATCACTCGAACTACTGCTGGAATCACTATTGCCAGAAAAGAACAGTTTTAAAGAGAACACTGCTCATGTCCAAGCATCTCTATCATATAAAAGTGAAAGGAATCAAGGTATTCAAGGAGTTGAAACTAAGTTAGTCCCATACAACTGAAGTTCATAGAGAAGCAATGCCCTATAACACATACTGTAGTAGAAGAGGTCAAAGTTTAGAAAACAATGAACCACAACACCACTAGTGGACAAATTGTGCCTTTTGTGGGGTCATTACAGATCAACACTGGCTGATGGTGGAGATGGATGAACAAAATGTAAATGATGGAATACTAAATATGTTCATGCACACAAGGAAGTAAAGAACCTATTTGAGAGCGTAAATAACGAAATGCTGTATAAAATACATTTGTAGGGGGAATAGGGAATTATACTCATACTATGTTAATATGCATCTGGCCCTTGAATATAATCGATGCAACCCCGCTATTCCTCTGCCTGTATACATTTTCTATATTCTGTCTCCTCTCTGCCGTTTCCTTCTCTGTTCCCCCTCCCTCTCAGACAATCCCGGAAGTGCTGCTGTCGGAGCTTGGCCTGTGGGAGTGGGCAGGGAGCCAGCAGTGGCCAGAAATTTCCAGTTCCAACTGGATCTCACGGAGGGGGGGGAAGACTCACCCATGCACAGAAGTAGGCAGTGAGAAAATATATCAGCCCTCTCCTAAAATTCCCTGTAGCATTTCTTCCTGTGTGCTGCAGGATGCATTCTTTGATGTCTTTTGTGTCTCATTGTAATGCAATTGTTTTTTCTTCTGTGCCATTTATTTACACTAGCTGCTGTTTTCTTGGTAACTATCTTGCACAGAGGCCAGATGCTACAATACATCAAGCTTCAACTTAGAAATTACTATTTAAATCTGCTGTTTGCAAACACATCACTACATCCACCATCTAATGCAATCGTCATATGTCTTGAAAGAGAATTATTTTAACGTCAACATTTTCAAACTAGAACGGAAATGTGTTTCTTTTCTTTTTAACGGAAATGTGTATGCTTAGTCTTTGGAGCAGTAAAGAAAACCAAATTCATGGTAGATGTTGACAACCAGACATATCTAGACATTTCGTTAGGCACTTCATTGTAAATGGTACCCGTATCATCTATGTATGACAAATAAACCACCTTGAATCCTTGAATAAACCACACTGACTAAGATTTGACACAATTTTTAATAGCTAGCTCGGCTAAAGCCTATCCATCATCTTAAAGATACTACATTGAACTTCGCTATAATTCTAATCTCTTGTTCTACTCTTGGTGCTTACAAACCAAAATAGGACCCTGAAAATTGTACATAATGTCACATCGCAGGTGCACATGGTTTGTGTTCCACATTACTAACCACTTTGGACCAAATAATTTAAAAAAGAGTTTAAATTTGCGCACCTGACCTCACCATAGACGGATCATGAAAAAATGGGTCCCTGGGCCTGGACGTGTAGAGGGGCCCCCCTCCCTACCAGCTCCCCCCCACCCCCCTACAGCCTCCGCCGCACCACTGTTGTTCTCAGTTTGTTTTCTTTAAAAAACTGGAAATGCCAGGAACCTGCTGTAAAGCATCTTATTGCCTTGACTCTTTTTCTTTTCGGATCTTTCATTTTGCTGCTCCGCTTAATATGTGATGGTGCTCCATTTTACATGTACGGTTCTTTGTCAAGATCAAACAGATTGAACCACTTGACCTTGTGACCTGCACCTGTGTGATCTGTCTCGAGTTCACAAACTTTAATAGTGCCCTCTATAGACTAGTTTTATAGCCTACTCATGTATCTATGGAAAGGTAGCCTACATTCCCACCCATTAGATTAACGAGTAGGCTATAGAAAATATGTAGCCCACACAAGCTTCTCTCGTGGGCCCCTGTTCAAAATATGAATGTTTTTTTTAAATGTTTGTGTAAGGAATTTCACCCTAAATTTCTATCGATGTCCCTGCAACAAGAAATGCAAAGGGCCGCCTGAGCTTTTGGGCCCCTGGGCCTGGGCCGGTAGGCCTGTTCGGTAATATGTCTTTGGACCCCACCTCCCAGAGGTGAATGAGCGTGATTTTGAGTGATGCGAAAATAGCTGCCAATTGGCTCTACATTTTGAAACATCAACACTATGGATGAATTGCCCGAAAAGGGTAATAAAGTCACTTAGATTGTTGATTATTCTTGAACCACATATTTTGAGGTCGGATCCAAATTGTGAGGTTAGAAATTTAGTTTGTTTGTTTCGACCGCACATTTTGATTGGCCAAGACGCATTCGGAGCCGTGCCAATAACCACAATATACCAACGGGCAAATCACTGGTAAAGGCATCTCTCCATAAATGCTGTCAGCTGTGTTGAGTTGCTATAGCAACGGTAAACAATAGAGAACTATTTCAGTTTGCGGCGGGCTGAAAGCAACGCAATTAAGCGAAATTGAACGCTACAAACCCATCTTCTAAAAAAATAAAATAATGACAGTGCAGTGCTGTTGTATAAAAGCAATAAAACACTCGAGCTGTGCCAATAACAACGGTAAGGCACTCCCTCTTGTGTGTTATTGCTTAATTATCCTTCATCAACTACTCTATACTTCAGCTCCTTGTCCTCTCTGCAACATTCCCAGCAGCTCAGACTTTTTGATCCTAGTCATAATTATCCTGTAACAGTATCCACCCTGTCCGGTTCATATCAAAAACAATGCACTGGGCTCCAAAGCTGCCAACATCAGACGTTTTTTTAAGAATAATTATCTTTAAGGAAATTACACAAAGTAAGGTCGTGACCAGGCCTGAACAGGCTCCCAGTGGCAGCTCCTAGGATTAGGCTATAAAGCATGACTGTAAAACCGTTAAGTGTAGGTTCACCCACCTGCCACTGGTACTGCTGCTGGTGCTGCTGACAGAGTCCGAGCTGGAGGACCGGCTGTGAGATCCAGAGCCACTGTGGGAGTGAGGAGGGCGCGTCGCCTGACTCGCCAGCCTTTGCGGAGAGGGGTTCCGTGAATGCGACGAGTGTGGGGACCGGCTGCGGCTGCTGTGGTAAGTTCGATCCCCACGCCGTCCCCTCTCTTCTCGGTATAAGTCCCTGTGGACCACGCTGGCCAGAGTAAAGGGTTCTCGGGCGCGCGGCTCATACCGCGGCTCTGTGGTCTCAAAGTGGCAAGGGCTCCGGCTATGCGAATGGTAGTAGCCCACCCCGGTGGACGCAGGTCCTCCACTTCCCACTGCTGCGGCTCCACCAACCACAGCTGCTCCACTGACGCTGGCCACAGTGCCCACAATACTTGCACCGACTCCTGCAGAGACGGTTCCTCCACCTCCACTGGCAGTGCTGGAGCCACTCCCACCTGCACTAAGCGTTCTCTCCCTGCCATCGCGGTAGTAATCCGTTTCGTAGTGGCGTTGGCGGTCAAAGCTGCTACCAGCGCGGTCAAGGTGTCCATAGGCACTGTGATCATATGCTCGTTCCCGACTTTCAGCAGTCCTGAGTAACAAGGAGAGGGATGGAAGGAGGAAATGGAGAAAGAGATGCCTGTTACACTAGTTTTCACGATCGATTTGAGGACTCGCTGAGCTACGTGGGATATAAGGATATAAGACGAACTGTTCTGACCGTGTTGGGTTTTTTAACTGGATAGTATAAAAAATAATAAAAATAGCAAGTATTAATTCTGAGAATCAGGAAAGAACGTTAGCATCATGTCAAGCCTTATCTGGTGGACTTATCTGGTGGAATTACGATTTGAGACAACACACTAAAGATAAATAAATATTCAAAAGCATCTTAATGCTATTGAATACAAAATATGCTGAATTATTTCATATGTTTATGATTCAAGTAACTTCTTGGTCAAGAAATTAGTTAAGTCTGACGTTCAAATAAATGGAAACTGAACTGTAAAGGAAAACAAAAATGTACATTAGTGGAGGCAAAGTTGTGGTGTGTGGATACTTCACAATATGTGCACTCACTCATGGATGGAAAAAAAGGTTGCCCCATATTCCCACAAAAATATGTTTCTAAATGTATTATGCTATTTTTTGCTAGTATGATAGATTCCCATCTATTTCAAGGTTGCTGTAAGTTCTTAGTCTACTTGATTGCCACACTGTAGACCTTCATCAAACCTTGTGTGAATCCGTGCACATACAAACAGTAAATCTAGATGGTCACCTAAAATAACAAATAGCTAGCTACAGTAACAATTAGCCAGCTAGCTAGGTTCTAGCCTGGGATTGTTTCTAATTAATTATTGAAAATAATTGCATTAAAGAAGAAACGTTTGATGTGCAAAGTTGTTTTAAAGCATTCTTGTGGGATAAATCAATATGATATCTAAAGATCCTGTGTTTGTCATATTTTACTTTTAAAATAAAGTATAAGTGTAATTTTAATAGCAAGGTGTGCTACACAGGACGATTTTGCAATGTAAACTTTATTGCTATCATAGCAAGGCAAGACTGGTAAGAATTGCAGTTTGTACAAAACTTCATGCACAAATACAGAAGCAGAACACACACATGCCTGTCATCTGTCTAAAAAAGATTTGGGTTTGGTTAACATCTTTGAGAAAATATAAGTGGTATGAATTTGAGAGCATATATACAAATAACAAACATTTAATTATTTGTTGTAAGTTGCTGATATTTATCTAAAAAGATGTCCATTGAGGGTATTATACTTACCTACATATTGGAATTTTAACCTAAATTAATTGTAGAATAGTCTACATCCCCATTCTTACACAATTGTCCCTATACATTGGCTACTGTTAATGATAATTTTATTTGATTACTTATAATGGGTAATTGATTAGTGGTAGCAGTATTTTGTTTAGGCAGTATGACCATTGATTCAGAATAATGTTTCTATATTTGTCTCTTACCGTTAGCTTATTGGTAAAATAAAGGGATGTTCTTTTTCTTTTTTCAAAGCAGTTTCATAGAAATTAGGCAAAGGATATCTAAGACAACACACAGATCTTTACATTCTTATGAAATATTGATCTGATACACAGCTAAATTATATTCCTCCCTCCTCCAAAGAACATTGTTTTGTGCTGCAAGTAAAAGAAAAACTGCATCAACATTAATGATGCTCTTTTTTGTGGATAATGACCTAGGAGTTAGGTGAAGAATGTAAATATCCCTTTCAATCAAATCAATCAATCAAAGCTTTATTTGTATAGCGCATTTCATACCCAGAGGCAACACAATGCGCTTTGCCTTACATTTAACAGCAGATGTGGGACTAATAGGGATTCATGAATATCATGTATGACTAAGAGCGTGTTGTGAAATTGACCGATTATCTTGACCTTTGCATGCCTATATGCTAATGAGGCAGAGAAACCAGCCTACTCAATAGAAGTCACACACACATACACACACACACACACACACGTGCGCGCACTTCAAGTTATTTACATTATTCATGAAGCCTGAAAATAATTCAACCAAGATCTGCACAGAATTTATATCCGTGATTATTAATCTGGTCCTGCATTACACCTTATCAACAAATTGTCTTTGTTCTTTGATGACAAGTGCATACTTTTGTGTGACCAGGCCTTGCCAGCTCAACCAGTCTGGCTCTAAGTCACTTATTATAATGTTGCAGAGATAAATGCTATTTCTTATTGACAATATAGCAATACTGGCACTATCTTCAAAATCTGAGTTTTGTAAGATTGCAACTGATGCAACATATCAATCATGAACCTGGCAACTAGTTCTGCATTAGAAATAATTTTGAAGAGCTTTGCCCTGCTTTTGTGCTCCAAGCTCATCAGGGGAATGAAGTCGGCACATTTCTAGGGAGGGAATCAAATACACTATCGTGTGAAAAAATCCAATGAGAGACTATGCGGAAGCTAAGAGTAATACGCATGAAGCCCTGGCACTTGGTGAGTCTAATTGTGGAATGTAATATAATATGGCAAAAATATGAAACCTTGTTGATTCTGCTACAATCAAATCTGTCTCACTGAGGTTCAGATAAGCCATTCAAGAGGTGCATTGCGTCATAACGACACTCCCAAGCCCAAACCTTCTATTCTGTTAAATTAAGCCAGTCTCAATCATATACTTTTTTTCCATTCTCATCTCACTTCACATGACAAATGGCTCAGAAATATGGGTGTACCGACAAGGGGGAGCAGAGGTTAGGAGCTGGGGAGTGGGGTAGAGTGACAGTACAGAGGGAAACAGGTAAAAGGTTTAGTTTGTAAATACCAAAGAGCAATTATATCTACTGACCAGCTACTTCTGTTAGTGGGAAAAAATGGAGAGACAGGAATTCAAACTAGGGGTTAGAGAGAACAGCTAAAATACACAGGGCAGGACATACCAACCTTTTGAGAGAGTGGTAACTCGACCTACAATTCCAAATACAATCTAGGGAGACAGAATTGGTGAGCAAGAAAAACTGGATAAAAAAAAAATTGAGCAAAAAGGTTCAGGTAAATCAATGTTCGATAATCCTCATCTGCACGGCAGGAAGCCTCACTTGCCGGGTAGGGCTCCAACACAGGCAGGGCTGCAACACCAGCTTTTATTCCAAAGAAAAAACAGCATATGCCAGCTGAAACGTATGGTTGTGCCATGTTGGAAATAAGCAGTCTAATTAAGCTATTTTACAAAAATATGTGGATAATCAGTGGTGCAAAACAATATCTAGACCTATAGGCTGATGTTGCTCCTTTTCATGGAAGAAGGTAAAGAAGTCCAGTCAAATAAAGAAATAATATCCACAAGTCCATCTTCAATAAAGAATGCTCTATTTAATTTCCAGCAGCAGTGAGTCCCTAGTGGAAAGTGAAAGTCTTGCATCTTGCTAAATGTCCAGTGTATCATCCTGCTTCCATCTCACTGAGCAAAATAGTCATTTTTTGAGGATATAACAGTTATTGCAGTATATAAAAAAAAAAAGGCAGATACCATCTCCATAATAATCCAGGCATGTTCAGTAAATTTTCAGTCATTTTAATAACCCAGTCAAAAATACATTTGTCTGAATCAATTGTAGCTTCCATGGTGAGTTGTTTATCCATGATTTTCCAAGGCAGGTTAGCAAAGAGACAAGCATATGGGACAGTTTTCAGGCAGGAAATGACAGATGTTGTATCCATGGACAGGTGTAGTTCCAAATTCAGGAGAGAAAGAGTTAATCCACTGACAAAATTCACGTATCTCCAGCAGCATTAATAGGGACTTTTTCTTCAGCCCCAAATTTCCGTGGTATTTCTTTGATTTGTACAATCCAAAACGTACATCCAGTACGTATCAGCGTTTGCACTCTTCTCTCCAATGCATCCATTGTATAGTCTGTCTTAAAAAAGAAAAACGTTGGGGAATAGAAATTCCCAGGTGGAAAAAAATACAAAAAGGCGAATAAAAAAGTGTCTTTTGCTCACTGTTTCTATCGTCTCAGATCACCAGTAGAGGTCTCCCAGCATTTAACTGTAAACCCCTGATACCAGACATAATCCAAAACAAAACCAAAAAGTAACCCATACCTTTAATGCACAATAGAACATCCTTTTGAAGTGTGGCCGGTATTAATCCAACAGGGGGATACATATCCTGGTTAGGTTATCCACATGACTCCAGATCACGGGGGGGAGTGCACACCACCGGACAGGGTGCAGAATGATTGAGAGCCCAATTTTTACTAATCCAAATTCTAGTTAATTGTGTCTTAAAATGTATAAATGTGTACTCTTGGTTGTTTGTTTTTTTAAATGACAATAAAAAGGGTGAGACATTAATCCACCAAGAAGGGCACTGTACTCCAGATCAGGGCGATCCCAGGGAAGGCCGCTGGACCAATCTCTCTCCAGCATCCAATAATCCTGGGAATTTTACGATATCCAATATATGCCCCGTACTTTCCGCAACTGTGATATCCACCTCACAGATATGGAATAGCTCACAAAGATAATCCCCAACAGCCATAACGCTATTCACAACACACATGGAAATGCATTTGTGTGTGTAATGTACATACATGCTCATTTACAGTATATCTTGGTGTCTACCATAAGTATGAATCCATTGAGCGACGGCGACGCTCTGAGGACTTTTGAGGTGATCCCTAAAAGATTACTTCCTGAGTATGAACTTCTTTCATATTCCCTCTTTTTTTCTGTTTAACCCCCAAACAAGTAAATGAATAGATGGTGGAAAGATGCTTGGGGGTGAGGCGTTACAAGAAACCAAGGTCCCCCTGCCTTCAGAGAAACTTTGTCCACTTACCCGTCTAGTCTGCGTTCAAAGCGTCCCTCTCTGCTGTGGAGCGACGCAGGGGGCCCATACACGGGCCCCCCCGCCGCTCTTGTGAACCCTGAAACGTCCCGGCCACGAGAGCTTAAGGTCAGGCTATCGTCCAGCCCCCTTGCAGCACTAGGAATTGTGCCCGGCTCATTGTAATCAGTGCGGAGGTCTCTGTCGCCCATCTTGTTGATAGAGTTGTGAGCCTTCTGAGCACTTTTAATGTCCACGAAATCCACAAAGGCTGCAACTCCACCTTCAGACCCTCGCTTAGGAAGGACCTTGACACTCTCAACACGTCCATATCTATAGAGAAGAGAAGAAAACCAACAGCAAATTGTTTACTTACTTACTTACACGTTTAGCAAAACACATTTTTTGTGCTAACAAGTCAATGGGTTTGTTGACAAAAGAAACCAAAGTAATATTTGATGCATTTCCCTTGTTTTACCCATTCCTCCAACTGTGTGTGTGTTTGTGGGGGGGTGAATAGGTCCTACAAGGTTATGCCCAGCTCACAAGGCAACAGTAACCAAGCAACTAAACTTGAAATCTTGGCATATGACATTAGAGATATTAGCCATTGACCAATTGACCAACATTGCCTTTATGAATACAGTAGCCTATGCTATATTATCAGTAGCCCATCTCATATCAGCAACATGCTCTTTTGAGCTATGCAAACAAGGTTCTGGTGAGGTCTGGGTAGCGCAGCATAACGACACGTGACATTTCCTGGTTCGCTGCTTTCAGATTTCCCGATTCTTATTATGCAATTCAGAGGATCTATCGGTTTTGGTGTAGCTTCGCCTTGTCAAGAAATGTAGAGCTCATTAGTAATATGAGCAAAACGAGACGTTTCCCGCAGGGTACTGTGTTCGTGCAAAGGTATTATGCCAGATAGATAAATTAAATAACAAAAACAATCTGTTTCTCTAAGAATAACTCACTAGGCGTTCCCATGAACTCAATTAAATAAGGAGCATGGTCTAAGGGTCATTTTGACTTAATGCGTTTCAATGCAGTCGTTTTGCAAAGGTGACAACTTCACAACTATAGAACAATACGTTGTTGTGATTAAGCTAATAAATAATCGGAACATGTTTCCACGTCAAACGCTCAGTGTGCTAGTCTAAACATAAAGAGGAAATTGAAATTCCCTAGGCTACAATTTAACAATGTAATGCATTCAACGGTGAAAATGAAATCACTAAAGACTACGTGTGTTATATTACCCTGGAAGACAGCCCATAAATATTGGTATGCCAGTTCCCACATCGAATAGCCTCTGACGCCATTTTAGAAAGCCGTTCACACTGCTTACTCATTCTGCCGTCCCCCATCTTCAATGACTCCTATCACACATTGGGCTGTCATGCACCTGCATACCGACTCTCGTTACAATATAGCTATAAAGGGGCCGCTAAATAGCTCGACATGTTTTCCTGCGCATCAAATTTCCTCCTGTAGAGTAGGCATAGAAGTGCACCATCAGCGGAACAAAAGTGTTTGAGAATATGGATGCAGACTGTAGCTTTGATGACAAGGAAATGAAGTGAAGCCCATAGGCAAAGTATATGCAAGATATAACCTAGGAAATTAACTGAATGGAGTAGATAAATAATGAATTCAACTTATTAAATAGGCTCTCTGTGACCATTTCAATGTATTTTGGACAATGGGCTGTGTTGCACATGCATGTCGAAATCGTATTGACAAAGCCCAATGTGTCGAACATTAGCCTACTTGACAGTGATGACAAGGTCATAACAGTACTGTATATACATCATGTATCAAAAGTAAAAAAAGTAATAGAAAATCATGTTTCAATTAGCCTGTTCCTGTTCCTCATGCATATAGTGACAGATAGCCTAGGTGGGCTGTTATTTCCTTGGCAGCCACGAGGAGCGAGAGAAGCGCTCCACGCCAGAGTCAAATCCAGGTGTATAGGCTACGGGATGTTTCCTTTTTAATTTTTGACGCTTAATAGCCTAGACTATCCTTTGCGTTTGATTTAGAATAATGTTTGACATTTCAATACATTTAGAAAAAACAATTCAAATTTAGTGAATTTCCTTTTGCCACACTGTTGCGAAGAAGATTTATTCAAAATCACCTTGCAATGACTTCAAATGTTTCTACTAAGTTGCAAAGAACACCATCTCTGGTCACCAACTCATCGCAACCAAGTGCGACCTCAATTTTGCAACAATGTTGCATTGAGGGGACCACCGTGATCACTTGCGTGCGACACAGCTGTCGTTATTAGCAATTGTTGGGCTTCGAGTTAGAATTTGAAAAAGTTAATGTTGGTTAGTAGCCTAGCCTACCGATATTCGTGTTGTTGATTAGAAAACTTAAGATCATAGCACGTGGATATAACAGTTTCGCTTTAGCTGAAGATTGCATGCAAGCACAGAAACTAGATTCTGGTGAAGCGCAGACAAGCCACAATTGCACTACTTCTGAGCCTCTGGTAGGCTATATCTTGCAAGCAAACCCACTAAGGTTTAGGTCAAAGCTTGCTTCATGGACCTTGTTTTGTCCCGGTTGTGCAGCGTTAGCGACAGTAGCTAGTTGTTAGCTGGGAGCTTGACTGGGTCCTTTGAACAGCGTGGGAAAAGACTGGACAAGGGCAACATCCCGAAAAGAACGCTTATTTCAATGGTTTTAGCGTTACTACCTTGCCATCTCTTCCTCGCGTCCAGAATGTAGTGAACAGTCAGTGCTAGTAGTAGCTTTAAGCGCGAGCTGACAGTCTGGAAATGACAATTTGCTTCAGGAGATTCTCTCTGACTTTTAGAACTATTCGTTGAAGCGTGATGTTGCACAGTTTCTCAAATCTCATTGTTACACTATCAAATATGCAGCAGCAACGTTTACCCACCGTTTGAAGTGCTCAATGATTTTCTCTTCTCGCACATTTTCGGGTAAATTTCCCACCCATAGATGTCTGGTTTCCCGGACCATACTGTGCGCTTCTGTCCCCCGGTCATACAGATGCGTTTGTAATGTCAATCCCTTCCAATACGAAATGAAATAGGTTGTGAATTCTGCGCAGTAAAATACTGTACGTAGAGCATCGATGGGTTGTTCAGACCTAATGTATCCATTAGGTTCGATCCCCGCACGCTGTTTTTGATTCTCTTTGCTGTTCAAGCGCGATCTCGGTTCCCGGGAACGCGCTCTATTACTGTTCCCGTGACAAGGCGCGTCCCTGACACACCATGCGACCTTTGGCTGTCGAAAGAATGCTTGTTGTAGCTACCTAAAAAGATGCAGCAACCTCTCTCGTAATGAGGCGCATACAGCGCACGCGTGGCGTTGTGTGTGAACTCTTTTTTTCTTTCCGATGAGATCGTCTTTCATCTTGCGCATGCGTGAGTGAACCCATTGAATGTGTGAGCTTTGAATTGACGATACAGTAGGCTACACCCCCATGGTATAGCCCTCTAGCAGTAGGACCAAAGTAACAGAGTAAAGGGAGGTGGCGGTGTGCGCAATACAATAAGTAAAATGTAGCCTAGCTATTGGTTAGTCAAGGAATATGAAGTAGTCTACCATGTGTACCCTACAGTAAGACATTAATTTAAAACCCGATAAGGCTACACAGGAGATATTCATGTTTCATTCAGCTTTTTTTTTTTTTTTTTTACAGTATCCCATTCGCGTCTATGAGTGTAGCCTATCCTGCACTGTTACGGTTTTTCGGTAGATGGGTCACTTATGTTTTCTTGACCACAAATCGAGAGAATGCTAACAGTGAGCAAAAGCTTGACAGATAGGCCTAAGCTCAGTAAATACGACCGCGATCTCCGTCTTCAAACATGGACCTTGGCCTATAGGTTAGGCTATAGCAGACTAATCTTGTAAGTAGGTGTCAGGAGAAATTGGCTTTGAGAGAGAGAGAGAGAGAGAGAGAGAGAGAGAGAGAGATAAATAATTGCATACGCAACACATGGTCAATGATGGTGAACTCACAAACATATTCCATTACGTTTTGATTGTATTATTTGAGGTGTAGCATAGACTGCATAAATGTGGGTAGATCCCGAGGCTGATTTCGCCTGATAATACATCTACAGATGGTAGTGATCTCACACTTTGCCCTCTCTCATGTTAGGCTGTTTAATCATTAACAACACAATCATAACAAGTCCAAAGGTCAAAGAAACTATGTATCAAAGGTTATGACAGCTGTACCAATAGATCCCATTACCAATTCACTATTGTTGCACCAAGATGGATGTAAACGTCAATATCGTGGTAAACAGCGATTAAGGGTTAACGAAACGCAATAGTATGAATAAAGGCTTTCAGAGAGAGGATTGCACGCATGCGCTACAATGCGGTAAAAAAAGAAAGAAAAAAAGAGGAGCAGCACAAATAGGCTAGAAGGCGCGTGCGAGTGGGACACCCATCATTGACCGCTCACTCACTGAACAACAGACATTTCTGGAAATACAGCAACATCTAATCGTTGTTTCTGAGGAAATAACAGGCACATTGAATGGTCATTTCATGATTAAGGGACGCCCTTGGAAATATAATTGTCTCTTTCCATCGCATCGAATTCTTTCTTCTGATTTAAAAGGACTACTCAATAAAGTCGGCCATTAGGCTACCCTTGGATAGTACAATTTTCTGCATAAAGCAAACATTTTATGGTGGAATACTAGATACAAAACTAAATTCTTTCAACTATGTGAGTCTTCTGAATGATGCTTATAGATCACATCCTTTCCTTGCCGTCGAATAAACGGTGAAGTAGTCGATCTTAGATAGGCTAATTAAACCATAGCATGTCCTGTTAGTTTAAACCATAGCATGTCCTGTTAGTTAAATATATCGTCTTGTTCCCAAAACGTGGGTCAACAACAAATCAGTTAGAATAGGCTAACCTAGGCAGGGCTACATTATAGTCTCGATAGGGCGGACCGAGATTTTTGAGCAACTTTGTCAAGGTTGGTCTGCGCTGCTCAGTGCGGATTTGTCAGTAGCGTACTGAATCGTCTCAAAATACCTTTAATGGTCTAAATAAAGTATTTCTGAATTAGATCCACGGAAAATATTGATACATAGGTCACATTAAAGGCTAAACTCAAGTTAAGGATTTTATTTTTGTGATTTGCAACTCGTTTATATCAAGTATTTACTGAATACATTGTTTTCGCGTTATTAACCTGTCTTGTTCTTTGGACAGTGTATCGCCATTTTGTGTGATTTTACAAGCATTATTATGCGTCAGCCATTTTGCCCACTTTTATTCAAGCAGTTTCTGGTTGTATAGCTATAGTAGCATACTAATAAGAAACGGCCTGGTGACACTTTATCCGATGAGAAATCTCCTCTCAAAGAAAACGGATGCACCGTAGATCTCCCGAAGACTGATATTGTAATTGGCCCCACACACTATGATCAGCGTCTGATATAAATGACAAAATATGTTTCTACTTATAGCCTAGGCTACTTATAATGCTAGGTATTGAAAGGCAATATTTTGATTAAATGACTGGGTTAGGGTAATAACTTAAGGGATGTTAGAGTTCAGAAAGAAGCACTGCAATCTGTGTTGCTAGATGATGAAATATGCAGGGGTGTATTTCATGTAGGCTAACAATGTCTGAATACACACAATAGGCTAATAGGCTTGAGCCTGAGGTTAAACTGCACCTCAGGCTCATACGCCTGTAGTAGGTCTCTCCCTTATTGAGTGCATTCAGGCCGGCCAGGGGGTGTATCAGAACCAACACAGCCTGCACTGAATAGTGCTGCTATATTTTTCATGTATTTCATGTAGCTGTCAAATACCTTATTACAAAGGTAAGATGATGTGTCATAACACGTTCGTAGTTTATTCTCCCTTTTCATCACATCCACAGTCCCAGTGTGTTTATCCCCTAATGGTTAATTATGGTGGTTTCTGCCAGGGGTCTGCAGTGTCCTTCGGTTCCGTCTGGGAACCTCTTCCCAATCCTCCTACACATACACACACACACACACACACACACGAAACAAAGATGGAATAATAAATTCACTCCAGTGTACTTGGTGGGTATCAGGGTAACAGAACGGGCACCTCATGCGCACCTGGTCGCTGGACGTGGCATCCAGCAGGTCTTTGGTGGGTATCAGACAGCCTGCCTCGCCGAGGAAGCACATGAGGATGTGGAGAACATCTGCCCAGCGACCAACAGTCAGCATCAGGACCATTAATCCCCCTAGGCGCACCCCCACCGTGTGGAGAACCGCCTGGCCACTGGGTTGGTGATGCTGCTCCTCTGAGAGAAAAGTCATTACCATTACTTGCGTTGTGCTTTTTAGTCACTTTACTATATAGGCTATGGTATGCGGCAGTTGTCTGCCTTGCAGTAATGTTACCCAGCTCTCCACAGACTTTCACAGGAGAGTGTTTAACATCCCAGCAATTAATACCTCCCATCTGCTGTCCTGTGCATGTGCAGCCTAAATGAACTGTAGCCTAGGATTACAGTCTTCTGAAATTAAACTACATTTTGCTTTTTGAAACTTGCAGTCTGGAGCTCTCACCCTGCATGTACACCACCAGCAGTGTGTAGCAGATAGTCAATGGTGTCCAGAACCTGAGGGCCTCCGTTGCTGAGAGAAAGTGTTTATTGATGATTGATATGCCAGCCACTGCAGCGACCGTGAAGGTGAGAACAAGGGCCCTGCATAAAAGAGGTAGCAGGGACCTGCCCGATGACAAGAGCATGATGCACACTCCACAGTAGCGCTGGGAGCTGTGGAGTCTGTATAGCGCCGTGACATGGTGCCGCAGGCGAGCGGCCTGCTTGGCCAGGAACCAGCTCAGTGCTGCAGCCAGGAGCAGGCAGAGCCAGCGTTGGGGTGCCCCCTCGTGGAGGAAATGGAGACTGCAGCTGAATGCACAGCCAAGAGAGAACTGGCACTGAACAAGCTGCTGCTGCAGAAACTTACTGGACTCCTGCAGAGGGAAAATTAGATATTTAAAGGTTGACTGACGGGAAATATGAGGGATATTGTCTCAAATTATTGTTTCTGAATTATATAAACATGCAAGGTGCTCACTCGTCCAGCTGTGACCCAAGCTGAGACTGCTCTGAGTGAAAACTCCAGAACCACCAGGGATGATACACGAGAGCCCACAACAGCCAGTATCCCTGTTAGGAACCATAACTGGAGTGTTCCACCCAGCCTAGTTTCAGCACTGCCTTGTGTCTTCTGACTTGGTGACTTCTGGCTTGAAGTGTCTTTACTGCTGCTTTCATCATTACAGCTGTAAGAGAGGGCAAATAGAGAGTGAATTATACTGAAAGGACTGCTTTAAATTCTAGGCCTATAAAACAAAGAATTTATCAGTAGCGCAAAGAATGACTGCAAAATTGCTGATGATTATTAAAGTGTGCCTATAAGCACAAAGAAGAAGAAACAAAACTATGCACTTAAGTGTAGCTTAAGTACCACCTATTCCTATAAAGCTATGTTGTTTGGGGGGTCAAGCTGGTTAGCTAGAATACATGACTGTACATTTAGTAAATGAATTCATTGTTATCTCATGTTTAATGATCATCTTTGTGGAGACATGTTCTCACCTCTCACTCTCTATGAATAAGTGCACTCTCATCAGGTGACAGAGCACTGAGATCCCACATGCGCCAACAAGTCCTGAACAGCAAACAACAAACGATTGTCATCACACATGAACTGTCCAACATGTTTCTAAACCTGACACAGGGCACATATGAGTAATACATTAACTAGCAAACCATGAATACAACATTAACTGGAGCAAGCCTATACGCCAAAGAAACAAATCAGGTAAACTCACCTTGAAGTAAACTCTCTAGTGGATTTGCGTCGAGTGTCAGCCATTCCGGTAAATTCGGGAGGAAAGAGGTAATAAATGATATCATGGTTCACTGTTGAGCGTCGGTCCCTATGCAACGGTTTCGATTTGGTTTGATGTGTTAACACAATCAAACACAATCCATTGAAACGACCATATCACACCATTACAATAGAAGTACGATCCGGAAGTCCTCCTGCAGTGACCAAGAGGTTTACTTTCTTGAACCCTTGAATGAGACAAACCTGTAGCCTATGTCCGTATAGGCCTACTTATCAATGAGCTTTGTGATGAGTTTAGGCATGTGCCCGGTTTCAAAGGTCATTTGGCAGAGTCAACACAGTGGACAGATAGCCCCATGCCAACAACTCTGAAACTGTTAAAATGCATTTATGAGAGACCAGAAGAATTTAAATTAGGTATTTCCATTTTAATTAATGATAATAATTAGGCTACTATTCTACAAAGATACAAAAGTTCATTTCATAATAACACTTTAATTACAGCTACAAAATAAGAATAATTCTAGTTTCTAGTTTCAGTTTTGTTTAACTGATAGTTATCTAATGGTGCTCTGACATTTTTTTGGATTATGGTTTTAGTTTTCAATCAAGACCCTCTTTTCTGACAGTGCATTACTATTCCTTAGTGAGGTAGACTTGTTGATTGATTGTTAATTATCTGGCTCTGGTCTGAAGGATCTAAGTCTACAGTTTGCCTTGATCTCAGAAGCAGAACGGAATCGTTTCATCAGGCATCATTATCTTGTAATGTTCCTCAAACACCGCATGTTCAAGTGAACTGAAATAGTTCTGACAATCTCTGACTTCTCCTTTGAACCACAGATTAACGTGAGATTTGAGGGAATTTGAATACAATCCCTAGCCTCCCACTCACCAACACAAACGCACACTTTTCCTCTGATCTCTGATGATTAAAGGTTGTGTCGGGTATTGTGGAGTAGATAGCCAAGGGACATTCTCGCATGGCTGCAAATATTGTCCTTTGCCTTAAGCCATAAATCATCTCATCTGATACATGCTGTCCCAGGAACCAGCGGTGCCACAGATCTCCTTTGCAGGGTTCTAAGAACAAAACAGACAAGAGCAGAAACAGACATGAGCTGAAATAATCTAAATTGAATATTATTTAGTCATACATAATTTACTGTATGAAGTATGACTTTCTTTGTAAGAAACTTGACAGCAAAGTGTTGGTTTTGAAGCACCACTACAACGGCATTACCTTATTCATGTCCTCGAAGAAAAGGTTCCTCTCTCTTTCCCTCCAGAAGCTCATAACAGGAGCCCCACCCTACTGCACAAAAGGAAAACATTAACTTCAGAAATAATAAAAAACAAAGAAGTGTACATTGACAATAATAGAGCTGGTAATCAAGTGTCGTTTTACGCACAGTCTTTTCATGAATTTGTCCAGATACTGAGGCCAAGGTCCAGGTTCTGTTTGAACTTCATGCCATTAAAATGAAAATATGACACCACATTGTCTTTAATATTACCAGACACATAACTTTTATTTTGCTGAACTGTTGTTCACTACATAATTCAAATGATCAGAGAATAATAATAGTGGGTTGCCAGGCTACCACATTTGCGCCACCACTTGCAGAATGTAGACTACAGTATGTTTTCCTCTCAAAATGTGGTAGGAACTAGGTGGATAGGAAGATTAATAACATGAGGCGATGCCATCTTCTCTAACTGTGTAATCCCTACAAACCAGACCAAAGACAAGGCATAGGAGGAATTATCTAAAGGTAAAAGTCAAATATACACTGTTATTAAGTGGATATAACTACTAACCGAACATGACATCTCAGGGAAAGGCACGCAAACATGTGTTTGGGCACGCCTTAAACACAATATACTGAAGGCTATACAGTATCTCTATGGGTTTCACCCCTCTGCCTTGGGCTGGCCACTTGGCAATTAGCAAGTCTTCTGGGAATGCTGTGAATTTCTCCACTCTATCCTAGTAGGCTCCAGGCTCCCCACACCCCACTTGTTTTCTGGCCCAGGCAGGCACGTCCAAAGAGGTGTCATAGCCTGATAGAAGCCAGAAGCACTACTGATTGATTTATTTTAATATGTCACCAATGATGGTATGCTGTATGACTGAGTGGGACTTTTCCCATTCATCACAGAAGCAAACTATGGGGCGCTGAACTCTTGCATGTGTACGGGTTAGCCAGGCAGGAGATATGATATTAGATATTAAAGATTATTCAGATAACCATAAATAATTCAAATAACTAAAGAAATAAACAACTAGATAAGGCGGTAACATAACCGGATTTGAAAGATCGACACAGCCAATCGACACCTTCGAGTCTGCAAGGCACTATGGGAAGGCAGTGCGGGACAGGTGAGTCTTAAGGCTAGATTTCAAGGCAGTTGTCCAGAGGACAGTGATGAGGTTCGAGCTGCCTGACCTGAGTGTCCGGGACAATGATTGTGGGGTGGGAAGCTCCTGCAGGTAGCTCGGTCTGGTGGAGTTCATGGCCTTGAACACCTGGAGGAGTAGCTTGAAGGTGATCCGTTAGTTTATTGGGAGCCAGTGGAGGAGGCAGAGGACTGGGGTGATGTGCTCTGATGTACAGCAGGAAGAGCAGGGGCCCCAGAACAGACCCCTGAGGGACACCAGAAGTAACGTCTCTGATGCTGGACATGAGGCTGCCAAGGGCCACATATTCTGCATCTGCATGTTTTTCTTATTGGGTTCTTTTGGGAGGAAGCCCTTGAGAAAACGGGGAGAACATGCTAACTCTTCATAGAAAGGCCCAGAGACGCAGGCCCAGAGACGCAGTTCTGAGGCGACAGTACCAGGTACAGTGCTACATGTGAGCAACTTTGGGGATCAGTGCTTTGCTCAAGGACACTTCTGCACACCCCGGGAGTGGGAATCAAACCGGGGACCTTGCGATCCCCAGCTGGCTGCTCTATCTCCCGAGCCACGTGCCGCTCACTCTGATTCAGTGCTTCCCACTTCGGATTGCACTCCACGGATATGGCAACTTGTGTATTGAGGGCTCAATCACCCGCGTTGTTGGTTGAGGGGTACCCCACCCCCCAATCTACATCCTAACTCCACCCCCACAGGTTGACGCCCAGAAACGTCCCAAAGAATGAACAACAGATAAACACACCATCACACATTCTAGTGAGGCCTAAGTGATCATTGAGAGGGATTGACTGGCGCATTGCTCAGCTTGTCACCGGTAGATAAAGACTATGCATGCAATGCTGCCACCTAGGGAATAAGAACGGATACTACGTTAGTTCACATCAAAGAGTATTCAAAGCCTGTAAAATTAGAATTCAAAGCCTGCGAAACCAATGAATTGCCAGGATTTGAGCACCAGATTTTTGCATGAAGTGTCCCAGACTCATAGAGAGATCGGCAGCATGCAGTAACGCAGTTAGCGTAGTGTATCAGTGAAAGAACTCTCATGGATCTGGCTTTGAGACTACCCATCCACTCGCTTGGCTTTACGATCCTGATCACGTGATCTCACATTATAGCAGGGAGGCTTTACAGACATAATTGTCAGTTTGAACTGAAACTTTAAACGGTATATCCCATTCACAACACTGGCTTTTGTTTACAATCTGCATACAAAAGTTCTAGAGTGAAGCAAAAAGGTACGACCATCTTGAATTGCTATTAACTGGACATAGTGATTTGTAATGGCATTTCAAGTTAATAGAATTGTATTTAATATAAGCGATTAGTAAATGGTCTTTGTAATTTCTAAAGTAAAGAAATTGAGCTATTTATAGTGAGCTAGGCTACTTGCGACGTGCGTTGTCTCAGTAATGATGTCAGTGAGGGACTGGGACGAGAGCAAGGCAAGGGGCGGATCTGCTCCCAGCCCAAGAGAACAAATCCCCCAGCAGCGTGTTTGAAAGAATGAAACATGGATGATGAGATCGCCGAAAGTTGGGAGGAAGCCGCTGACAGTGGGGTAAGATAGACAATTTGTTTGGTCCAACTTTCGATGCTTTTGGAAACAAATGTTTGGTCTGTCTGCTGTGACCTATCCTCTTTTACTAGTCACGACTCATCATGGAGGCAGACATCGAAGCTAGTGGTGGTGCTAACGTAACTAGCGGGCGGTTCAGAGTATTTCCTGGAAGTCACGTTATAAGTTAACGTAACAAATAAATGTACTTATGTCCGGCGGACCGCTCAGATGAGCTAGCTATCGTAGACAAACCTCCGAAATTGCATGTATCGATGTCGAAACACGCGGCAGTGGGACTGTCAGGCTAACTATAGCATACCATGTGCTTAGTGGATAGCCAACTTCTACACGTTGGTGTGGCGTGGGACTGAAACACATTCCAGGGTGTAGACTAGACCGGGCCCGCTCTACACAACGTTAGCTACATTAGCTAACTAGCTAACGTCAGCTGGGCCACAAGATGCCCAGAAGAGAAGTGGGCCAAAGTTATTTTTAGACATAGCGAGCTAGCCATGGTCTCTAAACCACCCAGGAGTTTCTTCTAAAGAGGGTACTACGTCATTTAGATAGCGGCGGTCCAATACCACCCGGCCGGCTACCGGGTAGTGACGCGTTAGTTGGGTCTTGGGAGCCCCCGGTTAACGGCAGCTAACCGGGGAACGCGTTAGTTGGGTCTTGGGAACCCCCGGTTAACGGCAGCTAACCGGGGAACGCGTTAGTTGGGTCTTGGGAACCCCCGGTTAACGGCAGCTAACCGGGGGTTCCGGAGAACATGCTATCGACGGCTAGCTTATCCATGGCTGTTACCTATCGTAGCTATAGCTAGCTAGCTATGTTAGTGTTTTGCTGGCGTGGTGGACTTCCTTGGCAACAGGTAGTTTAGTCAACTAACCTGCCAACGTGTGTCAATGTGTTCTAGGAAGATCACTAACTTACTAAGGTTAGCACTTTTACGGGACCTTCACGTTAACACTGTTAAAACAGTAACGACATGTCTCCGATCTGACCACTAACTTGTGCCTTGTTCTTGTCACTACACCTGGTCCCGCCCTGTCAGGAACCATTCATTGCGCCATTCACTTTTGTCACTCGGTCTGCACTTCAGTGTCTACAGATAATATTATTTCGTTACTCACACAAGTGAAAACAGTTTAAGAACGACGGAAGCATTTTCTCCGAGGTGGCTTCACTTGTAACCGGCCACCTTAAAAATCACGTTTTGCACTGAAATAGCACATAACCGCTAAGACAGGTTAGGATTCCAGTGTACCTGTCCTGTACCCGTACATCAAGTTGTTACACATGGCGAAATAAACCTTTTATTCTTCTATTCTAAGGCTTCCATCGTTCGAAAAACGTCTTAATTTATATCCTATAAGTGATCTATTAGGGAGGAGAATTGGCAGCGATTCAATACTATCACGATACTTGGGTGCCGCCGATTCGTTATTGCGATATTGTGGGTATTGAAATTCTGGAAGTATTGCTATTCGATATTACGATTTCTTGTGATGAAAAAAAAACACTGAACACTGTACCATGGGAAATGGTTGAATCATACCTTCAAATACAAAAGTCAAATTCACTTGGAGCTTTCCAAATTTTATTTAGGCTTAACATATTCTTTCTATCTTTCCAAGTTTTATTTTGGGCCTAATTCTTAACATGGATTACAGGGCAGCTAGCAAATAGAGAAAAAGTGCCTTATTACTGTCGAATGTATAGCCCCTTAAAGGAGTAGTAAAGGGAAAATGCATGTTTAGCCCTGTTTTAAGGTTACTTATGATCATATACAATGGTTCAGATCAAAACGTTGACAAAACTAGCACTTTTGATAGTCATGTTTTTTTTAAATGATTTTTCAAGGTGCCCACCCACATCTATTGTATGACCAAAACGGTGGTAGAGCAATTATCAGACTTTCTCAAAAGTGCTAGTTTTGTCAACTTTTTGATCTGAACCATTGTATATGATCATAAGTAACCTTAAAACAGGGATAAACATGATTTTTCCCTTTACTACTCCTTTAAACTGCATACAAACTGCATTAATGTGTTTCTTTAAGCTGACAGTCACCTAACCAAGCTAGCCTCTATGTGAAAATTTTTATTGCCTCAAATAAAATGTTTATTATTTTGTATTCACCTTGTACTGTTTATTTGTTATTTCGTGCAACAATAAAAAAAAATATATACAAAATATCGTCACACTCAAGAATCACAATTTTTGTAGCGGAATCAATTTTTCCCCCCATCCCTAGTAGATAAGTGAAGACCGAGTGACAAAACTGAATGATGCATTGAATGGTTCCTGACATGGCAGTATACCGGGGATATAGCTTGACTACTGCCCTGGACCGGGTCTACAGTCGCTCGCTTCTTTAAGTCATATTTCACCTCTGCCATGGCTGGGCTGTGTAATGCTGATGTATAAATAACTTGAAATTCTATCCAGCTGTAGTTTTCAACCAGCTACTACTCCTTCCTACCCGCTGCTCCTGCTTCAGCTCCAGCTCCACACTGTTGTTCACTACGTGTTTTGACCACAGACACTTCTGTTGTTTGAAACACAGGAAATGGAAAGAAGATTAGAAGAGAAGCTTAGGATCAGCCAGAAAGAAAAGTAAGAACTGAAATCCATTTTGAACCTGTCACAATTCATCAAAGGTTGCTTGTACCAATATCATTATGGCTGCACTTAACTATAACATTGTTAACAGACACACTCCCCGTACTCAACTTTCCAACTTTAGCATCTCCTCCGAGTACAATCTATCTTTCATTCTGCCTTTTTTCTAGGGTGTCCAGTAGCAGTACTGCATGTTCGCCGTTGAAGACAGCCATAGTGATCCAGGACGACTCCCTCCCCACAGCACCCCCGCCCCAGATCCGCATTCTCAAGAGGCCCTCCAGTAATGGGTCGTTAGGGTCCCCCCTGTCCCAAAACAGGCCCACACCCCAGGTCAAGTCCCTGGCCCAGCGCGAGGCAGAGTATGCAGAGGCCAGAAAGAGAATATTGGGCTGTGCCAGTCCCGAAGAGTCGCCTCAGGAAAAGCCCAACACAGACATGTAAGTTATTACACCCCATCATCTTAACCAAAGTGAATGAACCAAATCTGTTATATGGGAACCCTATTCATTGCCTTAGACAGTGATATAAACAGGGTCCCACAGGGCCGAATCTTAGGCCTAAAAAAGGTCTTAAATCTTAGGATATGATTTTGATCTCACTTTCTCTACGCAGATCAGTCTGCACTTGAACGATTTCAGTGGGTGAAACTCCGCTAGTGCATACTCTTGTTAAATTGTTATTGAGTCTATTTCTGCAATAATTGCACATATGGCTATTTATTCTACAAACACTAACATTGCTTGTTGCTTTGGGTGTTATGCCAGTGGCTTGTATTTCATTTTCACGCATAAACTACAGGAACCAATCAGGGGTTATGTTCTACTTGGGGGGCAGAACAGCAGCCAGAACACAGTCCCTGATTGGCCCGGTCAAAACATATGTAATTGGAGAGAAATCGTTTGACATAACTGAAAGTCCAGACTGATCTGCAGAGAGAAACTGAAAGTGAACTCACAAGATCAGGATGGTCTCATGACTTATTTCTTCTTTCATAGTCATTTTCCTTCATACTTTTTTGTCAGTATGGCCATGAAATAGATATTCAATTCTATTCAAAGCGGTCTTGAAGTCTTAAATACTCGTTGAAACCTGCAGGGACCCTGTATAAAGCATATCATATGTAACAAGTCTGGGAGCCATTTCTGTGACTAACCCTGATTAAATGTGAATGAACAGAGACCGGAAATGAAGTCATGGTACTTACTCTTCCCCTCCTCTTTCTCCTCATCAGAAGACCAGGGCGCACAAACTCTACACCACCTTCAGAAGAGTCGCGATCAAACAATCATGCTGTCCGCCAGCCAGCAGGCCCTGACGGCTCACAAGGCTTTCTCCAGCACAGATAAGAGGGCGAGCGGCCATATAGCCATGGGGGAGAGAGAGAGCGATTAAGAGACAGGAATATGAAATGACCGGCCACCTCGCAAAGGGGCATTTATACAGGAAAAGACTTTCCCCTCAGTTCCATGGTGTGGGGTGTTTTGAATACAAATCCATATCCCCCCTCTTCTGACTCCCACTTTTAATTTGTGTGGGATTGGAAGGGGGAGGAAAAACGCATGGATGAGCTAATATGGAAAACGGTCTCTCTCTTTTCGCCCCCCCCCCCCCACCCACTTTGACACTGTGATAAAGGACATCTTCTGGACTCGACTCACTGTGATTTTCCCTTAAAGAAACCCCACCTACTTGCACACTTCCCATAGAGTCCTCTGCATCTCCCTTCTCACTTGGCTAACCTGGCAACCAGTCCGTCAGTGGAAACCCATGGGGGTGAAGAATGTTCAACCATGGATACCTCCAGAAGAAGAGACTTATGACGAGAAGAAAATGGAAAACAAGCAGTGGCCGGGCCTGAGTAGTAGCTAGCAAAGAGAGACGGAGAGATGAGGGATGGTACATGATATCACCTTCTAGCAATAATACCAGAGATGTCACTCAGTACCCCTTCCTACTCTGCCCAGAGACTCAAAATGTTGTTTTTATTTGTCAAGTATTGTCCCCATTTTGTTTTTATTTTTTATTTAGATTATTGGTAATAATCTCTACATTGCCATTGGTTTTTAAATTGAGGGTGGTGTGTGTGTGCGTGTGTTGAGTTTCTGATCAGTTATGTTTACTTTTTTTTTTTATATAATTTACTTTCTCTGGCGTCTTACTTGGACTGTTCTGATTTCTATTTAAAAGAAAAATAATTTAAAAAGTCAGTAAAACGGTTACGAAAGGAGAAGAGATTCTGGATTTTTCAATCCGTTTTAAGCAGTTTTTCTGCCTTTTGTATATCTGAAACGGTAGTGATGTCAGATCAGTATTTTAATCCAAATGAACTAAAACCCAATTTTAATTCACCCTGTATACACCGATCAGCCACAACATTAGAACCACCTGCCTAATATTGTGTAGGCCCCCCTTGTGCCACTAAAACAGCACAAACCTGTCAGTTTTTCAATTGTGGAAATAATTCACCCTCTAACAATATTGTTTGTTTTTTTAATAGCCCAGTAGCAATTAATAATGTAGTAATAGTGTAATATCTCCAATAATGTAATTCATTTCAAATGTGTAGTAGTAGTGATTTGTACTTTTTCAACATCAAAGACAAAGTAACAGTTAATACAAATACAGAAATCCAATAATACCAGAGGACACCTTCAGAGGTGGTAATGTTGTGCCATTTAGATGTATACTGGTTGATTCAAACTCAAATCTGTTCAGGTGTTGCTGACAGGAATTTGGAGGGGGCAGGCAGGTCAAATGGGGAATAAAAGTACTGCTGTACCTCTTTGACCCCTCCCACACCATAATATCTACTGCCAGCTGTGTTCAGTTCTTTGTCCTTCACTGAAGTAGGAACTCAGGTGCTAGTGAAAAAGACTGAAATGTTCTATGATTGTAAATTAAGGAGGGATTGAGTGCAAGAACAACCTGTCGCAGCACATGCCAACTACTACATGATTTACAGGCGAGTCGGTTTGTGCTTGCAACGGGCGTTTCAATTCAAGATCCACAGAAATCACTTCCTGTTACACATACAGCAAAGACGCATAGTTGAGAAAGCCAATTCTTTCATATTGTTTGTATACCAAATGTAATTGCTCATTGAGTACCTCAAATTGAAGCATCTTTGACAATAATATGCACTTGTCTGGACAGTATTGGACAAGGGCCTACTGTTCACCAAATCAGCACCTACCTTTGAAACAGATAATGCTGTACAATGTGTGAACGTGTGTGGGGGGTGCAGCACATGTCACTGAATTTGTTCCCAAATGTCCCAAGAATGCATGATGTTTGGTATGAAAATAGGAAATGAATGCCAGTCTGAGTTTTATTAGGTGGTCAGATTCTGTTTATTTCCTGAACAGTATGCCCATGGGTGTGATACTGTATAGATGTCTAACAGCACCTTGGGTCTAGCTTAGTCCAGGGTCTCTGGATCAGCTAGGTTACTTGACGCTCAAAATACTAATGGAATGTGTTTCATAGACAGGAATAGATTCCTACAGTTTATCCGACCTGGATGTTAATCAGCCTATCCATCTAGTTTATTGGAGTGTTCAATAACATTGTGCCCTCTGAATATTCGTTTTTTCACTGTATGCTGTCATAAGAGTGGAGGTGGCCATGTTTGGTCACGTAGTGTATGAAATTGCTTTGAAGAAATAGAAAGTCTTTATTTTTAATGGCTGACTTCAGGTCATGCCTCTTTCTCATGTTTCGTGCCTACTAGGAATGACCCATATATTTAAACATGACCATGTTTTCCACACGGTTCTGAGCGAAAAGCTATGAATACTTAAGGAGGTCCTGAATAATGAGATTTCTACACTAGAAGTCCTCTAATGTGCACTGACCCAACCTAAGGTCAGCAGGGAGGTGGGGAGATCAAGAGGGTTTGTCATGACCTGAGCGAGAACACAAAACTGCCTGTTAATACTGATTTAATAAAAATGATTCGTAAATCAGTCTTGACTTAAATATAATGTAAATAGCAGTGGGAGATTAACAAAATATAGTGATTTTAAACACTAGTCTTAACTATGTTGTTTTGGTTGTATCACTGAGCACATTTAATCCACAACATTCATGACAAACTGTTTGCAGCAAAGTACCAAGACTCAAGAAAATTGGTGTTATGCCAGCTAACTTTTAAAAAAAAAGAAAAAAAAAGAAAAAGGCTTTATTGATTGTACATCTTCATGATATTGCATTCAAAGTCAGAACTAGTGACATAGTGTTGCAAATCACACCAGTTATGAACACATAGCTACATACACTACACTGAAAAACAAGACGAGTTTGGTTCACTGTCCTCAGTTGGGCATAGAGGGTGCGGCCCGGAGAACCATGGCACTCTTGGCTGGTGAAACAATATTGTCCAATAGGAGGCCAGGTGGACGCTAGCTCAGGCCAATGACTGTGCACTGGGGTGCGGATAGGGGTTGGTTCAGAGGGGGCCATGAAGGCGAGTCCGACAGGAGGACGTCCAGACGTTTGTATTGCTTCTTGGACTCCTGCCTCCCTCTGAGCAGATGCAGACAGTTGAGCAGCCCCCTGTCAATCATCATCTACAAGAAGAAAGGTAGTATGACACAAAAAATACCTACTTTGAGATTACACAATTCAGTAACACCAGCTAAATATGACATTCGCCTAATGCAAAATCTGGCCCCTAAACCCTCAACAGAGCTAAGAGTCGGTGTTTATCCTGAATACTGTACCTCGAGGAGGAAGCAGATGAGGAAGTTGAGCGCAGCCAGGGCCACCAGCAGCAGTTTGAAGTTCATATCTGAGATGTCGTACAGCTGAAGCGGCGTTCGCAGGAAAGGCACAGGGTACAGCACCAGCCAGGTCATCAGACCAAACAAGACGATCAGTATACACAAGAACAACACTGCAGAGAGAGAGAGAGAGAATAACAAACTGTCAGTTGTAGGCAGAAGGTCTGGAGGGGGGGAGAAACATCGAAACCCACACGAAGAAGAAGAAGCAGGTCTGATCATTACAGTCCAGAATAAAGCGATAGTTCACTCTGAAATCAATTTGTTAAATGTTGCCTCATACGGAATCCATTTTCATTCTGTTGTGCTCATATACCATCCATACCATTTCTAACAGGTGTGTAGAGACTGATGGTATCTCACCATTGTAAAAGAGAGGTTTCTTGTATGGGTACCCCTTGGTCACCACCACAGCCATGATAATGTACTGGAACCCTGACAAGGCAAACACACTGGTATTCTCCATGTTGGGCAGGTTAGCTGGACCTGTTAGCGTTGAATTGAGAGGAACAAACCTAAAACAACAGGGAAGAGAACGCATGCAATTGTTGGAAAACAACGAGGGACTGCATATATTTATGGGTTATCTTTTGATCCCACGAGTCACTCCCATCACTACCACCATCCCATTGTTTTCTCACCAGTCCTGAGAGGTGGTGATAAACAGGGCAGCCAGCTGCCCCAGGATAAGCAGGCACGTGTGCAGAAACAGGCTGACGAGGACGGGCAGCGCCAGCAGGCTAGCGGGGGGCCTCTTGGGGCGCAGCTCCGCGCTGGGGCCCCCTTTACCCATCACCACGGCTAGCAGGGTCACGAGGGCCATGTCGAAGAACAGGAACTGAAGGTCGCCCAGGTTGGTCTTGACCTGAGTGGACACGCGGCGGGAGGGAGGTCACACATGGCGCTCCCTACAGTGCAGGTGGAGGATGGCGAGGATCGCGGAGGACGTTACCACTCACGGTGTAGAGGATGAGCACAGAGGAGAATTGGATCAGACTGTAGAGGGCCATGTATTTGAAGAGACTGAACGACGTCACTAAAGAACACCTGCCCTCCCTGTGGGAGAGAGGGAGAGGGAAAAGAGAGAGTAATTAAGTTGATCCAAACAAGTAAATACCGCTGGGTAATTGTGTGTGACTCACTCACTCACTCACTCACTCACTCACTCACTCACTCACTCACTCACTCACATCAATATCAGATCAATGAAGAATGGATGGATTTGCACAGAACGAGAAGTGGATGCGCGTGTGTGTCTTTACCTAATGAGCAGAGGCACACAGCTGATGTTGTCCGACGTGGAGGTGAAGGGGGAGGCCACGGAAGCCTCGGCCTCAGACAGGGACACGCCCACGTCCGCAGCTCTCAGCGCGCCGCAGTCGTTGGCTCCGTCCCCGCACATGCCCACGCGATAGCTGAACTCGAGGAGGAGGGGTAGGAGAACATGAGCGGAGGAAAAAGGGTTCACTTTCACGTGGCTTTTACCACCATCTTAAATATCCTCCATTTATCAATCCTTTCTCATCCTCTTCCCGGCCTGCTCCGTTTTCACCTCTCTTAAGCTGAGGATACACTACAAGATATTATGCCCGGTTTTATACACGATTCACAATCCTGCCGAGTCTGTCCTAGTCAGCAGCAGTCTGCACTAGTTGGGGGTAGTCAGAGTGGCAATTTGGCACAGAAATCTGTAAATGTATGAGGGGTACAGATTTAAATCAGCAAGTGTATGATGAGAACAGACTTCTCCCGATCCGGGTCTGAGCGAGTCGGAGCATATCAAACATGTTTGATATTTTTGAGCAGATTCTGGACGCAATCGTGTAGTGTAAACTCATCCAGTCGTTAAATGTGCGATACCCAGTTTTTCAGTTGTCATACAAAAACCAGCAGAAGCTGTCTAGTGTATACTCCCAGTCAATTCATAATCTGTTAATATTGTGAAAGTCGTCTAGTGTATCCGAGGCTTAACATACTTCAGTTTCTGCAGCTCCCGGATCAGCTGAGTCTTCTGTTCAGGGGCCATTCTTGCATAGACTGTGCCTCTCATCAACACCTGCGATCATAATATAACAACATACGTATATCTGTTCTTCACAATGTGTCTCGTGGGATTAACAGTTTTTCATTAAGGTGCTTGATCTTGACAATGGAATTGCACTGTGAAGAGGTGGTAATTGGAATTAAATTGCACATCTAAACATATAAAATAACATGTTTTTTACCTTTGGCAGGTATTCGGGGAAGTGGTCACACAGGGCAGAGAAGGACTTGCCATTGATAGCCAGGTGATAGTCAATACCACTCTGGTACAAGCCCTGAGTGAAAGAGAATTGAAAGAAACCGTCACACAATTTGATGAGATATCAGACAAGTCTTGAATTTAGGGATCCAGTCATATTCTAGTGCTCTGACCTACTATTCTCCCTCCAGAATCCAAAATCTACAGTGATGGTTGTTTGCATCATTTGAAAACTTCAGAATACCATGTCAATTGTTAAAAAACATCCAAACCTACTTGTAATATCCACTGTGGATCTAAAGCAAATGTGATCTATACATAAAAAAACAATCAAAAATCAATACTTTAAAAAAGTGCCTAGAAACACAAATTACAGAGAACATTTGAGGAGCTCAACTGCCTGGCAGCCATTCGAATGACAACAGTAGGCGTAACCGATTCCTGGCACCAAACCACTGACACCATGTAAATGTAAGTATCCTTGCATTATTCAAGTTCCAAGTAGTTTCTTTCAGCCTTCTTGTCATTAATCTAAGAAATATTCCAGGCCAACTCCAGGATTTTTGGATGTGTGGAGAAAAATCATTATACTCAACAGCCCATGACAAAGCCATCACGGTCATTCAGCATTCTCCAGCAATTATCTATCTAGTAAAATCACTTAAATAATATTCTGATGTATTTCACACTGTTTTACGCATAATGGGAAAAAGCATCTGATTTATGCGAATAATTAGAAATAATAATTACATGTTCACATTCTCAGGGAATGTATGACTACTGAGCAATTTCTACATGACGTGGTTTATCTCTAATGGAGTACAGTGCATGGCTAAGCTTTTAGGGACCAAGTTATAGTGACATTGTGTGTGTGTGGCATTGTGACTGTGGTTCTGGTCGCGCTCAAGCGCATGCTAGCCACAGCCCAGTCTGGGAGGTTGAGCCCAGATATGACAATGGCTGGTCGCCAGTCTTTCCTCAACTCTGTGATAGTGAACCTGCAGACTCTGCTCTCTCTGGAGGCGATGGCACCTGAGGTCACAGAGGGCAACAAGTCACCCCTGAATAACTGTGAGACCTCAAGCCTAACGGTCGACCCCGGATGCTCCTCAGACGCGACTGTTGAAGAACAGGTTAACGTGGCCCAAGAGGCAAATGCCAGTGTAACAACTATCTTTTCCTCCATCAAGGATATAAGGGATTCCAGGGAGGATAGCCGGTCCAACCACTCAAGCGCAGGCTCCCCATGCTCTATGCGTACCTTCCTGGCATCTAAGGACCTCTGGGAGGACCCCTGCGTCCCTCAGGACAGGAGGACAGATGTCCAGAGCCGAGTGTGTTGTCTCCACAGAGCCAGAGAACAGTTTATCCTCCTCATGGGGGTCCACCTCCAATAGTATGGCTTCTTCGGAGAATGATGCAGCATCAGATGTCTGCTCAGAGGCATCGACGGATACTGTGGAAGTTTACGGACGCTATCGTCACAAAGGCTGGTGGTGCTTCCCATGCTGCCAGACCACTAAGGTGACTCCTGCTGATATAGAGCGAAGAATGTCTCCTACTGATACCGAATGAAGAATGACTGCTGCCTTCTGTTGTGGTGGCAAGAAGAACGAGAGCTAATCACATGAACAGTCATTTGTGTTAGCCTATATTTGCTATTAAATAAATGAAAATGCATATGTAGATTTGTATAAGAACCAGTAAAAAGAAACAGAAGAAAGATTCTATTCCAGCTCTGGTTGCGTATTTTTGTTCTATTTTCAACTTAAGTGGTGAGATTTACACACTGAAAATGGAGATGATGTTAATATTAAAGACACAGCAGCCATGGACCTGACTGCGAAGCTTGAACCGCTTGTTGAAAAAATCACTGAAGCTGAGCATCTATAAAACACCAACAGTGTGGGACTGTCCACGTCCAGTGTAGATCAGCATGACCTAAAGACAAACCTGAGTGATGACCTCTATGGAGCCCTGGTTGGCGGCGTCGCCTCCCTCTCCCAGGTGGAATCTCAGGGAGGGCAGGGACTGGCCGGTGTACGGGGTAGCATGGACGAAGATCACCCTCTCATCAGAGCCCACCATCCCACAGTTCCTAGCCACGTTGACTGCAGTCAGAATGTTGTCCCCTGTAGTGAAAAGGGGCATCACATTCTTAGGGATACACCTATATCGTCCAGGGAGTGACTTATACATAGGCGATGTATTTGGTTATGTAAAGTGATTTAATGGCACAAACTCATACCTGTGATCATGACAGTGCGAAGGTGAGCTTGTTTCAGTTTGTTGATGACCTCAGCACTCTCGGGCTTCACCAGATTCTTCATCACCAGTAAACCCAGGAACTGCATGTCTCTCTCTACCTCTGCCCTGTAGACAACAACACAACGGTATTAATGATGTCACATAATGGTATTGGGACTGAACCGTCCCCTCAAGAAGATGTGGCGTAGTGTTAATAGATGTGCCGACATGGACTTCTAACCGTTCAATGGTCTTCAAGTTAGTCTGTCCATCTAGAACTTTGTAGCCGAGGGCAAGCACCCTGAAACCATCGCTGGCAAAGCTACGCAGTATGTCTGAAAACTGTACAGGAACTGAAAGATACAGGGAGAGAGGGGGGGGGGGGGGTATTACACATTAGGTGGAGTTTTGGTAACGTCAAAGCAGAACTGTGTCCCTCTAGTTCTTCATACCGCTTTCTATCAGGCAGAGACTAGCCACCATCTCAGGAGCTCCTTTGAGGAAGGCGAGGGCTGTGTGTCCCCCTGGGGCCATCGTCACCACACTCATCCTCTGGAGGAATGAGGAAAAGGGGAAGCGTCGAATGATGGCCACCGCCTCCCTGATTGACTGATAGCAGAAAGACAGAGGAGTTGTTGTTTTAGACATCCTAAGGGCATTACATTACAGTCAGCAAGGGTGGAGAGGAGGATCTGGTGGTCTACCGTACCAGGGCAAATAACAGGGCTTCACTAGATCACTATGAAAGCAAGCTTATGGGAAGATATATTGCTTATTTTTCCAATATTGCTCATCATATGACACCTCTTTAATATATTTCCATCTATGTGGACAGGCTGGAACACTCACCACGCCCCCGGGCTGGAACTGCTCTGCAGGGGGGTTCATGACTGCCAGGACCTTATGACCTCCGAACTTAGAGTCCAACATCGTCCCATCACCCTGTGGCTCATCCAGCTCCTGGAAGTGAAACAGTGACATCTAGGCTTTAGATCTGTGGGCTAACGCAGCCTACAAGCAGCCAACAGATGACCTAGGTTCAGTATCGACTCAGTCTCACCCGAAACCTTTCCCTACACCTGTCTGCATAAACCTGTTGCTGTGATTTCAGCGTCCGTGCTGCTTGTAGCCGGTGGGTCTTACCCAGCCAGTGGACTCGATCATCTTGAGTTCCAGGGGGTCTCCCAGGGGTTGCTCCCCTAGCAGGGCCACCGTGTGGCAGGAGGCCAGGGCGGATAGCATGGGCCCTGGGCGCAGGAGCCGGGGGTCTGGGATCAGCTCGGAAAACCCAGTCCTCCCACTCTCCATCACCCCCCACACATCCAGACCCTCCTCAGTCAGAGTGCCTGTCTGAAGACACGGTACAGGGAAGCAGTGTGTTAAAAAGAAAGGTCATGTTAACGTGAAACCAGGGTTTTTCCTGCATAGAGGATTTTTTGGCGACCCGCAAAGAGATTTTAGCCAGAGCCAAAGTAAAATCACCAGTGCCAAAATGCTAAAAATTTTGAATAAAAATAGCAATTAAAATCCTCTCCAAATGTGATTGATAGCTTATTTCAAGTGCAGCCCACTAGTAATCAATATAATTAATAGACAGGTTATCAGTATCTTAAACATTTTGTCTTCATATCCATTTCGTGTCATGTCGGGAGATTTCCCGCGATTGTGGAAAGTGAGCTCAGTCAGAACGACAGCGAAGAATATAGGCCTACATACGCTGGTACTGTAGGCTACTCGGCATAAAACTGAGGTTTCCCCCCAAATTGTGTGCGCATCACCCCCTCAAAGACCCATTCTGAGCCAGGAAAACCCCTGGACACATTTACGTTCCCAGGCCAGCCGATTTCAGCGCACCTTGTCGAAGCAGAAGAGCGAGACCTTCCCGCAGACGTTGATGCGTGGCGGGCTGATGCAGAAGATGCCCTGCTTCTTCAGCCGTCTCTGGGCGTAGATGGTGCCCGTGGTGATGGCAGCAGGCAGGGCGGGAGGCACCACAATGGTCACTATGTCGAAGGTCCGGATCATCAGCTCCCACGTCTTCACCTGGGGAGCAGTGGGGACACTGGGCCTCATTCACTCATTCTCTATGAGCCTGTTCTGCTAAGTGCTTACTGTGCTTTGTTATATGATTCACTGAAATATCATATTAGAGACTACAGGGATAGCTACTGTACAACTGTAGAATTGAAGGATCAAGGCAATAACCAATGATTTCGCACATTCATACTCAAACGTGCGTATGACTGCTCTTCAGTGTTTGTAGATTCTGTTCTTACGTACTGTACAAACACGTCCTAGATAAGAAAACATTGGTGATGCCATAATCTTTGTGAAGACCGCATAAGTGGGGAAAAATGCTTCGTAAAAACGGTTGATGAATGAGGCCAATGGATCCAAATAATTAATGTCACAATCAGATACGTTTATGTGATTAATCGATAGAATTATTGTCAGCACATTTTATCGAACATGATGATATGGCAAATAATGATACTCACCTTGGTTCTGCTAAGGACCCAAAGGCTGTATATTGTGCCAAACAATGCTGAAATAAAGGGATATCATTACATACTTGCATTGCAGAGATCTCAAGTGTGCTTGATCGATTAGATAGATGAGATAGATATGAGACAGAGAGAGAGAGAGAGAGAGAGAGAGAGAGAGAGAGAGAGAGAGAGAGAGAGAGAGAGAGAGGGAGAGAGAGAGAAAGAGAGATATTAATAACCCCCGTGGGGGAAATTTGGGGTTTCAGCAGTGGAAAAGTACAGGAGCAGTGGGAAAGGTACAGCGGAATAAATAATATACGTAGATTATATACATAATATATCAAATTAAATTACAAGAAATATATGCATACAGTATGCATAAATATATGATACATATATACATGCATAAATACATACATACATGCATACATACATACATACATACTGTACATACATACATACATACATCAATCAATCAATCAAAGCTTTATTTGTATAGCGCATTTCATACCCAGAGGCAACACAATGCGCTTGCATACATACATACATACATACATACATACATACATACATACATACTGTACATGGGTCAATGACGAATAAAGCTTCTAAAGTGTATTAAAATTTTTGAGTCTCATTTGTTAAATAATATTTCAAAGTGTTTTAATTCATTTTTTACTGTATTTTTTAGCTTCACTGCCCAAAAAAATGTCAGGTGCCGCAACCAAATATTTGTAAAAATATATATTTCCTATTATTTATATTTTGTTAAATCTTTGGTAAGTATCCATTAGAGTGTCTACAGTACCTAACACATTCATATTTTGTTTGTTTGTTGTTCTTGTTAATTTAAGATTACTGCTTTTTAATGGCCAGGTATTTAGTGTTTTTAGCATCCGATTTTACATTTCAAAACAGAAAAATAACTGTATATACTTATCAACTATTTGTACACTTTAACCTATTCTTTATTGGTTAAAATGAACCACATCTGCCAAGAGCTGAGTTTCCACACATTGAGAAACTGAAGCAGAAATCGGTCACCACTGAGAATCAAGAAGTGAAAGAAGCAGGTGCACGTGTGGGCCTACAGCCACTCCCAACCATGGAAGAAGCAGGTGCACGTGTGGGCCCACAGCCACTCCCAACCATGGAAGAAGCAGGTGCACGTGTGGGCCCACAGCCACTCCCAACCATGGAAGAAGCAGGTGCACGTGTGGGCCCACAGCCACTCCCAACCAGGGAACACTGTGTCCAGGAAACCAAGGAAGCTGCTCTTCTTGCCTGCAAGAACCTAGTGGACACTTGCAAGGCTTTTTTGTTTATTTTATGTCTATTTTTATGTGAAGCACTCCGTGCATGTACATTCTCTGTTGTATCAGCACTCAGCACTTTGAGCTGAATTTATTTGTATGAAAGGCGCTTTACAAATAAAGTGTTATGATTATTGGTATTATTATTATTATTATTATAACCCATGTGTAGAGAATTTGGACCTCATTAGCATCTGCCTATATCATGGACACAGGACAGTCATCCAGGATCAGATGGGATAAGTAGATGAAGATGACACTAATAGTAATAATTCTATGGATGGTAAATTGCCAGTTTGGGAACCTTAAATATCTAGCTGGGTATCTAGGACTAGAATGAGGAACTGATTAGTACTGATAAGATACTGTATATATCCATACCAAAATCAACTATGGCTCAACCTGGAAAAAGACTGAGCTGCTGTTCCTCCCAGGGAAGGGCTGCCGGCACCGTGACCTGGCCATCACCATTGACGACACAGTGGTGTTAAATGTCTACAGTAGCCGCGTACTCAGGACTGGAATGAGGAACTGATTAGTACAGATAAGATACTGTGTGACGGACGCGTCCAAGCGCCGCACATGATAATCGGCCGCCACCTCATGCTATGGGCAAACAGGAGAACTGGGACCGGTCCATCTCAAATACCAGGATGTGGTGGACCGAACCAACTCCCGGGAGATGTCAGGGGGGCCTCATTGTCCTATAATTTAGTTAGTATATGTATTTCTTTATTAGTCAACATTGTATTTGTTGTTCATTTCGGTATATATGTCAGATGGTGTGTGTGTGTAGTGTTTGTTCAATTAATATGAATTAAGTATAATTTGGGGTAAAATTACTTTTAGCCAATACCCTTCTTAAGTTTATGTACCTGGCCAGGACCTATACAGTATATTCCTTGAGTTGTTAATTTGTTGGTTGGCTTCTTTTCTGTTCAGTTCTGTTTTGTTCGGCATTCTATGGTTTGGGCCCATTCTTTGGAGGATGTTTTGTTAACTCTTTTTTGTTTGGGTGAATAAAACCCTTATCTTTACATTGGCTTTATGTCCTCCTCTTTTTGGCTGCTTGGTCCATCACATACTGTAAGGCCAATCGGTGGCAAGAATTCCAATATACCTGTGCCTGTGCTTGTTACAGATGGAAAATAAACTTTCTATTCTAATCTTTTCTTCCTCTATTCTATCTCTACGGCAAAGGCAGGCCCCTAGGACATCGCCTCCGACCTGATGAAATTATATGAGATCGGTGAGGAATACTATGCAACCTTCAAAGATGAACGACTAGATGAAGACCCACCAGCAAAGAAATGCCATGACTCAATTAAACCAACGAGCTGAAAACATTCAGTGATGTGTGTTAATAAGAGATAAGTGAAATCAAGTGGGAGGGCGGACATCTTGAAAGCAGACAGGTCTTTGTTTGGACATAATGATGGCACAAGGGCGCAGTCTACATATGGAAGATATCCTTTCTCATCCCCTTGGACCACTGCCCTGGGCACTGTCCACTCCAGATGGATTGCTGAGGAAAACAAATAAAGCTACTTTGGCTACAGCCTTGCAGAAAAATGTAGGAAACTCTGCTACAGTGGTTGATGGAATGAACTTGGTCCAAAGAGTGAAAGGTGATCGACTTTTCAGAGATGTTGCCACAACAATCCTGCGTATGGCTCTGAGGGAAGGAGGTCACAGCAGAAGAATTATTCCGAATTATTTAGCCAGCACCTGATGCTGTCCTGGATCTACTGGCCTGACCCAAGATGTACTGTACAGGTATGTTTGTTGTACAGTAAGTACTGTAGTTTCAGGTGACTGACATGTAGACTGGTAGACTGTGAGAACCAGGCATCCACCTCAGAGAGTGGAAAGTTTAGATTAAGATGTGGAAGACTTAACTTTATTATGATTATTAGGTTATGATGAAAGTATAGAAAACAAAGTATTGAAAGCAGTCTTTGCTTAACTATATTGATTTTACAACAAGATGGGGGGGCTAGGTTATAGGTCTTATGCTAACAATGTTAGCGATCAGAACGGTTTTACTGATCTAGTCAGTAAATTCGTCAAAATCTCAAGAGGTGGACATCAAGTACCTTTGAGAAACCGCACGTTATTGCGATTAAAGTTTATATAGTTAGTAGTTTATTGCTTTATCTATCCAAAATGGTATGTGTTGTTAAGTTTTGTGTTGATATCGATTTATAATTATTTCAACATTGTCTCCCATGCAAAAGATAGGGCAGTGCAAACCCAACCAGTAGAGGGCGGTTTTTTTTATACTTTGACTCCCTATAATGTATTCGGACACAAAAATATGCATGTCATGTCATTGACCCACATACAGTCTGTATAGATATATGTATAATAATATACATACATACATACATACATGCATATATCCACAACACTCAGGAACACTCAGGCACCATTAAAGAGTCTGATGGCCGCTGGCACAAAGGTCCCATTTAAGAGACAAAATCCTGTCTCAGCAGAAACAGAAGCCCGCTACCACTACTCCCGCCTCCCCTGTCAAAAAAATGTTCCCTCTGGAAAATGTAGGGGTAGGATCTATGACCATCCCCCCTTGGCTCTCTGTAAAGGTTTACGTTCTCTGGACACTGTGTATCACTGTGCTCTGCGGTTTGTCACTGGTTGTAAAAATCTGACCCATCATTGCACTTTGTATAAAAAAGCAGAATGGTCATCTTTGATTGATAGGAGATACACTCATTGGTAGACTTTTATTTATAAAGCTCTCCTTGGTGTTGTCCCGTCCTATCTAGGAAACTACCTAATTAGGAATCAAGGACACTACATCTTACGATCATCTGACTTCTTTACACTTGACTGTCCCTCGAGTGTTCACAGAACTGGGGAAAAACGCATTTCGCTATGCTGCTCCCTCTGCATGGAATTCCTTGCAAGCTGACTTAAAATTGCCTGAACTGATCCCGTTTGACAGCTTTGTTGACATTCTCAAGGATAAGGAACTTGAAGGCATTGGGGTTTGTCACTGCTTTTAAATCAGTTGTTATACTTCTAACTTGAGCTTATTTTATTTATTGTATGTATGCTATTTGTATTGTAACCTTTTGTATTGTAATTTGCTGCCTCTTGGCCAGGTCGCTTTTGAAAAAGAGATTCTTTATCTCAATAAGCTTACCTGGTTAAATAAAGGTCTAATAATTTTTTTTTTTTTTTTTTTTTTAAAGGGCATTGTGTTGCCTCTGTGTATGAAATGCGCTATACAAAAAATGTGAGTTAATTTCTTACCCACTACCCCGAGGAAGAGCAAGAACTTGGTAGCGTCTCTGTAGAAACGGAAATCGATCGGCTGGGGGTAGAGGATGGAGCTAACCAGGTCTCCTTTGGCTGTGGAGAACCCTGAGGAACACACCGAAAACAAATACCAGGATGAATGTGGGGGAACCTGATACAACACTGCCAGCAGCACACATTCAAAGAAGTTCCCCCAGAAATAATGGCTGGACTGAAGACTATATTACTTCAATCAGTCGATTATGTTACTGTACGTCTGTTTACCGGCGAATTGCAAACATATTTAGATACGCTAAACGGGGCGTCTCACCTGTGCTTGTGACCACGGCGATGGCGCCTCCCCCTCCTGGCTCGCCCCCTTTAGTCTGGATGAGCTGCGTGCCACAGAAGAGGGTGTGTCTCTGGTGGGCCTCCGGGCTGTACTTCCCCCAAACCGGCGGAAGTGGGGTCTTCATCACTGGGACACTCTCACCTGGAGACAGAATGGGAGGAGGGCATTCGTTGATTTTTTTTCATCTTTATTCATGCAAGGTGTCCCATTGAGAAAAAGATATCCTTTGCAAGGGAGCTCGGCATATAAATAAAAACATACAATTAAATATAGATACCAAAATCCAATCATAAATATAAAATACTAATAAATTATATATATATATATCTTTTTTAAAACAACAAAAAACAGTTAAATACAAATAACAATATATAGAATGTGCAAAGTTGCATAATCAATGAAAACAATTACAATCATCAGAATAAAACTCTTCGATCAGTCTTTAGTTGATCTAGCACCCCCCTGCCATGTTCTGTGTGACCTTGGGGGCGGCTGTGGCTCAGGAGGTAGAGCGGCTCGTCCAATGACCACAGGGTCACCGGTTCGAATCCCGGCTCTTCCTGTCCGCTTGTCGAAGTGTCCATGGAACCCCAAATTGCTCACAATGAGCCGGCTAGCACATTCCATGGCAGCTACCATTGGAGTGTGAATGAGTGTGTGAATGTGTGAGGCCTTCATTGTAAAGCGCTTTGGATAAATTGACCATATACCTGTAAGCATGCTCTCGTTGACCAAGCACTCTCCTGCCAGCAGGGCGGCGTCACAGGGCAGTACCATCCCGCCCTGGGGGATCACCAGACAGTCCCCCGGGACCAGCTCCACCGAGCTCACACTCTCCTCCTCTGAGAGGAAAAGAGCACGTCAGGCCCCATTCCATTCCTCTCTCCAGCCCCACGTTCTATTGTTAATAGATATAGATCTACTAGGTTGGTGCGAGGTATGGTATCAGCCACACCCACCATTCCCACAACGCCCTGCAGTGTCTAGTCTGCCCTGACCTAATGTTAATAAAAGTGTGTAAATAAAAGAAAATAAATTACACAACTCACCTCCAGAGCCTCTGCGCACCTTAACGTCAGCTATGAGCTGAGCCATGTTATGTATAGTTATGCTTTGCTGTGGAGTCACAGAAACCCACACATCAATCATGAACATTGTACAGCGTCAAATTAAATATGATCTCCGCTTGATCATATCGTCACCTTCTTAAAATAATGGCCCAAGTCATTTTTTGAGGACTTTTTTTTTTTTTCCAATCAGCTCTTCATGATGCTGGCCACTTCTGGTCAAATTGACTATATCCTCAATTCCAAAGGTCACACTGTTCCTACCCCAGTAGTATAATGGCCTATGTCGAAAACATTTTTTCAAATATTTACAACTGAAGAGCTTTCTTATGTCTGCCCAGGGTCGGAACCTATCAGAACCTCCTTTGTCTCCTTAGAGAAACTAGTGTCGGCCAATTGTAACTCTAAGGGTCGAATCTCAGCTTTTTATAATAGAATAACGTCTGCCTCATATTAATCCTCTGAGTGCAAACTAGCCTCCTGGAGTAAATATATACAAGAGGACATATCTTTGGGATAGTATGAGTGGAGTAGTATTTGCACTAAGGCTCAGACACAAACCATAAACACATGTCTGAAACTTGTGCAATACAATTGGCTGATGCGAACTTATGTGAACTAAACAAATTGTACGTTGACTTAGGCTATTCTATTGTTTTTTTTGTTTTTGTTTTTTAAACTTGATAATATGACTTAGGCCATTATGTGACATTAGGTGGCGATATGTACATTGTACAGCATCACATTACATATAAACTCCTGTTAATATGACATGCTGCTGTAAGTTGAGATAGAAATCCCTCACCTTGCGGATCTCGTATAGAGAGACACTGATGGATATGACAGAGATGACCAAGATACAGGCCGCGTAGTAGTAGTAATGTTCCAACATCCACAGGGTTACGCTGAACACTTGAAACACGTAGAATGGGTTGAGCACCTGGAGAGAGGGAGGAAGACATGGAGAGAAGAAAAGAGAGGCAGGTATGGCGTGACAGGGGGTTGTAGCTTGTTTTACTCCAAATTTCGGAAAGCAAAGTAACGTCGGACGATTTTAAGATTTAGTTTTGTCAATGTTGCCCGCGCCGTAGAACAATACAACTAAAGTTTGACGTTGTGTAATAACCTCCTCAACCAGCAGCTGCAGGTAAGACTTCACAGGTACATCTATGAGGTTGTTCCCATAGACTTTCCTCCTGAAACAAGGAAAAGGAAATGGAGTAAGACGAGACGCAAAGGAAATGGAGTAAGACGTGTAAATGAGACGCGAGAAGGGACAACGGTCTCGGCCGTACCGTACCTAGAGCCCTGCTCCAGCCGGCTCAGGCCCGTCTGATAACGATGCAGATCGGCACACAACCAGTCCTCATTGAGGACACTGCGGGGAGGAAGAGGGACACGTGACACTTCCAACACACTTCCTGACACTGGCGCCGTTGAAAAAGCCACCGATATTAGATAAGCCCTGAATTAAGATTTGGTTGCGATAGAACTGACAACCTTAGCTGCAAAACATACACTTTGGAGAGCATACTATTTCTTCCATTCATACGAGTATCTTCAGGCCATAGAGATAATATTTCCGACCGTAGGAGGATTATGGACAGTACCTAACACGACAGAAGGCCCCTTTTCTGTCCATCCAAATGTAACGCAGGCCCTCAAACAGGTAGTAACGCAGCAGCACTTTCTGAAACATAGCAAGCGAATGGCAAATTAGATGACAGCTCTTTTCTATACATCTCTAGTAGCCTCTGAACTGCTTTCCCCCTTACCTCATCTTTGTGAAGCTTCACAGTATCTCTCCATTCTTGGTCCTCCATCTCTCCCCCTGCCTGTTCCATACTATGAGCCAGAAGATTTATATATTTGAATTAGGGTTGCCTTACCACCTTTGGTGAGCAAAAAGAACACTGTTCCTTTTAATGTTTTCTGAGAGTCTTCTTTTATGGGAAGCCATTGTGTGAACTCCCCAACCAATATACAGATGAACATTTCTTGCTAACCTGCCCTCCTCCATCTCTTCTGTGAGAATCTTCACAACATACTGCTGGCCAAAACTGTCCTGAGAGAGCACATGAGAACACAGTCAGTGTCAAACCAAAAATCACATTTTACAACATAGTCATCACAGACTTCTTCTCTAGAACCCCTTGTTCATCTGTTATAAACTTGCCCTCAAAAGCAGAACATCTGCCAAGGCCAGCGTGCAGGACTGGCAACGGAAAAGGACACTTAGGCGCGGTCGCCATCGGAACAGGAGCAGGAGCAGGCCGAGGGACAACACCGCCATGACCCGGCACAGCCAGACGCGCCAGCACACCCACCTGTAGCCCTGGACATCCTGAGAGAGAGAGAGAGAGAGAGAGAGAGAGAGAGAGAGAGTCAGTGTAGAGAGAGAGAGAGAGAGTCAGTGTAGTAGTCATTCAAAGACATTACATTATCAGGGGGTCATTTTGCATGATACACTGATACACAAAGCAGTCTGGTTACCAGATTGCACGCCGGCATTTCTATACGACTGAATGAAATAATACTACTGAATTAATCAAATCTCCTGAGGTAAATGAATGTTGTTTATATAAGTTCAATACAGCTCATACTAACCATGTGTGACTCGGGTATGCGTTGTGGGTCCCTTGGACAGGGGGAGGGCAGACCACTCTGTGGCTCCTCCACAGACCCTTTGAACAGCATAGGGAGAGATAATATAAGGAGAGTAGCCTACTCCCACACAGCCTGTTGGACACGGACCAAAACTATCCCATGCAATTGTATCCGAATAAAGTTCACTTTACAACGACTGCAGGCCAGAAATGTATTCACATTGATAACGATATGCGGCAAATTATGTCATTTCAAACTAGGCCTACTAGCATTGTTGTTGCTCTTTTGGGACCTGCCCTGGAAATGATTTGTAGTTGCATTTACGGTAACAAAGTAGACAACAAATTAATTGTTCATCATCGGGGTGGTTTTAAAACTGTCATGACATGAACATAGGCTAATGCGCTTCCGGGTGTTACATTTTACTGACATTCCCGATTACAGAACAATTAGCCCATATGGTTAGAGATTATCTTCCCGTATTACGAAAATATTCCTTACCGTCAATATAAGTTCATATAGGCTATTTCAGTCCGAAACTGTGATTACAAACTGTAGCCAATATAGACGTCGCGCATCAAAAAAGGCACCTACGTTGACTTTTACCTGCGTGGCTACGTTTAGCTGCACCTGTCGGGTCCGCTTTGTCCCAATCCACATGACTAGAGTCTACAGAAAGAGTAACTCCACGTAGCTCACATGAAATTCAACCCGCTGAATGTTGACACTGGCCATGTTGACACACAAGCTATAAATTCATAGCCCATCAATCCACTGACTTGACTTGGAATACCCATCTGGCAGCAACATTAGGCTATCTAATTTAGACATAGGCTATGATGATAAATACATTTTATTGGATTTATTTGGAGCAGTGGAGCAGACTGAATGAACGGGATATTCAGGTTTGTTTAGCCTGCAGCTATGAGGGGTTAGTCTGTGGGCAATGTTGTGTTTACAAAGAGGGTACAGCAGGATCCACTGCCTAGTTAACTCACTGCCGAGTCCTTGACCGTAATTGTCTCTCCTGACCAAAGGCATATGAGTGTATCTTAAACGTAGGCTGAATTATAGCGTAGCCTACTACATTTTGTGAGTAGTGAAAGTTGTAGTGGAGACAGTTCTTCCTCTATATAAGTAAAGGAAATTACCATGCTAAAACTGTGAGCACAAGGCAGTCACCTGAGAGGAAAAAACGAGTTGTTCCTCTTTTTTTTTTTAGAAGAAGGATGTAATTAGATCAGAATGTTATCAGCAATGTGCAGATGTAGACACAAGCCCTCTCTCTTGGACCTGAGCTTCTTCTCCTGCTCTCCAAAGTGTCACTCTACCAGCTAAACTTTACAACATCCAGACAGAGGGGATGGATGGACCTCCTTGCCTCTTGTAGGCTACAGTTCTGATGGAATAATGTAGGCTAACATCTGCCTCTATGAGTGTGATGATGATTACCTGCTCAGACAACACTCTTAAAGCTTTCAATTTTATTTCATTTTCAAAGTTAATTTTACAGCGTGGTCTCAATACACTTTTGAATTAATTAAAAAAGGGGTAATGGAACAAACGGGGGGGGGGGGGGGGGGGGGGTTGTAGAAGATAATGATAATCACACATTTGGTAACACTTTACAATAAGGGCACATTAAAACGCATTAGTTAATGCATTATTAAGCATTAAGTAACAGTTAACTAATGTCTCTATTAACCATTTACTAATGTTATTTATGTTAACTAAGGTTAACTCACCTAACCCTAACCTTAACTAAGGTATTAATTAACATTAGTAACCTAACCTGACCCTAAATAAGCATTAGTTAACAGTTAATTTTTTGTGACCCTTATTGTAAAGTGTGACCACACATTTAGTGTAAGAATGTTAAATGTGGGCTAATACAAAGAAGTGAGCAGCTGGTCTAGAGAAGCCTCGATCATTTGAGAGATTCGAAAAAAGGAAGCTAGCTAAATGTCACTAAACTCAAGGATGACAGTCATCATTGAAACTCTAGCCAGCTATTATAATACCAGGATATTCTATCACCAGGCTGTCATGCAAGCAAGAAAGGCTAATAAAGATTTCAACCCCGAGTGCTAAGTAGGCTATTTATACATACAATGACACCCGCTCATCCTATCATTACGCCTACTTTGTAAGCTTGTTATTATTGTATGAAGCAAATGTAGGCTATTCTTCAAGCCAGATCTAGCTAACATTGTAAATGCATTAGTGAATGCGAAGTAAGAAGGGGGCGTTTCTGGTGTCAGACCCCCAACAGACTCACCCTGTACATGTATGTCCATTGTTAAATCAGACTACTCTAACATTACTATACGTCATCATCGGCTGTATCACCGGTAAAAAACAATAATTGGTGGCTCATCACAGCGCGTGCAGTTATTTTGCTCCTCTTCATGTGACTCAAACATTGCTACGGAAAGCCGTAATGGTCAAAGGAACGCGAAAGCCTCTCTACACTTCATAGCCTACCACGAATGGGATTTAGAATCATTAGTAAAAGGCTATCTAATTATAATGTGTTTTTTTAAACGTATCCTGGCCTATCATATCGTCCCTAACCATACATTATAAGAATGTTCATCTAAAAAACACACATAAGATTAAGTTTGATAAGAGGATTATGAGAGGATTCAAGGATTGGTATGAGAAATGGTAGCCCATCGACTGAACTGCAGGATCACTCCTAGATTGTGTGTTTACCAGCAGACAATGTGGAATAATCTGGTCCTTTTTGACAACAGGAAGTATGTATGAGGTATGGAAGTATGAGGAAGTATTGCAACATTTTGGGTGAACTTTAAAAAAAAAAAAAAGTCAATAGGCCTAATAATAAATTATGTGAAAACAATAGCCTACGTGAATCCGTTTGGTGTGAATTCTAAATGATTTATTGATAGCCTATGTATTTAAATACTATTTATAAATGTTTCACCTGTTTTCCCACAGTAATGAATCCCATTTAGTATATCCAGTGAATAGACAAATATGGCGGTCCAGAGTTTATCATACTGTGAAATAACTGTAAGGCTGTGCAATTTGACCCTGCTCGGGTAACATATGAACATATAGGCTACTTCATCACACGGTCCCGCGCTCTCATGAACAGACGTCATTCCTTCCCTTCCTTCGTTACTGTCTTCCCTCGTTCGCTCACTTTCCATTCACACTCACAATAAAAGTACCCGAGACCAGAGTTGTGGTCAATTTAATCTCCATGACTGTCACTTGCAATATGGAATACATTCATAACATATGGTGACATTGATCCCACTTAGCTCTGGACATCTTTTCTCATGTGCTTTTGCGAATGAAAAGGAAAAAACAATATTTGAAAGCCAGGCACTATTTGAAAGTCCAGCATTGCCTCAATAAATTAATAAGAGTAAACATCTGTAAAATAAAAATAATAATAATAATAAAAACTATAGGCCTATTGATTTGGTCTCATTCTCAAACTGTGATACGGTGATATGATTTGTGTCTGCAAGCACTTAAAAATCTAGATAGCATGCTAAAAGACAGTTATAAAACAGTAGGCTACAATTTCGATCAAAATATAGAAACGACTTCACTTTGCTTTCAAAGCCAGGTACACAGTCGCCCTCTAGTTGTATGAAGGCGATACTACCTCTATGAAATCACACACAATCACAGTACAATTTCAAGTCTCTCCTTCTCACATTACATGAGCTTCTTGTCTTTGAAATCGAGAGTTTAACATGTTTTTGAAAGATTTTTCAAGGTGCCCATCCACATCCATTGTATGACCAAAACGGTGGTAGAGCAATTATCAGACATTCTCAAAAGTGCTAGTTTTGTCAACGTTTTGATCTGAACCATTGTATATGATTACAAGTAACCTTAAAACAGGGCTAAGCATGCATTTTCCCTTTACTACTCCTTTAAGGTAATGTTGACACGCAGAGGGTCCATTTCAGGCGGTTGATGCTAGAATGGATCGCCCGGAGGGAGGGGAGGGAGGAGACTCCGCTACACATCAACCAATCACAGCACTAGAAAGCTACTGGGTCAGACGTGGACACAGGGGTCAGGCCAAGCACCCAGGATCAGCTTGGCACATTGAAGCCACCATGGGGCCAAGCTCGGTATTGCAAGTCATGTGACCATGCGGCCCAAAATGCTTATTTTTCTACTAGAAATAGATTATAATATATAGGGCTAGCAGAAGAAAACATTTTTTTCTGGGTATAATTCAGCATCAGAGACCAACCTAAAAACGATCAACCTTTAACTCATTGACCTTTTTTTTTTTTAAGCCACCAACTATATTTGCCTATAGCTCCATGCTTTTAGCAATCAACCTGCTATATAAATGATCATGAAATGTGGTTACTTTAGGAAACCGTTGGAAAAGATCTAGAAGGTAAGTGGGTCAACGTTGAATAACTTAGCTAACATCAACTAACATTGTGCTCATCCAGGCTGTTGCCATCTCCCGCCTGGACTACTGCAACTCCCTACTTGCTGACACCCTGCGGCGTTGGCCGTCAGACTCCTGGAGAAAGCTGCTGCTCACCTGGTGTTCAACAGCCCAATGTTCTTCCATACAACTTCTCTTCTCCGTTCTCTGCACTGGCTCCCGGTAGCCACACCCATCCGTTTTAAGACTCTGGTGCTAGCCTACAGGGCAAATGAAATGAACAGCTCCTTCCTACCTGCAGGCCATGGTCTGCTGCCTGTGATCGGTTCCCCTGTCGCTCCGAGGCCCCTACGGTCACGGCTCTTTTCTTTCCTATTCCTGCAGTGGTGGAATGAACTGGCCACTGATGTCAGAACAGAGCCTATAAGACACACTGTTCATAGTGAGCCTTATTATTGATTAACTTGGAAGTTTCCTCTCTCCTTGTCAGTCAATAAAATATGCAGTGTTTCGCAATACTTATGTATAACATTTCATTATTTTGTCTCAGACCATTTCTGAAACGATCATCGCTGTCAGTATACATTTCCCTTCAATGTTATCGCTTGCCCATTTGAAGCCATTTAACTACCAGACTGTACAAAATAATTGCACACCTATAGTATTTTCTATTAGTGATTTATTTACAAGGTATAGCCTACTTCTCCACTTTCTCATATTGTTGTCATGAAATAGCAGTCAAACTATGCAATGATGTACCACACTGTTTCCACCCAAATTCCCAACAAATGTGGCCACCACACTGTTCAGGACATTCACGGTTCTTGCTCTCAGGGATCGGTACAAGAAAGGGACATGGTTCCTCCATAATTTGCTAAGGCTCTGCTTAGATAAAAGGCTTGGTCATCAGAAAATATCACAAAGACAAAGTGATTGCAAAACGACAATTAAAAACAGGTCAATAATTAACAAACCTGACATGCAAGAAAACTCATGTCTTTGCACTGTCCTGTCCTGCTCCCTGTCCTGTGTTGTCTACAGCAGTGTATGCCTTAACCCTAGTCAAATTTCTAGTATGTGTGAACCATAAACATGGCAGTAAACAGATATTGAGTCTTGAGGATGCTTGACTCATACAAACTACTTTAACTCAATTTCAATAAACAACTCCAAAATAGAGCAGAACAGAAGAGCTGAACAGACTAGGTACAGTACATCACTGCATCCAGCAGAGAACCAAGGGAAATTGACTGCAATAAATGCTAAGGGTAATGAGGGATGAGGTGCAGCTGGGCAGGGTGGAGACAGGTGGCAGGTGATGCAGGAGACAGGAAGGTGAGTAGGCTACAACCAACCATGAACTGGAACCGGACCACTAGCTCCCCCCGACTGTCCAACCCATCCATCAGCGCCAGCAGAGTGGACACGATAGAGCCAGAGAGAGACAGATAGACAAATGCAACGCAAGGTTAGTTTAGTTCCAATTGCCCATAAGCAACATCAGTCAAGTGCGCAGTCAAGCTGAAGAACCGAGTTACACCGGAGGCAGAGCGAGGCGTGACAGATAGACCTCACCTGTGTATCTGGTCCTGTCTGCTGGAGCGTACTGGGGCCAGCCTGTCTAGCTTGTGGAAGAAGATGGAGGTCTCATTAGGTTGGCCTGGAGAGAGACCAACCCACAGCCATAACAAACTCTCAGACAACACTGGATGATGGTCGGGTGTCCTGTCCACTAATTATACCCCCCTTCCTCAACCGCCACAGTTACCCCATTGGCTAACCTGGTCAAAGAGAAGGCGGAGCTAATTATGTTTTCTGGTTCACCAACCCACTTGCTAAGGCAGTCAGCTCCTTTCCTTATAGACATCTTCTTGTTTCCCTGCCTACACTCGTTAGTCAGCGCTCGCGCCACCGGGGTCTTACCTGTACTTGTGGGACTGTAGATCAGAGCACTACACATCTGGAGGTGGGGGGGGGGGAGTATGTGAAAAACAGCTTGAATACGGCTGGGTCTTCATATGTTTACCGGAACAACGTAGTGTGGTCTCATGTAGGAGGTTCTTCTATCAGGGGATCGAACAGAGAGAGCTTGCTCTGCTTCCTGTTCACTGACTGAAAAAGCAATCACAGTGAGATTTTGTGACATCATTATTCACACATCAGGAACTCATTATCTCATCAAGAGTCAGTCAAAAAAAAAAAAGTGGTCCTCACCAATAGGTGGCACTTCATATCACTGCATGTATCTTTTAAAACAGCAAACACTATGTGTAAATAAGGTTGTAAAGTTCATCAAGACCATTATAAATAATCAGCCCCTATAGCTGAATACAGGTGCAGCAGAAGTGGAGGGAGACAGTACTAGGTTTTTAGCTGGCAGGTGCCCATCAGGCATCTATCCTCAGTCAGTATTAATACTGCCCATGTGCACAATTGAATCGCTAGCTTTTCATAGGGGTAGCTGGTAGCAGTGTTCAAGAAAGGTGGTCACGTGCGTTCCTAAGTCAGGGGACCTGAGTTTGAACCCAGTGTGGGCAAGTGGGATGGAATCAATACAACACCTGTTACAATCGCAGGACTTTTCTGGAAAGGAAGGGGCTTGTGTTTTTTAGGCTGTGTCCCTTCAATATTAAAACACTTTAACAAACGACAAGGGAACCGATCACAGGCAGCAGAGAAAAGTGGTTGGGCGGGGGTGGGGTTTGACCATGGCCTGCAGGTAGGAAGGAGCTGTTCATTTCATTTGCCCTGTAGGCTAGCACCAGAGTCCTAAATTGGATGGGTGTTGCTACAGGGAGCCAGTGCGGAGAACGGAAGTTGTGTGCAAGAATATGGGGCCGTTGAACACCTCCGAATGTAACGTTGGCATTAGCTAACTAACTAACGTTAGCATTAGCTGTGTGTGTGTAATAGTAAAGTAGTGGTGTAATCCAATGGTTGCTTGTATAACTGTCTGCTCTGAGATGGCAAGCTGTGCCCACCCTATGTGCTTGGCATAGCCTATAAGCTACCATTTGTCAGCAGATAATATATAACTATACCCTTGACACTGTAAAACTGTGATCAGACTTTGGAGTGTCAGTGCCACAGACTGCATAAATGGCAAAGTTAAAGGTTTGCAACACTCCTATCTTATCTCAAAGAGGAGACTTGTTTAAAAACTATGTTTATAGTTTTATAGTTTATTGTTCTGTGATTATGTGCACTTTATTCTGTTTTTTGTTTTAGTTTATTTTATATATTGTACAGCACTTTGGTGCAACTTCGGTTGATTTTAAACGTGCTTTATAAATAAAGTTGACCTTGACCTTGACCTTATAAATATAAACATAGCCTACTTTTTTAACTAGTCTCCTCTTTGAGATAAGATAGGAGTGTTGCAAATCTTGAACTTTATAAATGATTATATATGATAATTTTTTCAATCAAAGATCAACATCAAACGTCAATCAAATCTCATTTGGGGAGAGCCTGGTTTCTATTCGCTTGGTTTCCGGTCTAGAGCCCGCTGGTATCCCGTCACACAAATAACGAAACGAGCAGCCTAGTCTCGCCAGGCGCTACGAATTAGAATAAAACATGGACATACCAAACAAAAAAAGCCTGTTCCAGAAGCCGCATCGCATCGTAGGTTTATGAGTAGGCTTGTTTTTGTACAGGGAAATCACTATCCGCTTAGACCGGATCCACCACAACTGCAAAGCAAATAGGCCCCAGGCTTGAGTTTGGGGCATTTCTGCTAGATCCCGCCCTAGCACGTGTTGCGCATGCGTAGTGAGTCGCTCCCAAATTTATTCAGCGTGCATAAAGCAGGACTGAACCAGGAAACTCTGGACCCTCGGACCACCGGCAGCACGAGTGGCAAAACGCAAAAATTGACCAAACATGTCGTGGCTCTTCGGTTGGGGAAAAGGGTCTGGTACTCCTCCAACGGATGAGCAGACACCGTCCACCGCTGCCGAAGGGGGTTCGGGGGGATCGAATGGGTCGGGGGGAGATAAACCCAAGGACAAATGGAGTAACTTCGACCCAACTGGACTTGAGAGAGCAGCAAAGGCAGCAAGAGAACTTGATAAATCGCGTATGTATCAATTTGACACGAGTAGCAAGTAAACTCGCAGGATTTCAATGCATAACGTTGCCAAGGTTTTGCAAGCTCGTGAGGATCACCTTTTGCAACATGGTTGCAGAGCATTCGAAGAATGTGCAGCACATTACAGAAACGTACATTAAACCTGTCAGTGGTGTAATTTAATTGCCCAAACTGAAATGTGTCTGCAACAGGCTCTGTAGGATTTGGTGGGCGTGTCAGTGGAGGAAAGAACAAAATGTTCCCGAGGGTGTGGACTTGCTCAGAGATCGCATTACCGTCCTTGTGTAGGGCATGTGTACCCTACAGTAGTCTATGGTAATCCACACGTGTGTAGCCTGCACGGGGGTATATATTTAACCAATGAATGTCACGTGTGTGGGGCTTGCATGGTACATACTGTCTGTGCAGTAGACCGTCCAAGTACAAGGTTCAAAGCTCAACAGGACAGAGAAGTGCTATGGAAGTCACGGCCATACATTGTTGCAATGATTGTATTATGTGCAATTATTAATCAGTTCTATGGAAGGAAATATGCAAGTATAAAGTTGAGTGTCTTCTCAATTCTATAGGCCATGCAAAAGAAGCACTGGATCTCGCTCGAATGCAAGAGCAGTCGGTACATATGGAGCATCAGAGTAAAGTGAAGGTGGGTCACTGCCAAACATGTTCAACACCTTCAAATGAATGGCTATAATCTACGACCTTGTCACAAGCACTCACGTCCAGCACTTTGTACACAAATTATGCGCATACGTTGTCAGTTCAAGTGCTAATTCCCTCCTGAACTTTCTCAAGTTAATTTTAAGCTATTTGTTATTTTATTTAGGATTTTACAGATCAGATTTTTTTCAAAATCATTAATCATCATGATCAGAATCACAATTTCTCTGAAATAAAATTGTTCCATTTACTAGTGATGGTCAGCGTGGTTTAATCTATCTCTCTATCAGGAATATGAAGCGGCTGTGGAGCAGCTCAAGGGAGAACAGATCCGTGTCCAGGGGGAAGAGAGAAGGAAGACCCTGGTTGAAGAGACGAAACAAAACCAAGCGGTATGGAAGCGGCTGTGTTGTTTGAACGCTCGGGGGCGGCTGAAGCTCAGTTGGTAGAGCGGGTCGTTCAGTGATTGAAAGGTCAGCGGTTCGAATCCCAGCTCCGACTGTCCACATGTCGAAGTGTCCTTGAGCAAGACACCTAACCCCAAATTGCTCCCAATGAGCAGGTTAGCACCTTGCATGGCAGCTACCGCCATTGGTGTGTGAATGTGTGTGTGAATGGGTGAATGAGAGGCCATTGTAAAGCGCTTTGAGTGGCGCTAAGGTGGAAAAGCGCTATATAAGTGCAGTCCATTTACCATTTACTCAATGTATTTTGTGTCTAAGGTATTTTTTTAGACTAAATACTTTACTCTTACCTCCAGAGGGCACAATATCAAGACAAACTTGCCAGACAGAGATATGATGATCAACTCAGGCAACAGGTAAGCTCTCCTTGAATTTCTATTGTATCTTTGAGCATAAGTCTCTGAATGGGATGTTCATAATGTGTTTTGTATCTGCAGCAATCTCTCAACGAGGAGAACCTGCGCAAACAAGAAGAGTCCGTCATGAAGCAGGAGTCTATGAGAAAAGGTGGGGTATGACGCACCTTCCTTTGGTAAATTACCCACGTTATCGTGATACACAAGACCAGACTTGCGTGTTATAGCTTATGTACAAGTGCTTGGAAAATCATGCCTACAGTACATACGCACTACATGATTACTTAAACAGTATTATTACATGGCTCTCTGAAATACTGCATTCTGATTGGACAATTGCGCATTCTACCGGTGCATTATTTAAGTAATTCACCAAAAAGTGAATAAAAAGTGTAGTCTTATTATTATTAATGTCGTTGATAAGTAGCCGTGTAATAAGCGGGATAGCATATGGTCAGCCGGTCATTATCAAAGAAGAGCCCTTAAGTGCGTTACAAAACCGAATGCACTGTCGGGGATCTTCTTTTTATATGACGACCGGCTGGCCATACGATACGCCTTAGTTAATGTTTAACCCGAACATGGCATTCTTTTTCCTGAGCAGCCACCATTGAGCATGAGATGGAACTGCGGCACAAGAACGAGCTGCTTCGCGTGGAGGCGGAGGCCAAAGCTCGCGCCCAGGTGGAGCGAGACAACGCAGACCTGATCCGGGAGCAGATCCGGCTTAAGGCAGCAGAACACCGACAGACCGTTCTAGAGTCTATAAGGTGAGCTTGAAGGATCTGTACACTGGAACCTGAAGCCTTACGACACTATGGGACGACACCATTTGAATCATAAGGCTCAGCTCGTGCTGTGATGCTTTCAGTTGCAGTAATTTTCCGTGATTGAGCGAGTGCTCAAGAGCAGAATCCTGGAATGCAGTGGGGTATGTGGAGAGCGTAATGGAATCAGCGAGTGTGATAATTGTGTTTTGCTGACGGCAGGACTGCTGGAGCAGTGTTTGGAGAAGGGTTCCGGGCCTTCGTGTCTGATTGGGACAAACTCACAGCCACGGTAAGAACTCACCCCCCCATCTCCTCACACTTCCCCTTGAAATATATTCTAATCTCAATCTTGTCGTTGGAAGAAAAAGTTGTGAAAGAATCCAACATATTCTGACGCATTTTTACTAAAGACTGAGGTGCATCGTGTTCTCTGTGCAGGTGGCTGGGTTCACCCTCCTGGCCGTGGGGGTGTACTCGGCCAGGAACGCCACAGGCGTGGCTGGACGCTACATTGAGGCTCGCCTGGGAAAGCCCTCCCTGGTCAGAGAGACCTCCAGGATCACTGTTGCAGAGGCCATCAAACACCCCGTAAAGGTAAACGCTTCTCATAAGGCAGCTAATGCATATTAGTCTAATACTCAAACAAACGAAACAGACTGTAAACTTTGACTTGTCTTCTAATTTTAGACAACTAAGCGTCTGAGAAGCAGACCACAGGATGCTCTGGAGGGAGTGGTACTCAGTGTGAGTATCAAAAGTACTCGCTATGTATCCGAAATGTAAGGCGCAATGGAAGCATTTGTCCCTCTACGCACGCTCTCTGAAGCCATTGTTAATAAATCTCTTCCTGATTTCCTCCCCGCCTCCCCCGTTTCTTCTCTCCGTTCTCCACCATGCAGCCCTCCCTCGAGGAGCGCGTGAGGGACATCGCTATCGCCACTCGTAACACCCGGCAGAACAAGGGTCTCTACAGAAACATCCTGATGTATGGACCACCCGGCACCGGCAAAACCCTCTTTGCTAAGGTATACAATGACTAACTGTAGGACATTACCGTTGCCTGCTGCCGGACAGGCACGTGGTCAGCATGATCATGGAGCTTGTCCGAAACCGCAGCTTCACCCTTAGCTCCGGTAGCGGACCACAAAGAACGGCGTCCCCCAGGGATCTGTCCTGGCCCCCCCTCCTTTATAATATCTACACCTACGACCTACCGATCACAGTCTCCAGGAAGTATGCCTACGCAGACGACCTTGCGCTGGTGTACTCAGCTGGAGACTGGCAGGCCGTGGAGGAGACCTTGAGCCAGGACATGCAGACACTAGCGTCATACCTCCGGAAATGGAGATTGAAGCTCAGCGAGGCAAAGACGTGTCGGCGGCCTTCCACCTTAACAACAAGGAAGGCAAACGTGAGCTCCGAGTGCACATCGATGGAAGACTCCTGCCATGCAACACAGCAGGTCGCTCACGTTCCGACACCTCGAGTCACTGCGCAAGAACTTAACAGCTCGTGTGGCGTTGATGAGGCTACTGGTCCAATCAGGCTGGGGCGCCGGCGCAAAAACACTGCGGCACTACGGCAGCCCTAGCCCTGGTCTACTCGACCAGTTAATATTGCGTACTGGTGTGGTGTCACAGCACTCACGAAGCCTTGCGCATCGTGACAGGATGCCTGCATCCTGTGGGCAACCTTCCCATCCTCGCAGGCATCCAGCCCGCTGGCCTCCGCCGCACAGGAACCTCAGCACGTCTCGCCTGCCGGGCCGTGGAGCTTAACCACCTGCTCCACGACAGGCTCACTGCAACAGCGGAGCCTCCCCGGCGTCTCAAGTCGAGACCCCCTTTTGTGCCTGCCGCACGGGATACTGATACATGATACTTCACACCTAGAAACGCTGGTCTAAAACACGGAGCTGGAATGAGAGTTGGAAGATGAGGAGGCGGGCTGTTGAAAAGTTGATTGCATCATTTTAGTGGTAGTCTTATTATCCCATTCATTACACATATTTTTTAATACTATCACGTTTTCCAATCATTAACTCCATGTTCTGTTCCATTGCTTCCTAACCCAATAGTCTGTTGCTTCTCCCCGTAGAAACTGGCTCTCCATTCCGGGATGGACTACGCCATCATGACAGGTGGAGATGTGGCGCCCATGGGCCGTGACGGGGTGACGGCCATGCACAAGGTCTTCGACTGGGCCAGCACGAGCAGGCGGGGGTAAGATTTGTCACTTCACTTGGCGCCGTTTACAGTAGCTAAAGGTCAAGGTTGAACATATAGACGGCTCTGTTTGAACTGCATAGTATTTGGCATAACTGTCCATGTCTAAAGTATATGGCGAAGCACAGATGTATGGGAGTTGGTTGGGTTTGGGTTTGGGGTTTGTTTAGAAGACCAACCTTAGGAAACCATTGTTAACAATTACCAAGCTTACCTCTTTCTCTCCACCCTCATCTTATCCCCTGTAGACTCCTGCTCTTCGTAGATGAAGCCGATGCATTCCTGCGTAAACGAGCCACTGTGAGTTCCATAACAAGTTCAGTTCGCACGAGTTAACATCATCTTTGATCACATATTCATGTCCTTGTTTAATATTATTTTAAAATCTCTTTTTTTTTTGCATTTGCCCCTCCAGGAGAAAATCAGTGAGGACCTCAGGGCCACCCTAAACGCATTCCTTTACCGCACTGGGGAGCAGAGTAACAAGTTAGTAGCGACCTTCCTCTCCGTGTTATTCAAAGTATACTATGAAGCGTGAAAAGGTCATTGCCATGATTGAGAAGGTCATTGCCTACCTTTTAAATAATCCCATTTCCCCGCTCCAGGTTTATGCTTGTGCTCGCCAGTAACCAGCCAGAGCAGTTTGACTGGGCCATAAATGACCGTATTGATGAGATTGTAAACTTCGCCCTCCCCGGGCTGGAGGAGAGGGAGAGGCTGGTGCGACTCTACTTCGACAGATTTGTACTGGGGCCCGCCACCATCGGGAGACAGTGAGTGAACTTGTTTCAGCTCATTCTTGATATTCTCCACCTTACACTTTCTAAAAAAAGTGATTAGTAGAGGTCACCTTGCTGATTGGACTTCCATAATGACTTGAAGACTATGTGATTAATCGAAGGTCTCTTACCCAGTGCGCCCCATCTTAATGTGCTCTACAGGAGAATGAAGTTGGCCCAGTTTGACTATGGACAGAAGTGTACTGACATCGCAGCTCGTGCGGTGGGCATGTCCGGACGCGAGATCTCCAAACTCGGTGTGGCCTGGCAGGTGAGTGCACGTGACCTGTGATGCTGTGACCTTTGACCCTGAAGTGGTCACGTATGTAAGAAGGTACACAAGGTGCTTTTTTTCTTTCCTTCCCCTCCCTCTCTTAGGCTGCTGCATACTCGTCAGAAGACGGGATCTTGACCGAGGCCATGATCGACGCGAGGGTCGAAGACGCCATCAAGCAGCACGCGCAGAAAATGGACTGGCTGCAGATGGAAGGGGGCGCGGAGAGCGGCAAAACCGGAATGGTGATTCCCCGGGAAGAGAGCGCCATCGGCTTCACGGCGGCCCAGCAGGCTGTGCCTCTGGCCCAGGATTCAGCCCCCACCATCCAGGAAGTGCTTCCGGTCGCGGCGGCGATGATCGCTGGCGCTCAGGCCGCGGCCATGGCTGAACCGGTGGAGGCGGCCGCCGTCGTTGAGGAGGCGGCCGCTCTTGTGAAAGAAGCGGAGGCCGCTACTCCCGCCGCCGAGACCGTCGCCGAATCTCCGTCCCTCAGAGAGGCCGAGGCGGTCGAGACCATTGCGGAGACTGCGACCGCCGCCCCATTGGTGCAGGAGGCTGACGCCGTCAAGGACGCGGCGGCACCAGGAGAGCCGGCCGCAGCGCCTGTAGTCGAGGAAGCCATCGCGCCTGAGGTGAAAGTGGTGGAGGTGGACGTGACTGCAGAGGTCAAGGAGGCGGAAACGCTGGTAGATACGGCCCCCGTCATCAAGGAAGAACCAAGTGAAATCCTAGCTGCCCAGGAGGTGGAGGCCGTAGCAGCAGCTGAGGAGGCTGCTGCTGTTGTAGCTGAAGCAGCGCCTGCTATTGCTCAGGAGGTCAGCAAGGAATCAGAAGCTACGGTTGTAGAAGACACGAAAGAGTCTGGGACCACAGTAGCTGAAGTTGCTAAGGAGGCTGAGGCAGTCGTAACCGAGGTTGTTAAGGAGTCAGAGCCAGTAGTAACTGAGGTTGTTAAGGAGACTGAGGAAATGGTAACTGAAGTTGCTAAGGAGACTGAGGCAGTAGTAACTGAAATTGCTAAGGAGATTGAGGAAGTAGTAACTGAAGTTGCTAAGGAGATTGAGGCAGTAGTAACTGAGGTTGTTAAGGAGACTGAGGAAATGGTAACTGAAGTTGCTAAGGAGACTGAGGCAGTAGTAACTGAAGTTGCTAAGGAGATTGAGGAAGTAGTAACTGAAGTTGCTAAGGAGATTGAGGCAGTAGTAACTGAGGTTGTTAAGGAGACTGAGGAAATGGTAACTGAAGTTGCTAAGGAGATTGAGGAAGTAGTAACTGAAGTTGCTAAGGAGACTGAGGCAGTAGTAACTGAAGTTGCTAAGGAGACTGAGGCAGTAGTAACTGAGGTTGCTAAGGAGACTGAGGCAGTAGTAACTGAAGTTGCTAAGGAGATTGAGGCAGTAGTAACTGAGGTTGCTAAGGAGACTGAGGCAGTAGTAACTGAAGTTGCTAAGGAGACTGAGGCAGTAGTAACTGAAGTTGCTAAGGAGATTGAAGCAGTAGTAACTGAAGTTGCTAAGGAGACTGAGGAAATGGTAACTGAAGTTGCTAAGGAGACTGAGGCAGTAGTAACTGAAGTTGCTAAGGAGGCTGAGGAAGTAGTAACTGAAGTTGCTAAGGAGGCTGAGGAAGTAGTAACTGAGGTTGCTAAGGAGACTGAGGCAGTAGTAACTGAAGTTGCTAAGGAGACTGAGGCAGTAGTAACTGAAGTTGCTAAGGAGACTGAGGCAGTAGTAACTGAAGTTGCTAAGGAGACTGAGGCAGTAGTAACTGAGGTTGTTAAGGAGACTGAGGAAGTAGTAACTGAGGTTGCTAAGGAGACTGAGGAAATAGTAACTGAAGTTGCTAAGGAGACTGAGGCAGTAGTAACTGAAGTTGCTAAGGAGACTGAGGCAGTAGTAACTGAGGTTGCTAAGGAGACTGAGGCAGTAGTAACTGAAGTTGCTAAGGAGACTGAGGCAGTAGTAACTGAGGTTGCTACGGAGACTGAGGCAGTAGTAACTGAAGTTGCTCTGGAGACTGAGGCAGTAGTAACTGAAGTTGCTAAGGAGACTGAGGCACTTGCCGCTGAGGTTGCAAAGGAAGCTGAGTCCGTAGCAGCCGAGGTCGCCAAGGAGGTTGAAGCCATAGCAACCGAAGCAGCCATAGCAACTGATGTCACAAAAGAGGTGGAGGCTACAGTGGCAGAGACAAAGGTTGACACTGAAACTGCAGCTAGCAAGGAATCTGATGTCGCCAAGGACTCTGAGGCTACTGACACTACAGCCGCAAAGGACTCGACAGAAACGCCTGCTACTCAGGAGGCAGATTCCAACACAGCTGAAAAACCTGCTGCTAAAGACCAGGATGGGGACCCAGATAAACCTAAAACTCCCCCCAATAAATGGTTTAAATGGTGAAACTTGTGAAGCCAAGGGTTAGGGAGAAAGGAAAAGTGAATAAGAATTAAAAAGATGTATTGTTTTGATTGATGTTCTGTGGAATGTACTCTGTGTGATTAAAGGGCTATTGATGTTTGCTATCAATGGGCAGTTTCAGTCCTTTTATCCACATTTTAAATTAAGAAATGATATGGGGTGGTGGCGGGTTATAATTAAAAAAGAAATGAGAGAAAAAAAAGTATATGAATGGTGTAAGAATAGGAGGAAATGACAAGACCTTCAGGCAGGCATGTGGCTCTTAAATGGGTTGTCTGTTTATATACCACTGATTTGCCAACATATTTGTTCATTCTAGTATGTTGAATGCCATTGTCTAAATATGCCAATTTACCTGACAGTTGCTCAATATTTCAATATTTGCCTCTTCGTCCTATAAGTGAGATAACCCTCACACCAAGAACGCAAGTACAAGCACTATATATTCACAGTAGCCTACAGTCACTTGTTTTGAGGGAATGACACATTCAAACAATAGGGGTCACTGTTGTGCTTCAATGGCACTTTTAATAAAACAGACATTTCATCCTCACAACAGCAATGTCTGGACACCGAGGGGAGGGGGACTGGTGAGGGTTCCCTCTGCTGATAGGCTGGTTGCTTCTGTTAAGTATGAGGGAATTGAATCTAGCAAATCAGGAAGTGCTACTGGACACAGTATCGGGAAGATGAGGGAAGCACTGAACGGTCTTCTGTCTTATCTTGGCTGGCATCAATTTCTCATTTCTCATAAACTATAAGAATACAGCATAGAGAACCCAGACCACAAGCACCGCCCCTCCCCTTATATATTTACAAGTAAAATTAATACATTCATTTAATTCACTAAGTAACAAAGCTAATTTGTGTTTTTTTTTTTAGCAGAAATCACACAGTTCACGTTCAGTCTTACTCTTCTTTCTTCACGTTCTTTTTCCTTCATACAGTTCATCATGTTTACTCTACAAACAACGCACACTGACTTCTCCTCACACCCTGCTGTCCCACCTCCCCATACTCAGAATAACTATTTACAGAAGCAGCGATCTAATTGTCCAATCACAAAATGTTTTAACCCACCCGCTCCCATTCGTTAAGCCCCTCCCGTCAAGAGAAAGACCCTCCCACCCAAAAGAGGAGAAAAAATAATTATGACGCCCCGTTCTCTCCAACCCCATTCAACACAATGGCCACGTCTTACCCTGTTCTAAAAGAGCATGCCAAGTTTCACCAATGAACACATAAAATGTCTCTATACAGAAAACACCCTTAAAAATGTTTTTTTTCCCTTCCTCCTTCAATAGTAGACATGGACATAAGACAAGATTTCAGTGGCAACTAATCATGTTCTTCTTCCTCTGCTTGAGTTTTGGGTTGGTTGTTTTCTGACTTTGGTCAGTCAGGTCGTCGTAAGAAAGTCCTGTGGTGGGGATGGGGGGGCGGGGTAGTTGTGTTATGAACAGTGAGTGGGCAGTTTTCAAGGGTCTCTGAGGCAGCAGTTGGCCATGGGGCAGTTTAGGGGGGGGGGCAGGGTGTAGAGAAGGTGGGGGGTCTTTGTTTCAGAGTCAGAGGTGGCGAGGGCTAGGGTGGCCGTTGTGGTAGAGCTTCTGCTTGATGTGGACCATGTTGCCGCTGGAGTCTTCCAACTGTCTCAGCTGGGCGCGGCGGCGCAGGTCTCGGAGGTTGCAGAACTGGGGCAGCCACGACCAGGACGGGGTGTCTGGGACGGAGGAGAGGAGAGGAGAGGAGAGGAGAGGAGAGGAGAGGAGAGGAGAGGAGAGGAGAGGAGAGGAGAGGAGAGGAGAGGAGAGGAGAGGAGAGGAGAGGAGAGAGGGAGTGGTAGAGGGGAGGATAAATTAGAGCAGCGAGCTAGAGCGAGCTATCTGAACATCACTTCGTGGAGTCTGGAAATCACTCAAATTGTGCCATTGTCCATCACTGCAGAAATAACAATGACCCAAATGAGCACCACTAAACCCAATCCTTAATGTAGTCCTTGATGCACGTTTATTTTTTCACCGACAAATGACACTGCGTCTCACAATACCTGTCAATTATGTGGAGTGAGATTTTTAGGGGGGTAAGCATGAGTAAATGGGACGAAGGAGATAAAAGACTGAAGCATTAAGTTATTGGGTGAGCTGGGAATCAATCACTTAGAGTGCATTCAATGGCCAAAGACAACTTTGGAGCCATACTAGTGTGTAATAAATGTCTTCAGTAAAGCCCCTTGGTGCCCTACTGTACCTTTAGATTCATTTGTGTTGTAAGCTAACCAGGTTAAATAAAGAAGGGATATAAAATAGAATCTACACAAATGGGCCGAGCCGATTCGTGACGGCGAGTAACGCCCATTCCCACCACTCACACTCCAGGTTGTGTTTTTATGCGTCTCAGCTACAGCCAGACCCAGAATCCTCTCTCCAGCACACGAGGGTGCGGTAAGCGGTGTGTGGTAAAGTAGTGCAGGGATTTGCCTGTGTCAGACAAAGATCTCGCTGGCGAGGCGAGGCGAAGCCCGCTGACACTGACAGGGGAAGGAGGGAGAGCCCCAGACGGCACGCCCGCTAGCAAATGGCCCCGCTAGGTTGGGGGGGAGGGCGGGGAGTGTGGCCGGGGGGAGGGGGAGGCAGGTGGTATAGCGTGGGGGGAGTCGGTGGGAGGGGAGAGGGGGAGAGTTATTTATAGCTGTGAATGGGTATGCAATCCACAAGGACTGCTCTGAAGGGTATGTGAAGGAAGAGAGCGCACGAGGCAGCTTCCTCTCCTCATTTCAATAAAAGGATGGAGTGATGGAGTCGAGAGAAAAAATTACAATGGTAATGTGATGCAGGAAACGAGGTGACGGCAAAAAAAAACGAAAAGTACAGTTCTGTTCTGGAAGCAGGTTTGCTATGCCAAGTCATCATTTCCCCCTTTTTTTATTATACTTTTTTATGTTCTGTGTCTTTCCAAAAGGAGACACTGCTCCCAGGGGGAGAATGTATCAGATATTCATGGAAAATAGACAAAAGAGAACCGCCACTTCTCCAAGAGGGTGTAAAGAAAAATGGATTGGGGAGTAGATTGAATAGCTGAATGGAGACGGGGGGACGGGGGGGGGGGGGGGGGGGACGGGGAGTCAGGAGCTGTAGAATGAATTAGAAATAGAAAAAAAAACACAAAGAGAATCAATGTGCATTTCAATGCGGTGTGTGTGTGTGTGTGTGTGTGTGTGTGTGTGTGCGTGCGTGTACATATATATTTCTCTCCAGCCATTCCAGCTGCTCTCTCTCTCTCTCTCTATTTATAGCTGTGGAGAAGAGCGAACGTGTGTGTGTGTTTGTGTGTGTGTGTGGGTGGGGGTTGGGATGTGAGAGTGTCTCCACCCCCCTCTCCCCATCTTCCTGCTCCATCAGCCTCACCTTCACTCCCCATCTCAGGGAGGCTAAACGAGTGTGACCTGCTATCAACGTCACACACCCTCAGAGGGGCATTCCCTCCCTGCGCTAGGACTCCAGCGGCAGGAAAGGCCTGTTGCCATCACCCTACAGCGGTGATGGATGCAGCGTCTTGGTCTGTACTCTTTATCTGGATGTACTGAATGTAATATACTGATGCATCAGGGATAATGTCCTTCCTCACTGTTTTTTTGTCATATGTATAAGATGTACCATGTACAATGACACGCTCAGAATATTTACTTACACAATCTGAGATCAGGGATTTATGGGGTGGTTTCCCATGGAGTTTCCCATCTCTTCTGCTTTAACTTCTTTTTTTAAATGTAACTAATCAGGGCTGAGTTTCCCAGAGGCATCGTAGCGCTACGTTCATCATAGCACTACGATGAACGTAGCGCTACGATGCCTCTGGGAAACTCAGCCCAGGTCAGTAATTCCTATTTACAATGATAGCCTAGCATGGGTCAGGGGAGGGGGCAGGAGAAGGGTGAGAACATACCAACTTTGAGACAAGACCAGTTGAGCACACATCAGCATCCCTCTTTTTACCTGTAAAGCGCAAATTAGAAGGGTCCTCCCATCCCCCATATTTGAATGGTGATTTTATTGGAAGTCGTTGGTTTACCCGACACTCGCAAGCGCTTACAGTCAAGCCGTAAAGTCTGCACACGCCTTCAGTTTCTCCACATTTTGATGTTACAGCCTTATTCCAAAATGATTAAATTCATTTTTTCCTCATCAATCTACACACAATACCCATTAGACAAAGTGAAAACAGTTAAGACATTTTTGCAAATGCATTCAAAATAAAACACTGAAATATCACATGTACACTCCCTTTACTCAGTACTTTGTTGAAGCACCTTTGGCAGCAATTCCAGCCCCACGTCTTCTTGGGTATGATGCTACAAGCTTGGCACACCTATTTTTGGGCAGTTCCTCCCATTCTTCTTTGCGGATCCTCTCAAGCTCCATCGGGTTGTTTCGGGAGCGTCGGTGCACAGATTTTCAGGTCTCTCCAGAGATGTTCAATTGGGTTCAAATCTGGGCTCTGGCTGGACGACTCAAGAACATTCACAGATGTGTCCCGAAGCCACTCCTTTGTTATCTTGGCTGTGTGCTTAGGGTCATTGTGATGTTGGAAGGTAAACCTTCGCCCCAGTCTTAGGTCTAGAGTGCTCTGGAGCAGGTTTTTTTCAAGGATCTCATTGTACTTATAGCTGCTTTCATCTTTCCGTTCCCGCTGCTGAAAAACATCCCCACAGCATGGTGCTGCCACCACCTTGCTTCACTGTAGGGATAGTATTAGCCTGGTGATGCGCGGTGCCTGGTTTTCTCCAGACGTGATGCTTGCTAGACAAAAAGTTCAATTTTGGTTTAATCTGACCAGAGAATCGTGATCCTCATGGTTTGTGAGTCCTCTAGGTACCTTTCGGCAAACTCCAAGCAGGCTATCATGTGCCTTTTACTAAGGAGTGGCTTCTCTAGCATAGCCTGATTGGTGGAGTGCTGCCTGGATGGTTGATCTTCTGAAAGGGTCTCCCATCTCCACAAGGATACACTGTCAGAGTGACCCTTGGGTTCCTGCTCACCTCCCTGGCCAAGGTCCGTCTTCCCCGATTGGTCAGTTTGGCCGGGCGGCCAGGTCTAGGAAGAGTCTTGGTGGTTCCAAACTTCTTCCATTTACAAATGATGGTGGCCATTGTGCTCTTTGGAACCTGTCATCATTAGGTCGTCCTCAGACGAGCTTGACAGCCAAGTCTCCAATCCTCTCGGTCGTCCATACATCCAGCCAGTTCTACAGAACTCTCCACTCCTGCGTCCCTCCTCAGTACATCCACGTATGTTGGTGTGGGACGTCCTCTTAATCGGTGCTCGTGTGTTGGCTCCCAGAGCACCAGCTTGCTGGCTGGGAGTTCATGATGTTCATGACCTGTAAAACTGCAGAAAATGTTCTGTACCCTTCTCCAGATGTATGCCTTGACACAATCCTGTTTCTGAGGTCTGCAGATAATTCCTTTGACTCCATGGCTTGGAGTTTGCTCTGACATGCACTGTCAACTATGGGACATTATATTGGCAGGTGTTGGCAATCCTGAATCATGTCCAATCAATTGAATCTACCACAGGTGGACTCCAATTAAGTTGTAGAAACATTTCAAGCAGTATGAGTGGAAACAAAATTCACCTCACCTCACTTTTGGGTGTCATATCAAAAGGTGTGCACACTTGTGTACATATTATATTTTCAATTTTGATTGTTAACAAATTAGCCCAAATGTCTAAAAACCTGTTTTCACTTTGTCATTATGGGCTATTTTGTGTAGAATTTTGAGACAAAGAACGAACAGAATCTATTGTAGAATAATTCTGTAAAGTAAGAAAACGTGGAGAAGGTGAAAGGGGTGTGCAGATGATCCGGCTTGACTGTAACTGCTGAGGAGTTTTTTCTCTGTGGCAGTTTGAATATCCAGATCATAGAGCCTACTAAGTATATACCTAGATAAAGAACCAGGCCGACTCTAAAATATAGGCCTGTTTTGACATTGAGAGGTGTAAAAGAAAGCTGACGTAGATGGAATATTCTGACATATATACGAGGACTTATTATTAGAGGAGGTGAATGGGAGAGGCGATTCTCTGACACTTTAACATTGTCAAGTCTGTTCATCGATGTGAATCTTTCCGATGTATAGAAATGCTCTCCATGCTGATGGTAAGGAATCTTTTTTTTTTCGCTGAATCATTTCAGAAATGACATTTTTGATATTCTTTATATTCTGTTTTCCTCTCTGTGGTTACAATGTGTGCTGCCATTTTCTGTGCAGTAGTGAACCTGTCAGTGCCTGTAATACACCGCTCCAATAATTCCAATACCGAACCACAATGCAGCTGCCAACTATAGCTTACTGTGTAATACACCATATATCCTGTTCATTAAAGCATTGTTCAGTGTAACACACACAGGATATCTTAAAAAGGAAAGGTGGACCACTGCTCCCCTGATAATGTCACTGTCAAGTTTTGAGTTTATGGGATAAATATCCAACACATTAATTTTTTTACTTTTGGCTGGCTGTGCTGCTACAAAATCCCAATCCTGACAAACAGCAGAGCATAAATATGTGACTTTTTTGTGTGTGTGTGTGTGTGTGTGGAAAATACTAAGATACTAAATGTGCTTAATTGCTATCAGATACAAGCAGACGTGTACTATTCACACATATGATCTTCTTCTTCTTCGTCGTGTGGGTGAGGTGTTGTGTCCTCTCCCCCCCCAGGCTCGGGGCCGAGGGGCTATCCTTTTTACCACCCCGAGCCTGGGTGAGAGGGGTCACCCGGGCTACATATCCAGGCACATCTCCAGGAGCCATGTCACCCATATGAGCTGAGGCCCAATGGGACAGCGTGGTGCCGGGGTGGCGGTGTGACTCACCGTAGTAGCGACTGGCCCTCCAGGCCCTGACCGCGCAGTGGAGCACCCCATCCAGCCAAAGCAGCAGCCAGCTGATGCAGAAGCCCAGGAGCAGGCCCAGCATCAGGTCCATCTCCTGCTTGGTCACGCTGTCGCTAACAAAGTAGTTCTCTGACGAGTCCACCAGGGAGTGGTCCCCGTCATACGGGATCACATAGTGCACGTGGTGCCTGAGGACAGAGAGAGCAGGGTTACGTTACGTTTCCCAACGTTTTTTCCCCGGACAGGTTTTGTGATGGAAAGCTGATAGTGATAGAAAGGTGGACAACTGGAATGTGTAGGGGTGGGACCATTGTGTTGCTTCTGTGTATGAAATGCGCTATACAAATAAAGTTTGATTTGATTTGATTTGACAACTGAAAAGAGGAAATGGGGCGAGGGAATAGAGGGTAGAGTTACTCTAAAAAGGTTCCTATTAGACAATTTAGTTACAATGGAACAGAATACTGAACACGCTGGAACTGCTTAGTGACAGTACAGTGCTGAGTATGTAATACTGTGCTGTTATAGAAAAATAAACTGTACACAGGAAGATGTATTGCCTCGGTTCCACATTAATCACAGTTTATAGGGAACCCATATAATATGCCTTCTCTCATAGCAGTTCCAGAGAGCCATTACTATGAAAACAGGAGAAGATATTGTAGCGGAATCCCCTCTTTGGTGCTCATACAGTGGCAACTCGTGGCCAATGTTTATCCAATTACTGACATGCATTCATTGTGGATTACAGTAGTAATATGCACTGGCCACTATTCAACATCAACCAAATCCATCAGAAAGAGGAAAGTGTGTTTATTCTAACAACAGCCTATGGTATCTATTGTATTCTGCACCTGAAATGCATAGAGTGAGACCCTGGGCTAAGCTAGGGGCTGAGGTCCGACTGACTCACATATAGTCCCAACTGCCAAAGGAAATGACTGATTAGATGTGCACCAACAACACAATGACAGCTCAACACCTCATGCACAGAAAGTAGACTCAGCATTCAAGCTCAGGCACTATTTCCCTCTCTTTCACCTGTCTATCCCACTAAATATTTGTGCTGGGAGCATAAATATCTTATGTAAAACGCTGGCCGATTCGTATTCCAAAGCATTTTCAGGTCAGTGAAAGTCAACAGCAAAAATGACATGACATGAGAGGTTTGGGAGTGTAGTACATATGTAAACAGAGAGTTACAAGGTAGAAATCTCAGTCTACTGTAGCTCAGGAGTTGATGCAGAATGTGTGTATGCCCATAAATATGAATGAACATCAGAGAGAAGTGTATCAGGATAAAGGTAACTTACTGGATGTGATGAATAGGAGGGAAAGTGGAGCATATGAGTATGTAACTTCTTATACTTATACTATATACTTATACTTATACTCTGCCCTGATGGTCAAAGTGTCACACAAAGCAACTACAGCACTAGGCATGAGAAGTTATTTAGCTGATGCTTTTATCCAAACATTTGTGTAGAATAAGTGAACCGACGGTATATCCCAGTCATCGTCAGTGAAGCCTTTTAATAAGAACAAGTGACATCAGCAGTCACAGTGCTACTTTTTTATGAATGGAAGCGTTTCTCCACAATGAATGTCCCTAACTTGTTGAAAAGGTTATACTGTAGGATAATAACGTCCCCACCTCCCAGTCGCACATTACAGCCAAACCACAAACCCTCCAAAAAGCCTAAATGTTTTGGAGTGTGTGAGAGATCTCCCATAAGCTTGAGCAAGATTACCCCCTCTATGACAATGTCAACATTACCTCACATTGGGTGACTGGTCTGAACAATCCTAATCTCACAAATCGAATGACCCTGACTCTCAGGCTCTCTAAAACATAGTGGCAAAACATAGTGGCATTATGGCAATACCTCAACTCTACACAAAACATAGTGGCATTATGGCAATACCTCAACTCTACACAAAACATAGTGGCATTATGGCAATACCTCAACTCTGATAGCCAGGCAAACACAGTACTTGTTTGTTTGTTTGTGAATATATGGATCCAATAAGCCAAGCAAGTTTTACAAATGCAATGTTACATTAAGGATCATTGACCGACTCCTTAGTAGGCTATGGAATTGATGAGACCATCGAGGTGCCCGATGTCAGGTCTTAATATCCTAATGAAGGCTGTGTGTGCATTAGATCACAGGGCTCTTATTCTAAAACGTGACCATTGTCACCATACCCTTGGGCAAGGCACAGGGTAAAAACACACAAACAAGATCAGAGACATCTGGCCCACTCCCTGTTTAATGTCCCTGTCCATGTGAGGCATATGGTATCCTCACTAATCTCACTGTTTTATGTACACGCTTGATTTTATTTGTTTATTTTGCTTGGATTATTAAATCATCACTGGCTTTAATAAAACAGGCAAGTTCTATGCCTATAGGCTTCCAATACCCTCACGTTAAGGCAGTCTATCTTTTAACCATATATCAGGTTGAATTCCTCTTTCAGTCCTCAAGATCAATGGTGACAGGCTGTTCACTATTGGCTTAATTTTGCAGTTCTGTCTTCTCATCATCAGCCTTCCCTAACTGTATGAAATATGAAAGATGAAAAACGCACTTGATGCTCAGGCCTAATTGTGTGAGCTGCCACCGCTCAAAATGATCCCTCATTTCTCACAATTCATTACATATTTATGGCTCCAGCTAAGCACACCTTCGTATGCAGTAAAAATGGAATCACAGTGTATAGCCTGAGACACCGTCAAACCCTGCATCGTAAACAAGCCATAGCCTATACCGTAAGACACATACACGCATACAACGGGTAAAATCAGTCGACATCAATTAGCTATTTCACAAGATAACGCATAATGCCGCTTACATTTGAAGGCTTGTTATAACGGATAATGGAGAGAAATCATTCTAGAGGCCTGTGGACTAATTGTAATTTGACGTAGAAAATACCAGCGTTTTTCACGACTATCCCTATATTTTTGTGGCACATTCTTTTCAAACGAATTATTGATTGATATTGGGTTTTTCTTTACCTTCCACAGTTGCAATGACAGACCCGGTCTTCCCCTCGTAGATGCGGTAAGATGTAGTTGTGAAAGCGATCCAGTAGTGCGTTCATATCCATTAAACAGGCTATCGCCTGCAAAGAACCATTCGTGTCAACTGGGACATGACAAGCACTATTTCCAATATAGCACCGTTATATGACCTGGCATGCCACTCCATTTCAGATAAAACTGATAATTACATTAAAAAACCCTCAACAGAATTACTCACTTAAAATAGACTGTAGATAGCTTATTTATAGTAGCCATGGCTAATTATAGGTAGGCTAATACGATAGTTTACTTCCACATGTGCAATGGCCAATATCCGTTTATATTTAAATTATGGGCTCATTTAGCCTAATAGGCCTAGGCTATTCATAAGTTCAAAACAGTGTTCTTAAGATAATTCATGTTGGGGGTGCAGTAGAATAAACATCTTACCATAACAACTGAAGCACCAAGAATCATGAAAATCATGGTGGTTGTAATCATATGCATCAAAACTTCCAAACTCGCCGCCCTGCTGACGCCTTCTCTACCCGCGGCACTGCAAACGCTCCGGCTGGGCTCTAGGCGCTCTGTCCCGGGAGGAGACGCTCATTGAGGCGCCCTGACTGCACCTGACTCTCCGTCCCTTTAAACTCGCCAGATTGGAGTGCAATTTAACGGCGCGCAGGAGCTGAGCCGGCACCGGTCTCCTTCTTTCCCCCGGTTTGACACAAGCGCTCAGCCTTCACTGTCCTCTCCTCGTCCAGCGAGGTGTCGGTTCTATGCGGACCGGGTCCTGGACAGTTACGCGTTCAGCCCCGCGGTTGCTGCACCATTCTTGGCGGAAAGAGGATACTGGTAAAGAGACGGTCCGGGCCCCTCTGATGTCCAATGCAACAACGTTCTTTTCCCGGTACGTTTTCCGATCCCATTCAAAAAATTTCAGCTAACACGAAAAAGGGTGAGCCGGTCTTTGTACAGGGATGTCCCTGGGTTATGCCCCCCGCCCTTCCCTCAACACAGCAGGTTATTCCCGTTGTATCAATTAGTTAATTGACGAGATATCGATAAATAGGATCCTCCATCGACAAAACATTCAATTGCTCTTTCCTATAGCAGATATTTCAAATAAATGCGATAGTCATTTTTATAGCAGTCCTCCTCTTGGTGCATATAAATGGCTTGATAACATCGATGCCAAACCGAATCGAGACATAGAACCAGTCGGAACTGGACCCACCCTAGCCTCAGTCCAGTTGAGATCAGGCAACGGCAGCTGCATCAACGCACGGAGCCAGACACGCATGATTATCCCATCTCGTCTTATCGCAGCCAGAAGCATCCACCACCACCACCACCATCCCTTTGCGTGCGTGTGTGCATGCGTGCGTGTATGTGTGCGTTTGTGGGCGGGAGGTAGCCTATCCTATAGAGAGAAGAAAATCGAGAATCTGTACACCACCTATAATTTCAGTCATAAAAACATTCAGATTTGTTCGACCAGATAATTCCAAGAATAGCCTAGTATTCGCAGTGGTTTAACCTCTAGCCTAGACTATATTTTCTCCTGGCTTTACCCACTCATACCGATCCCCTCGATATCTCTCTCCTTTTCTCTCTCCAGTCCTTGCAGTTCATTTTCGGATTCTGCGCCATTTCTCTGGGTTCAATTGAAAAAGATAGGCTACGTGTGTGCATTTATAGGTTATACACCAAAACATGACATAATTATTACATCTGTGCTTTATTTTAGAAGGAGAGCCATCTACACCAGACTGAGTTTCAATAAATTTGAACGACCACCCGGGAACAATGTCAGGCTGTGACCCAAATGTATGCAAGTTGGATTCCACCGGGTGTGGACGTCAGTGATTTAAAACCAACACACTGAATGATTAGAAAAACCGACATTATAAACGTTTGTGGTTCACAAGAAGACTGCCTGTGAATAAGATAATCAATTACAATTCAATTTTCTCGTATAAAGTAGCGTCTAGTTCAGTCTCAGGCTGAGGATCAAGCAGCCCATGGCCACAACAATTCAGGACCTTGGACAGCAGCCAATTAGCTCAACCTAATGTACCAGCAGCCACTGGCCGTCTTCCTCCCCGTTTGGACCAATTTGTCTAAAAGAGCGGGCAGCACTGGACGGATAAAATACAAGATAAACTTGTAGATTAGGCTATCGGTTTGACCAAATTGGCACGAGAGCAAAATCATTCAAAAGACCAAAGTATAGCCTAATGCTAGTAGGCTATTTCATAAGTCCAGCTAAATCCAACAATTTTCTTAGATTAGGTTTCCTGCAGTCAAAATAGTGACTCTTATTTTGAATAGGCCCCCAGGCCTCCATATGCTGGGATGGCATTGCACTTTTTTTTTTTTTATCGTGTCTTCTTGTTTTTCTTATGACATTCGTATTTTCCCATCCCGTTACTAATGCATTTTATGGGGCTGTTTCTTGATTCACTTACGTCTGCTGCTGGTGTTATCAACAAATTCACTCTCTTTCTCTACTCAACCCACTCTCCCCACATATAATATATTATATTCTCTCCAACTGCACTGTCAAAAGGAGGGGTTGGTGAAAAGGGATAGAACAGATTTGGTAGAGGAGAGGATGAGAGTGGCAGACTTTCCTTCAAAACACATAACTCACCCTCCCACCTAATCCTGAGTCATAAAACTGATACACACTGCTGGCCTACATGACTCAACGCTCGTTCACTTGATTTGCACCAGCCACGAGTTTTCACTTCTTAGTCATTTGGTTGACAATACGAATTTAATCTACACCTACCTTGTAGCAGCACATTAGTTTGACCTTAATGTGACCACAATCTGAAATATAATGACCTTTAGGCCTAGGCCTACTGCATCCCTTCTTCCTAAGTGAGCTAGAGCAGGAAACCTCTAGCACTTGAAACTACTACTACTACTAACTTGAGCTAGTTCAGTCCTCCTAACTAAAACCAGCTTTCCCGCGATTTAGATTAATTGAGCCACGATGGAACATTCTGAACAGAAAATCCAGCAAGGTAGCTTAATAGTTAAACTCATGGACGATTACACAGCGTATGGTCCACTCAGGATACCGTACTTATTATGACGCACCCGGAAGTATATTCAGGGAACGGAGATTGTAAACAAAACTTGTACTTGTTTCGGCCTAAAGTGACACACAGTTGGGTCTTTGTAACATTAGACGACTGTGAAGGTATCCAACCAACCGTGGGATGTGAGTAATTTGTTAGTTCGCTATATATGCTAGCTTAATGATAACGTGTTATGTAGTTAACGTTAGCTAGGCTAAACAGGAGGTTTACTCTATAGTGCTAGTTAGCAGTTACCGTAACGTTGGCCAACGTTACATGACAGCTAGGCTAACGTTACATGACAGCTAGGCTAACGTTACATGACAGCTAGGCTCACGTTACATGACAGCTAGGCTAACGTTACATGACAGCTAGGCTCACGTTACATGACAGCTAGGCTAACGTTGACCTTCTGTCATCAACGATATTAGCTAGGGTCGCTTTCCGGGTGTCATTTCAACTGATAAAAAGACAGTCCCGTTAGCCTGGTTAGTTAGTTAGCTTTGCTTTTTGCAGTGTTATCGGTTGACCCACTGTCATTTGATTAGTTAGCTAGCTAACAGTTTCCTCATCAGTGCGTCCTCCAGCCTAATGACACGACAACTGCTGCTGTCATTTCAGCATGCTAGCATGCAACATGCTAACTACATTTGCAGTCATATCTAGTTTGTTTGTTCTACGTTGTGATTACGTAATTTGTGCCTGCCAGTGTGGACCAATCGGGTGGCCCAAGATAATGACAGTGCTTTCTTTTTCGAATAACCTGCTCATTTCTATCCATTCCCTGTTCTTATCCAGGTTTCCACCTGTGTGGAGGTGTCCAGGCGTCAGAGACTGAGAGACCTGGATCGGTAACACTGAGGTATTATAGATATACACATCCCTGAAGACATTAATAAGCATGTCCAGGAAGCAAACAGGAAAGCCTGTGCGTGGAAACAGGAAGTGTGATGCAGAGCGCAAGAGGGATGAGCGGGCAGCGCGCCGGGCTATAGCCAAGGACCGTAAGAACCGCCCTCAGGACGGCGATGCTGGCGAGGAGTTTGTGAGCTTCTCCAATCAGCTCCAAGCGCTCGGGCTCAACCTCAGAGAGGTGCCTGGAGATGGGTAAGACTCAGGGAGAATAACAGAATAACCAGAATAACCTAAACCCACCCAATAATCAAAGTATTTGCTCTTCTGGATATCCTGGAATGGTCTGTCAGATAGGTATTACTATATGGTAATATTGCCTTGCCCTTATACAGTATATATTATTCTCACCCAATAGCTTGTTTAGTGTAGATAGATAGATACAAACTTTAATAATCCACGTACTGTAGGAGGAAATTTGGCATTTCAGCAGTGAGAAATTACAGCAAAGGTTGGAAATGCAGAATATACATAGCGAATAAGCATTAAAACAACAAGGAATAGATCCATCCATAGTGTAGCTAACAGCGCCTCTCCTTCTCTGTAGTAACTGCCTGTTCAGAGCTCTGGGGGACCAGTTGGAGGGACACTCCCGAGGACATCTGCGCCTGCGTCAGGAGACTGTGCAGTACATGATGTCACACCGCCATGACTTCGAGCCCTTTGTTGAGGATGACGTGCCCTTCACCCAGCACTGTAAGGAGAATGGCTGATTCTAAATCTAATCCTAAACCCATCAACTCCGCAGCGCTATCCTAGCCCTGGTCCAGGTCGGTATGCTATTCGGGGCTGTACCCGGTATAACGCCCTGCCAGGAACCATTCATTGCCCCTTTGACCTTTGTCACTCGTCTATGTTACTGTATGTACAGATTATATTATTGTGTTACATAGCGAAGTGAAGACAGGTTTTGAAAGATGAAAGCCTTTTGTCTGAGGTGGCTACAGTTGCAGTCCCCCACCTTTTATATGTAAAGCTTTTTTTTTTTTACTTAAATAGCACATATTCACCGATATCCACTAGCCTGGCTTCGTGACCCTGATCATGTGATCTTTCTCCATGATAGAGAAAGCAGCATGTGAGATTACCTGATTAGGGTCACGATGCCAGACTAGTGGATACTATAACAGCTGAGTGGACGAATCGGTAGACATGTGCTATTTAAGTGCAAAAAAGTGCTTTTTATATAAAAGGTGGGGAGCTGCTACTGTAGTCACCTCGGAGAAAAGGCTTTCATCTTTCGAAAACTGTCTTCACTTAGGTGAGTAACAAAATATATTATTATTGTTATTAATGTATGTGTGTATATATATATATATATATATATATATATATATATATATATATATATATAATTAGGGATGCAACGATGCATCGGCCGAACATATTATGTTCGATATTTCGCAACATGTGTTGATAATTGTATCACAAGAGATAATCGCCGTATCGTTATTTTGTACCACCCCTACTGTTGGTGTAACTGAGTTATTTCAACTTAGTTACACCAACAAAATGCATTCATGGGCAGAGGCATGTGCTCTCTGAGCACCCTCTGTAGTTGTTTGTATGACCAGCTAATCACATATTATGGATGAAAGTATCATTATTATTTTGTCAGATAATATATGGACACAGAGCAGTGAAACAACTAATCAAATACATGTACAGAGTCTCTAGTGACTGCTAACTGTTCTGTTCATTGTTGTTTCACTTTCATTCAGTGTCTAACCTCTCCCAGCCCGGTACCTTTGCTGGCAATGATGCCATCGTAGCTTTCGCCCGCAGTCAAGAGCTAAAAGTGGTCATCCATCAGCTCAACACTCCACTGTGGGAGGTAGGACACAATGGCATATCTCAAGTGACCCTATCCCCTTAGGATAGTGCGTAATGCATGGCCAAAGGCACAGATTTATAGTACAAACACATTAGGCAAAAATAGCTCACTTTGTAACAGGGTGACAGAAAGTACAAGTGATGTGTGCTTTAGAAAGCAGATATTGCGTATCATGCAGTCTAAATGCCACGGGGGGTTACCTCTGATCCCTCCAGATAAACGGCGTGGAGAAGCAACTTTGTCGAGAGCTGCACATCGCCTATCGCTACGGAGACCATTACGACAGCGTGCGGCCTAGCAGCGACAACTCGGAGAGCCCCGCCCAGCTGCGCATAGAGGTGCCCGCATCGTCCCTCATCGTATCGATCTTATCCAGCTTAACTCTCATTAAGTAGTTTCTCAGTGTGTGCCTTCCGAATGGATATCTTTTTCTTTTCTTGAAATGTTTTCTCATTGATCCTGTCCTCTCGCTCGCTCTCGCTCTCTTTCTCTCTCTCTCTCTCTCTCTCTCTCTCTCTCTCTCTCATCGGTCTTTTCAGAATCTGCAGAATGCCAGAGGGCAGCAGCGTGAGTTTGGGGACGGTCAGAGGGACAGACGGATGGCCCCCTCGCCCTCCCCCTCCGAGGAGGATGATGTCATCCTGAGCTCCCTGAGGAACAGGGGGATGCCCTGTGAGGACCCTCTTTTCATTTGTTGACAAAGACTTTATTCTGACCAGCGATATAATCCCTTTGTAATGGATCCATATTGTTCGGTCATTTTTAAATTGTTCGCCATTTAGTAGACGCTTTTATCCAAAGGGACTTCGTCTGACAATACATGATGGAACGTGTATTTTGCTCTACTCCATCTCTCAGATGAAGAGGAGAACTTGTTCCAGTTGAGTGCAGCCACTATCAATGCTGAGTGGCTGATGGAGGCGGAGCTAACAGCCCAGTCCTGCCCAGACCAGTGTCCCTCCGGATCCTGCTCTGCCTGTGAGTGCAGTGAGCACAAACGACCACCAGAGGGCAGCAACACACACAAATCCAAGGTAAGAGCGTCATGGTTTGTGGTCTAAAGTGCATCGTGGTTAATCCCTTCATCCCAGTGCTACCTTACTGGGCCAGTTCTGTCAACGCAGGTTTTGAGGTCTAGCTGCACACTGACCATCTTTTTGACGAAAGTAAGAGATGTTAACGAATGATTGATACTGTCTGATATGATGCAATAAATTTGAGTCTTTACATTTTTTGTTTGTTTTTCAATAAGTGTTGCAGTTGCTGTTAATATGTTAATTTAACTTCTTTATCGCATAACATGTAGTCCATCCATCCAAGGTTTTCAATCTGTTCACTCAGGCTACCAACAGGCAAAGGAAAGAACAGCAGCGCGTGGAGAAGAAGAAGAGACAGGAGGACCGACATCGCCAGAAGGTTCTCCAGAGCAAAGGAACCCAGGACCAGAATCAGAACCTGCCAGAGCCCGTTACTCTAGTACCGGCGCTCAACACACTCAGTATATAGACAGCATGGCCATATACAACTAGTCACGGGCTGATGACGACAACGTTTTGCACATAGAATTATTTTTCAGTCATCTTGGATGATGTTTCCTAAAACCCTTTAGTTGTTCTGCAAATGTATAGTGCCTGCGACAAAGTGTGTGTGTGTGTGTGTGTGTGCGTGTGCGTGTGTGTGCGTGCGTGTGTGTGCGTGTTTGTGCATGTTTGTGCTTGTCAGCAATCATGGTTCAGGGTTCTATTGATACTTGGTTGGCATATTGAGTTTCTCTTTCTCTTTTCACACTGTTTTGACGCTGGTGAATGAGGTCTGGCTGCACAGTGACCATGCTGTGAACCATCTTTTTGCTTTTGATTTGAGTTTGAATTTGACCGATTCCAGCCAAAGATGAAAGTAAGAGATGTTACCGAATGATTGTTCTGTCTGATATGATGTGGAATGCTGCAATAAATTTGAGTCTTTACAATTGTTGTTTGTTTTTCAATAAGTGTTGCAGTTGCTGTGTTACTTTAACTTTGTTGTTTCGTTCAGTGTTCAATGGTTAGTTGAATGATACATATCTCCTTTCATAGTGTACACTTCTGCTACTAAATATTATAAATTGACTATCTACTGTATATAGTGGCATAGGCAAAAAGAGCTTACTGTTTTTTTAGACCATCAAAACAAGCTTGATTGACAGTTTGAGTGAGCAGGATGCCTGTGCCTTCCTCCTGCTTAGGTTCAATGATGTCATGGGTTCCATGATGACTACATTGGTGTTCCATTCTAATAAGTTACTTTTTGATTCTAATAGCAACAGTTACTTTTTGAACATCACTATGGACGCAAACCATGATCTGTACAGTTACCTTTGCCACCAGGATGGTTTTCTGAATCTGTGAGATGCTAAGTATCCACTCATAAAAAATGGACAATCTTGTTTTATAATCTGCCAATGAGTCGTAAAGGTGCAGTCAAGATTTTGATGTAGACTAATCTTTTTGTCTTAATAAATCCACAGAGTGTGTAGAAAGGTGCAGAATAAAAGTACATTTTTAATTTTTGACGGGTCCATTTACCTCCTGAGATAAGGTTTGGTTCCCACCTTGAACAAGGCTTGTGTATCAATAGTATTATGACCTAATAACTAAACATTTGAATCACCTGTCTAAAACTGCAATAGTAAGCTAGTTAGTATGCTTAAACAATATTGAGTTCAAATTAAAATGTGTCATAATTTTTATTGTATGCACAATACAACTCAAATGTGGTTCATAACCATACATACACAACTGCTAATTTGTTTAAAATAACAAGAAACCTACCATTAGATTCTAGTTCAGTGTGACAGTTCAGTATAACCTGAAACATTTCCCCATCTTGTCCAAAGAGGGCGGTAGAGACTACTTTAAAAACAGAACTGGAGGATTATTTACAGACACCATGTTCTTCAAAGACACGTCAACATCACAGAATAAAGCATCACTAATTATGTATCTGTTCAACTTTTTTGTAAAAGAAAAAAAAAGGTCAAATATTCCAAGAAAAAATACTTTCTTTATCAGAGAACATCTGCATCACCTCTCCTGCACCATCTGTCTGTAATTTGAAGGCATGTAGAGGATCTGTTTGTATTTTTTCATCAGTTCAAAGGTTTTAAAATCCTCTCTTATTAGGGATTTTGCCCTTCAATTACACTGCAAGATGAGTTTGCAAGCACACACCCACGCGCGCACACACACACACACACACACACACACACACACACACACACACACACACACACACACACACACACACACAGCAATACAAGACATGTTGAGATTTAGGATGTTGAGTGTTGCTTACAGTAAACCAAGGTGCATTGAAGAAATACGACATATAAGATATAATATTTGAAGCATTATAAACATCCATTTTCCCATCAGACACCCATACTATAGGTGGCTGTGTGCAGAGAATACTCCAAGCTCACTTTGACTGATACAGAAACAGCTAAGCAGAACTGCCTGCTAAGATCACTGCTATGCTTGCATTCTCTACACTTTAAGCTCACATCTAAAATAAACAGTGCGATTACAGGTTTGAGACAGTACAACATGAAAGTGAAAAGCAAGGAGTGTTCTGATATTACATGAGACGGTTCTCAGTTGAACAGTTTGTTGTATTTTAACATCCAACACCCAAAAGTGTCTATTGCACACAAGTGCTCCTTTGGCCAAACAATCACATGATGTCCAGACAGGAGTGCGAGGATGAGTATGATGAAGGTGAAGAGAGAGGCCTGTTGTATCCTTCTTCATCATTCCTCAATCCTGGTCATCTGCTCAGACCAGGGGTGCTAGGATCTATGGCCATAAGCCAAAGCATCTAGGGGGGTAGAGAGAGAGAGAGAGAGAGAGAGAGAGAGAGAAATAGAGAGAGAGAGAGAGAGAGAGAGAGAGAAATAGAGAGAGAGGTTTTGAGATGCAATGGGGGAAAAAATTATAGCCATCATAATATACAACCTGTGCCGACCTGTTGCCATATGTTATGTCATGTTATTCATATTTCTAATGCGCCCCATGATCCAATTTTTACATCAGCCCGGGGGAAACAAAAGGGAAACAGCAATAACAAACACACCCATCAATCAAACACACCAGGCTACAAGGGATCTAACACATGTACACCACGCATACACACAGTAGCAGCAAACCAACTCAATAATTACCTGCAGCAAACAAGTGGGTTTGAAGCTTGGTCCTAAAAGTCTCTAGAGTGATGGCAGACTTGATGTTAGAGGAGTAGTAATGAGTCTTTGAAATTGAGAGTTTAACATGTTTTTTGAATGATTTCTCAAGGTGCCCACCCACATCCATTGTATGACCAAAACGGTGGTAGAGCAATTATCAGACTTTATCAAAAATGCTAGTTTGGTCAACTTTTTGATCTGAACCATTGTATATGATCATAAGTAACCTTAAAACAGGGCTAAACATGATTTTCCCTTTAGTACTCCTTTAAATGGTAAATGGTAAATGGACTGCATTTATATAGCGCTTTTAGCGGCACTCAAAGCGCTTTACAATGGCCTCTCATTCACCCATTTCACACACATTCACACACCAATGGCAGCAGCTGCCATGCAAGGCGCTAACCTGCTCATTGGGAGCAATTTGGGGTTAGGTGTCTTACTCAAGGACACTCTCGACATGTGGACAGTCGGAGCTGGGATTCGAACCACTGACCCTTCAATCATTGAACGACCCGCTCTACCAACTGAGCTACAGCCCCCCCCCCTCACCTGAGTGAAACTTCGCCGTGCAGCAGAGGCCTTCCCCCCGCGCCGTCCGGTACACGGGCGACACACACACCCGCGCAGCGGGGGGCAGGTGTGTGAGGCGGGCGGACAGGGAGTCGGGGGGCAGGTAGCGGGAGGAGCCTCCGGTGCCCCGCCCCTCCCAGGTGAGCCAGTAGCCCCTCAGACCCTCGGCGCCGGCCTTCCAGTCCACCTGTACGGAGTCGCTGCCCACCGTGGTGACCTGCAGGTCTGCTAGGGCTGGCGTCACTGGGGTGGGGGGAGGGGTTGAATGTATCAGACTGTTAATGAAATTTCAGTCTCACCAATGTCACCTACATAATTTTGTTCTTTTCTTTGTTTTCCTACCTGACTGTTCTAACTTTGTAGTTCGTTCCCCTAGAATCAGTCTGTTAAAACTACAAATTGTTTCTGTGTGACATCACTTCCCTGTCCTCTTCATCCTGAAACTGCATGTCACTTCCTTTCTCACGTTATAAGGTATCACTCCCGAGTGAGATTCACCACTCTGACTGAGGAAGCACTTCCTGTTTTCAGAGTCCGCTTTGCAAACCGTAAACATCAGAATAAACCTTTTGTCTTTGTTTGAAACTAGCTTGACCGACCACTCAGTGTGTTCTTGAAATCTAAACTAAACCAAGTAAGATTTTTCATTCAGAAATGGTAAATGGACTGCACTTATATAGCGCTTTTCCACCTCAGCGGCACTCAAAGCGCTTTACAATGGCCTCTCATTCACCCATTCACACACCCATTGCGGTAGCTGCCATGCAAGGTGCTAACCTGCTCATTGGGAGCAATTTGGGGTTAGGTGTCTTGCTCAAGGACACTTCGACATGTGTACAGTCGGAGCTGGGATTCGAACCGCTGACCCTTCGATCATCGAACGGGCCCACTCTACCAACTGAGCTACAGCCGCAGGAGCGGAGAATTGAGGGTTAAGTACAAGAGATTGAGAGATAGGGGGTTGATGGAGGCAGAGAGAAGAGAATGAAATGTACAGTATGTGAAGTACATCCTCATCAGCTAGAACGGCGCCTTCAAAACCACCCCCGGGGGCGGAAAGACAATCCTACTGCACTCAATTACGCTGACAAAAGCAAGTTGAAATCTACTTCCAAAAAAAGTTCAGCTTTGAACCCCCCGCCCTTTTAAGGATTAAGGGGCTGTAAAATAATCCCCAACCCAATTGCCAGGATCGCATTTCCCCTCCGAGCTCCTCACCTTCCGGAGTGCACATTTTCACCGACATGGCCCTTTCCCGGCCGGAGGGGTAGCGGGCGCTCACGGTGACCAGGTACTCGGTGCCCGGCTGCAGGTTGGTCAGCACGGTGTAGTTCTGTCCTCGGCCCACGGTGAGGACGGTGGCTCCGCCCCCTGTCAGGGTTGAGTACTCCACCTGGTAGTGCAGGACGGACTCGGGCTGCAGGGGGCCCCAGCTCACCCTCACACTGTTCACCCCCGCCTCGGTCACGGTTACCGTGGCCGGGCTCGTCACCTCTGGTAGGGGGGGATGGGAGAGGAGGGAGAAACCATTGAGGAGATGGGGGGGGGGGGGAGTTTCTGCTTTTACACTGGACGAAAAATTCCATTAAGAAAAGTGGATTAATAAAATTGATGATGAACGCAGACCTACCTGGCTTAGTGGTAAAGGTGACGGAGAGTGAGTTGAGCACCTGTTCGTTGGACTCAGGGGTCAGTGTGGCAGAGTAGGTGGTGTCCGGCTTCAGGCCTGTTAGCTGAACGTTACTGGAGTCTCCCGGCTGGGTGAGTCTCTGGTACTGACTACCGCTGGTACTAGGACTGGTACCGCTCCCGGCGCTGCCCCCTCCTCCCGCTCCTCCTGTAGGAACCGGCCCAAACCGGATCTCGTAGAAACCGGTCAAACCGGCCAGGACCGGTCGCCACTGCAGCACGGCGCTGTTGGTGGACACGTCTCGGACCAAGAGCCGCTCGGCCCGGATGATCTCTTGAGAGAGGACAGACAGCACCATAAGTGACCCGAGGGTGGACAACAGAGGGACACGGAGGGACACGTCACACACACTTTATCTATGTATTCTAATCTTCTTCAATTTCAGCAGCTGTAAACAAAAAGTTGAAAGGAGAGGAGGGAGGAGGCGGGTTGAGAGAAACCAAACCAGACAGACAGACAGACAGACAGACAGACAGACAGACAGACAGACAGACAGACAGACAGACAGACAGACAGACAGACAGACAGACAGACAGACAGACAGACTGGGGACTCCAAGCACATTCGCAACCCATGCAATAAAATCCCTCGAAATAGACAACGCAGTGCTGGGATGCTGCAAGCATAAGACTAGACTAGCCAGGTTCCCAGAGGACGTTTCTGTGTCTGTGAATAGGACCCCTGGACGCTCCCTGGAAGCAAAGGACCTTTCTACAGGACATATTTACTCTGTGCACCACGTCCTACTGATATATAAGTTGTCTTAAGTGTACATGTGTGCATTATAGCTGTTACTCTATCTGGCCAGAGAAATGCCCTCTTGCCTATTAATACCCCCGCCTGGCACTCTAGGAGGGCACAGTGAGGGGGTTGAATGGTTTGGGAAGGAAGGGGGTAGAGGGGGTGAATAATCTCTATATTAATAGCCCCCCGACTCTCTCATTACAGTGTTTCTCTCTCTTGCACACAAACACACACACGCACATGCACACACACACACACACACACACACACACACACTCACACACACACACACGCGTCCCACTGTCTCCAGGAGAGTGTGTGGAGACGGGACAGACAGGAAATGAGTTAGAGTGGACTCGCAAACACACACACACACACACACACACACACACACACACACACAGTGGATTTGCACACACACACACACACACTCGCTCACCAATGATGGCGTCCCTCAGGTCCTCGGTGATGATACTCACGTCGTCGATGTCGACGAAGTACAGATTGGACTCCACGGGGGGGCTGACCACCTGACGAAGCACCTGGTAGTTCCCGTGGCCGGTGGACACCACCAGCACGGCCACGCCCTGCTCCTTCAGCTCCTGCATCGGCCGGAGCACATCGCCTGGCTTCACCCCGTCCGTCAGCCACACCAGCACCCTGGGGAGCCCCTCCCTGGCTCCCCCCGCCACCCCGGGCCTCAGCGCCCGATCCCGGGCCATCGTGAGGGCGTCCTCGGTGTTGGTGTCGCCGCGGAGAGGCTCGGTGTTCATGAGCGCTCCCTGAAGGCCGCTCTGGGTATCGTGGGCGTCGAAGCCGAACTCGAGACGGGGTTGGCTGCCCACCTGCAGCAGCCCTATCCTTACCTGGTCCTCGCCCAATGAGAAGGGGAGGACGAGCTCGGACAGGAAGCTCTGCATGCGGGAGTACTCGTAGGACGAGATGCTGCCGGAGGAGTCCAACAGGAAGAGGACGTCACCCTCACAGCAGTTCAGCACTGGGAGGAGAAGACGGAGAAAAACAAGTTTTTTGGGAGAAGAGCAGGTTTACTGACCTACATAGAGACTACCCAGACAGCAATCCCATCAGGGCCATATACAGGCCAGATCTGGCACTTGTGTCTTAGCTCCGGCCCATATATGGCCCAGATCCGTTTGCTATCTGGGTAGTGTTTACTGTATGTGTGGGGTTATGGGACCGTTATGTGGGAAGCAACGTGGTCTGTCAGATGTTGCTACAGAGCACCACAAACCTCCCATAAATGAGTGGTAAAACCATTATCACAGATTTACTGGCGTAAAGCGCAATTCCAGAGCTGAGTGGTGCAGCATGGGAATACCTCAGCAGGCCAGGCTAAATCTCTCTCTGATTCCTTCTCCCTCCCACAACTTTTTCCAGTGCTTCCCTCCCTACTTGGCACACATACACACACATGTGCGTCGGTACATACTGTACACCCACCCACACACACACACACACACACACACACACAGACACACATACACACAAACACACACACACAAAACCTCCCTCCCTCTCTCCTTCCAACTCCTTGGAACAACAGTCACAGGGTCGTTAAACTCTTTAGAGCGAATGCCATGAGCCTGAAAGCGAGAGAAACCAAAAAAGGAGAGAAGAGACGCGAGCAAGTGTAAGACGGGTGTAAAATGAGTGTCAAACGGGTGTAAAATGAGTGTAAGACGAGTGTAAAATTAGTGTAAGACGGGTGTAAAATGAGTGTAAGACGGGTGTAAAATGAGTGTAAGACGGGTGTAAAATGAGTGTAAGATGGGTGTAAAATGATTGAGTAACAAGCAACTACAGCGATGACGCTGGATCAAAACAAACAAACTATAAATAGGGATGAAGGATCCAAGATAAGATAACTAAACAGGGAGTGGGAGGATTAAAGCATTTCTTAATCCTTTGATGGCATAAAAACATTGTATTGTATGTCCTGAGGAAATCTCTCAAAGTTTTGCCAATTTTCTTTGTTTCGTAACAGAAGTAGTAGCGTGAACAGAGTGAGTGACGGAGGACCAGAGCTACTGGGCATTGGTAATACAAAGAGTGGGGTGGGGGGGAGAGGAAGGGGGAAAAGGGTTGGCAGAACAGTTCCATCCGAGAAAGAAGGAGGAATGCATCACAGCCAAGAGGGAATGAGCGGGGGGTGGGTTCTGTGTGCGTCTAAGTATGTGTGTATAAGTGTGTGTGTGTGTGTGCGTGTCATGATCTTTGGAGATTGATCATCTTCTTTGGGCCATTATCAAAGAATCTCAGAGTGCTTCACTTCTACGCTTGAGATGAGTCTGTGTGGATGGGACAAGACTTGTTGAAAGGCGAGTAAGAATCGAAGCGTGCAAGGTTGTTACACACTCAGACCCCCCAACTCACATCTGCGCAAGCTCTCTCTCTCTCACACACACACACACACACACACACACACACACACACACACACACACACACACACACACACAACCTTTCCTGAAGGAATTCCCTACATCTGTCTTGTTTGGACTTTGCACAGCAGCTCCCTAGAGTGGGAGAGACGGGAGTTACGCTGCACATGTGGTCTCCTGGTTCTCAGTGTTAGTTCTGAGTACAGTACTCACGTTTATCTAACACCAGATGTTGGGCTCAACATTCAGCTGCACAGTGTGGTCTCTGTCTGAGAAAGAGCCCGATAATGCAGTCTATCGTCATCAGTAGTAGTTTTATTGCAGTGGTTGGTTATACACACAGGAAGGGACAATAAGGGACTTCCTGGGACTTGTAAATGAATGATGAAACCATTGGCGGGACAATGGGAGCGGAGTTACTTTGACCTGTCTCACACATGAGTGCGCATATTTACTCACACACTGTGATGCATGCATCCTCATCACACACGCACACACGCACACACGCACACACACGAGCGCGCGTGTACACACAGACACATGCACATGCATGTTTGCGTCAAAATGGTGGTGGTTTGATGGACATGGGTCACGTGTTAATGCCCATGTCCATATGCACACACACACACACACACACACACACACACACGCACACACAGGTGCACTGCAGATGGTTATGTACAGTATGTCCAAATAAAGCAGAACTTCTTTTCTTGGATTTAAAACATCCATGCGTTGTATGAGGTTCACACCATATGGCCAGTGAATGATATTCATAAACCTACTCTAGCACAGAGGGGCAGGAAGGATCGACCTGTCTTTACAGTTTCATAGGTCATCGTCAGTATAAAGAGTTAAGAGCATAGAAGTAGTTATGTATGCTAAGGTCTTTAAATGTCTTCTGGTCCCTATAAATGGAATTGGGCCATGAGGAGCCTGATATGTAGCTACACACTACACTAACACTGAGTCACACATTTAAAACTCATACAGACTGACTTGGCTTCAGTCACCACCAAGATTAGCTTGTAAGCGCTATGGTTAGGAGTTTCCCCACATACACTTGCAAGGGTGTGACCACTCAGTCAATTACTTTCCATGACTTACTACTATTTACAACATCTATAGTAATTTTTCATGTCAAATAATAGGGCTCATAATTTTATTGATTAATTTAGCCTTTAATTAACCTGGTTGATTTTTTTTTTTATCCGGAGAGACCTGACAAGAACAGCACAAAAGCATCAACATAAAATCCTGTTACATTTTTAATGTTTTATGTTCAGTTTAAGTGAATATAAAATCACGAGCAAACTACGAACTAAAGGAAAACTGGCATTATGATCTATCCTTTTTTTTTTTATGATTCATGGTTATTCTTGCGATTTCAACCCCCATATCCCACCCAGACAGCCCCTGGGTGGGGCTCCGGTGCTCACCTGCTTCAGGTACGGGGTCCTGACCACTGGACGACCGCAGGAACACGTTGACCAGTATGAACGTCACAAAAACGCGACTCTCCATTGTAGATAATGGATTTGATCAATATCAGCGGCACGAACTAATGGCTATATATGAGTTCGAGTCCCACTGGCACAGCCGACCTAACTATTTCTCACTCAGTCTGTAGGCTACATATCACAAAACCTCACATTAAGCATTATGTTCCACTCAGTATATCCCTCTGATAAAAATGTTAATTTGTGTTGAATTAACGCGTTAACTCAAGGTGGGTGCCTTGGAAGAAACGGCCGCGTGTATAATCCCAGTCCTTTCTCTCGCGCAGCTCTCTCGACTCCAAACCCTTTCCCCCTCCCTCTCTCTCTCTCTCCCTCTCCCTCCCTCCCTCCCTCTCTCTCTCTCTCTCTCTCCCTCTCCCTCCCTCCCTCCCTCTCTCTCTCTCTCTCTCTCCCTCCCTCCCTCTCTCTCTCTCTCTCTCTCTCTCTCTCTCCCTCCCTCTCTCTCGCCACTTTGCTCTCCCTCTTTTCTTTCCCGTCTTCCAAGACACTCAGAATAGAAAAGGCTGTGGCCAAGCGTCATCCTTTGGATTTGATCCCATTTCTTCACAAATGTCCTATTTTAAGACCTATTAATTTCAAAACACTCGAAACCAAAAGAGATGTGGCTTCTGCTTTAAATATCATATTAATTATTAAAGGAATAGTTCGGTATTTTGCATCATACGTCATACGATTATTTACGATCATATACAATGGTCCATATAGAAATGTTGACATATTTTGGACTTTTGAGATATTAGTGCTCATTGCTCACGTCACAGTTACACAATGGATCTCTATGGGCATCCGTTGTGTACCTCGGCATGGTCCTCAATATGCCCATCGCTCCATTGTGTACTGCTTAACTGTGACATGAGCAATGAGCAATAATATATGCAAAGTCTGTCCAAATGTTTCTAGCCATTGTATATGATCGTAAATAACCTCATGACGCTAAATACCAAACTACTGTAAGGATGCATACTGTACCATTCAGAATAGCCTGCAATGCATCTAGTCACACTTGTGAGTCAGGCAGATAAATGCGAGAGCTTGAGTAATGTTCACATTAGCAGGGTGAAAAAAATGTAGCAGTAAATCTTCTGAGTGAGACTCAGCAGTAGTTTAGCAGTAGCTGACCGCACGTCTATTATACTGTAAAGAGAAGGGGGAAAGAAAGAAAGAAAGAAAGAAAGAAAGAAAGAAAGAAAGAAAGAAAGAAAGAAAGAAAGAAAGAAAGAAAGAAAGAAAGAAGGGTCAGGAGTGAGTAATAGGAGGAAATGGGAATTATATCGTACAAAGGTCAGTTGGGATTCCTTTGGTGATACATTGTCCAAATATTTCCTTTGTTCCAGTCAGACGCACACACCTGGATATTAAACATTGGTCTGGACCAATATTTAATTCGCAAATTATGTTTGAGTATGCAGCTTTCCACTACACTACACTCACTACTTAGGCTACTTATAATATTTATACCCCACTTTCGCTCCCTGACAGCTGCCCAAGTCCACTCTGTTTTAATACTTCACAATGGACACGCATCATAAATGTCTTTAAATGTCTTATTTTATTGCGTGGTTTTGTTTGTATCCTGTTATCATCAGGCTGATCTGTGGACGTCCTGGGACCCGGCCTCCTCCTGGGACCCGGCCTCCTCCTGGGACCCGGCCTCCTGGGACCTGGCCTCCTGGGACCTGGCCTCCTCCTGGGACCCAGCCTCCTCCTGGGACCCGGCCTCCTGGGACATGGCCTCCTGGGACCTGGCCTCCTAGGACATGGCCTCCTGGGACCCGGCCTCCTCCTGGGACCTGACCTCCTGGGACCCGGCCTCCTCCTGGGACCCGGCCTCCTGGGACCTGGCCTCCTCCTGGGACCTGGCCTCCTCCTGGGACCCGGCCTCCTCCTGGGACCCGGCCTCCTCCTGGGACCTGACCTCCTGGGACCCGGCCTCCTCCTGGGACCTGGCCTCCTCCTGGGACCCGGCCTCCTCCTGGGACCTGGCCTCCTCCTGGGATCCGGCCTCCTCCTGGGACCTGGCCTCCGAGCCAGACAATGACACTTACCACTCTGTTGAGATGAGAGTGCAGATGCGATCCTGCTCTTTGAACTGTCCAGGCTGTAAATCAGATAGGAATCTCCACCTGGAATAACTTTAGATGGTATGTGCGCGCGCGTGTGCGTGTGTGTGCGCGCACGCATGTGTTTGTGTATCTTGAGTGTGTATCATGTGATAACTAATAGATGATGCGTGGCCAAGTCTAAGTACATAGGCTGTATACATCTCAGGTTCCACATACTGTACAACCCTTGAGTTACTGAAAGGAAAATACGTCCAATACCAGTGACCAGTTCACGCCAACCCATTTCTATTCTGTTTCAGTCCACATATCAGATTAGGCGACCTAAAGCGGTGGTCTGCTTTTGCTTATTTGCACATACCATCGTGGACTGATTGTGAAACACAGTGGGATCCGCGTCTCCCTTTATTACAGTTTCACTACAGGACAAGATACAGGAGGAAGATGAGGAGAGAGGAAGATGAGGAGAGAGGAAGATGAGGAGAGAGGGCTGTGGGGCAGTAAGGGTAAGACTGGGGAAAGGACATGAGGAGATAGAGATGGACCTGGATCTTATACAATAATAATAATAATAATAATAACTATTATTATTATTATTGTTATTATAACTTACTTGTATAGCATCCTTCATATAAAAATGCATCTCAACGTGTTTTACAACAAGGAAATAGCCTACATGCACCTACATGTGAGTCCTTCACAAAAAAATAGACATAAAATGAACATAAAAGCAGGAAAATAATATGGAAGATAAAACACATTAAAAAAGAAGATAAAGATAAGAAATCAAGTAAAATACATAATTAAATAATTAATTAAGTATAAGCTTAATCATAGGATGGAAAGACTCAGTGAAACTCACGCCTACATTCCTCGGTCTGCGGTGTAATTTGTCTATTCCGCTCCGAATAGTGTTTTAACCTTCTCAAGGCCAACTTCCGTGAGCGCTCGTTGGCCCTGTCCTCGTTGACAGGTGAAAGATGTATATAGATTTTGTCTATTCCTCTGTGAATAGTTTTAACCTTAAGGCTACCCTCGTTGACAGATGACAGATGTATATACATTTTGTCTATTCCCCTGTGAAGTGTTACCTTCTGAAGGCCTACTTCCATGAGCGGTCGTTGGCCCTGTCCTCATTGACATGTACATTTTGTCTATTCCTCTACGAATATTGGTTTAACCTTCTGAAGGCCATCAGATTTATTTATAGGCTGCAGATATATTTTTAGCTTTCTTTTAAAAAATATTTAACGAGCTGGCTTCCCTGATATCTACACGTAGTGTGTTCCATAGCTTTGGGGCATACAATAGGCCTATGCATGGGCTTAGAATTTAGGGGGACATGTCCCCATCAATATTCAGAGACTACTGAATTGTCCTCAGCAATAATTTGGTAGCCTACACGAGCTCCTTCTCTACTAGCCCCGCCTCCCTAGCCTCAATTTGTTTTTCAAACCTATCAATTTGTATGCAGCAAGTGCAAATGTGGGCCAAATGCATGATCATCTGTTCAGGAGAATAAAGAACCAGCCATCATAATCAGATTTGACTAGCTCAAATGTATGCTTTTTATTGTATATAGTGAAAAATAAAGTGGCTCCACACCAAAGCTCAAATCAAAAATACGTCCCAGAATTCCAAGGTGTGACAAAATGGAAATATGGAGAAACAGCTATGAGAGAGGAGAGACCTTTTTAGTAGGATTTTGTAACATTTGAAGTTTATACAGCAGTGAAGGTAATTGGGTTTCATACACTCTCTTGACACGTTGGCACATGGTAGCGCTCATACTGTTATTCACTATTAAGACCTTGGCTGCATCTTATTTGGCATAGCAGTGGAAAATCCATTTCAGTAGTTAAGTGAATTCTCTACTTCTCCTCATGCCAGTTTTCCCCCAACTCTTTGGCAAGTTTGGGGTATTTGAGGTTTGTACTCGGGTGCCATGTTTTGTCCAGCTGTGATAATCAAGAGGTGAAGTGTTGACGTTCTCCCTGCTGCTCTGGGTGAAACCCAGTAGAGACTGAGTAGAGATTGAGTAGAGATGGAGTAGAGATTGAGTAGAGATTGAACATTGATCTGGGTGAGGGAGACTGAGGAAAGACTTAAAGAGGAGAGATGAGCTCAAGATGAGGGCAGATAGGATGATCTGATTAAGATAAAGTAGTTAAAAACCACTGCTGATACAGTGGCGAGAGGATTCAAACTGACATCTTTGGCTCGAGCACTTTGAATTTTGACACCGGCAATGAGTAATAGTCATTAAAATATACTAAAATCCTGTGTGTGTGGGGGGGGGGCGGAGTCAAGAGGTTCCCATCACTGGGCTTTGTTGAAGTTCCTAATTGCCAACATGCCCACGGTCTTCCTGACCAGCCCTGACCCCTCCTGGTCCTGCGTCAGCGGGATCTTCCTGCTGTTCAGATGCCGACGTCCTGTGTCTTTCTCCTCCGGCTAAGCTTTGTTATAGACCTATTTTAGAGCCGGTTTCTTTTTTTATGTTTCCTGTACTCCCTATAAGTCAGCCTCCAAGGCGTAACAGGAATGCCAACAAAAACATAGGCTTACCGTATAGCTGGATGAGCTTAGTCCCACAGATCCAAACAAAATTTATGTCCGACACAGAGCAATACACCCCAGCATGCTGTAGGCCGAACTGTATTTCTGTGTAGCCTATCTGGAAACCCATCCATCTTTGGGTTTCCTAAACACGTCTGACAGGTTACACTAACCACAATCTAAAGTTCGTTAGGCTACTCTGTTTCTAGTTGGATAAGCTATTCTATAATGTGTGTGTGGCGGGGTGTGTGTGTGTGGGTGGGTGTGTTTGTGTGTGTGTGTGTGTGTGTGTGTGGGGGGGGGGGGTATAGGTGTGTGCGTGTGTGTGTGGGGGGGGGGGGGGGTATAGGTGTGTGCACTGTCTTGTGTGTAAAGACAGTAAGATTTATCGAGCACATTGAAACATCTGCTTTGTTGTATTCTGTAATGAGTCTATATCCTACTCTACAGTCAATCAGCCAACACCCAACATTGAAAGTTTCCATTGTGAAATTTAACAGTCTTCCATACTGCCAAGACTGCTCATGGAAGTTCTCAATAAAACTGTGCTGGCTTCTCTAGGGAGGCTTGCTCAGACAATGAACTTATTGTAACAATAACAGATAACACTTTCTATTTTTAGAATATGTGTCTAATGTTCTCCTTATATGCTCATTAGCAGGCATCACAGACTAGGACAACTTACAATGAAATGGATATCTAAAAAGACAGTCGAAGAGTATCTTTGCAAGCAGTTTACTGCAAACAAAATTGCAGTTTATAAATCATTGACAAAGTTTGATTGATCCAGTGACTGAAAGGAACCAAATGATCCTTTCTTTCAAATGAATTGAACTTTAACCCTGGCGCCTAACGCTTGAATTGTGAAAAACCGCATGTGCTCCATAAAAATGTGAAATACTAAACCCGGTCATTCAGCAACCATGGATAAAGGTCAGTGAAATGAGTCATCGACATTAGAGTCCCCCAAACTCTGACTGTCACGTAATCTGTTACAAGAGAGACTGGTATACCAAATGTAGCCAAGCAGGCGCAAGCACACAAACACACACACACACACACACACACACACACACACACACACACACCATCCACAGAATACAGCTTAGCTCTGTGAAGGGTGTTTACATCAGTGTTCACATTGCAAAGATTCCTCCAAGGCCTAACTCTCTCTGTCTCTCTCTCTGTCGCTCTCTCTCTCTTCTCTCCCTCCCTTCTTCTGCCTTATCGAAACTGTTACAGTATATTGTTTTTCAACCCTCATTGTTGGATATTTATTTGTTAAACTTATTTTCTTCTTCTTCTTCTTCTTCTTCTTCTTCTTCTTCTTCTTCTGTATGTATGTTCTCTCTTTCATCCAGTTCATTTCTCAGCGTGTCTTGGCCATGCTCTATTGCAGCTGCATGTCCATTTCTATCCTCTCCCTGTGATATCATGACTGACCCATATTGCTCACACCCGTAGCGTACCCACCCTGTGGTGTCACAGCTGCTTTCCTCCCTTAGCAACATCCATGTGTACACACACACACACTTGTGCATGCGTGGGCACATACACACACATACATACACACGCACACAAACACACACTCACACACACCTCTTTCCATTATACGTGTGGCTGGGAATACTCGTTTCTAGCCCACAGAGAAACGAGCTGCACAGATTGCTGATTAAGTCTGATTTATCGGTTGTGCTCTTCAGCAGCTGGTGTCATAAACAGCAGGATAGGATGTCTGTGTACCGTACATTCTCCTTTTTACAGTGAGCAGAGAGAAGAAAAGGGGGATTTATTTTATGATTGCTTTGATATGTTTCCAAGACACTCAACTCTGACGCAATCAAAATACAACTCAAACGTTATATCTCTATCTCTCAGAGAGAGAGACAGTGTGTGTGTGTGTGTGTGTGTGTGTGTGTGTGTGTGTGTGTGCGTGTGTGTGTGAGAGAGAGAGGGAATGTGATAGAAATAGGGAGAAAGTGTGTTTTTGAGGTGTGTTTGTGAGTGCATGCCTGTGAGGAGAGAGAGTGTGCTGTTCAGAATGTGTCTTGTGGCAGATCGTCTCACACCTCTCACCAGATGTGATGTGTAGTCCCACTCAATCTTAATGACAGGGGGATGACAGTCTATGTATTCAGCCCATCCTGCTGTTAACACACTCACCTATCATCAATTTGCTCCTCTCATCTTCTCTCGTTTGTTTCCATTTCATTTTGTCTTTCTCGCTGTGTGTGTGTGTGTGTGTGTGTGTGTGTGTGTGTTCGTGTCCCGTCTCCGTCTGAATACCACCATCCTTCTTTTTGTTGTCTTTCTCGTCCTTCCTCGTTGCCCTGGGGGTTAGTCTCTTGAATCTGTCTGCCTTATCCTGACTCCATTCCTCTCTTGTCAAAGTGACAGAAAACCAAGGGGAGGCAAAAAGAGTCATGACATTGTCTGCTTGTGATATGGGACCGGGGGCTGTTTGAGCTTGTCTGTGCTGCTGTCTACCTGTCTGTGGTCAATGAGTAATCCATCTGAAGGCTGAGTACACAGTGTGGGTATGTCACATAGCTCACAGGGGAAAATTGGTGTTTTACCCCTGGGGTGATGGGTAGATCACAGTAAGCAGGCTTCTGAGGTTAAGGGGGTTGTCTGCTTCCTGCTACACAACCCGAAAATAACGACTAGTAACACAAGATTTTTTGTTTTTGCTTTTTATGGCATCATTCAGCTTTTATTTTGCCAGCATTGAACGTGAATAAGTAATCGGATGCCATTTTTTCACCATTTTGTCATTTTCACTCGGTTCACTTGAAAAGCAATTCAATTATTAGCTTCTGCTAATGACATAAAGCCACACAAATAAGTTGGAGAGTCTGAAATAAAGTCCTGTTTCTACGGTCAGAAAAGAAAAATGGAACCATGCTCACAATTGTTTAACTTAAATTTGTGTTGTTTACAGATTTGTGTCTCTCTACCAGGGTGTGATACAAGAGAGACCAGAAACCTGCAGACTATATAAACAGGATACTTAGCAGAGAGACACACATAGGCTGGGGGATTCTTTACTGACACAGCAGGATATTATGTTGACAGGTTACAGGTTGTACTAACAATTCCACCACACACTTAATCCACCTACACAGACTTCCCTGTGTTTCATACACTCCTGTCATTAGATGGTACAGCAGTATTGTAAGATGGTGCCACGTAGGAACTGATGTTCTGCTGCCCATATATAGTACAGAAGATATCCCATATAGAGAACAGGGGGGGTGGGAGAGAGAGAGAGAGAGAGAGAGAGAGAGAGAGAGAGAGAGAGAAACCAGGCCAGGTCCAGCCTAGCTTATGTGCGTGGCTGGCTTGTTTCTGTTCAGGACTGGTAGGACGGAAGCTAGTCATGCCACTGAAATAGCTGTGAATTGAAATGACATGAAATAATGTCTGATAAATTAAGATAGGTCTTGTCACCTGGACACAGAAGTTCCAATGCTTCCAATGCTAATCCTGCACAATATGAGCAGTTAGCTCATGAGCTCACAACAACTAGCAGCAGCTTCCATAACATTAATGGTAGCGGTCAGTAGGGATGCGCATCGAATACCGGTTCTTGTTGAGAACCGGTTCCCAGTGAATCGATTCCTTGGAATCGTTAGCCAAAATATTTAACGATTCCTGTTGTTGCTGCGCATGCGCGATGACTTCGCACGCACGATGCCTTGTTTTGTTTCATTAGACCGCGGTAGAAGAAGCCAGCAACATGTCGTCTAGGCATAAACGTTCGAAAGTGTGGTTACATTTCACGCGACAAGATGACAACACGGCTATTTGCAATGCTTGCAAAAAACGTATTTCATCAAAGGGGGGAAATACTACAAATATGCAAAAACATTTGGCCACACAGCATGCGATAACTTTGCAGGAATGTCCCGTTTTTACTGCGCTCCAGAGTGACGACAGCAGCGCAGCTAACGTGTAGTCGAAGGTAAACTCCTCCAGAGTCCCTGTCTATTGTGTTAGTGCCATTTGTTTAATTGTGTAAACCAGCTTTCACTATATGAATAATCTCCATTTCCATCTATGTAATTTAGATGATGACGTTCAGTCAGGCTCGTGGTCTGTCTGGGTCAGAGGCTACTTCTTGTAGAAGTAGTAGAATTGTTAATTCTCCATACAGTTGATGGTTTCAGACCTACTCAGTTCCATTTGGACTTCACTTGATTGTATTTGTTGCCAGTTGCTGCTAGTTTTATTTTTGTCAGCTCAGCTCATATACCCTTTTTAAATGGAAGGAGCATTGTAATTTCTACTAGACACATGTTAGACTGTTATTGGATTTAGACCCCCCTCTGGGCTACCCACCTGCCCCCACCGGTGAAGACAAGTGTGTCTCTAGCCCTCTCAGGGGCTGAGTTGTGGGATACGTGGCATGAATAGTGGCGTGATGGCGAGACTCCGCCCCCTCAGGTCAGAGCTGGTCGTGGACAATGTACCTCTCTCCGGGCCACTCACCTGGCCCCACCAGTGAAGACCCTGTGTCTCTAGCCCACTCGAGGGCTGAGTTGTGGTGTCCGTGGCATGGACAGTGGTGTGGTGGCAAGACTCCGCCCCCTCGCGTCATATTGGGTCGGGGGCTGTGGACCCCTCTATAAACATTATTTGACCTTTCAATTCTCTTCACTTACATAAACAGACAGTGAGTGTGTGATCTCTGAAATAATAAAGAAATATAATGTATAACTAACAGAAATACTTACACAAATAAACTAAATAGCCTAACTCAAATACTTATTGAATTGCTGAAACTGAACAAGGAACAGTCTATCTAAGCCTGTTGCTGCCCACTGAACAAGGAACACAGTCTTTCTAAGCCTGTTGCTGCCCTCCTGTGGCCAAAAACAGTAAATGCTCTTGTGGTAGCAACATAGAACTGCAGGTTCTGGGACCACTGCCTCTTGTGGTAGCAACATAGAACTGCAGGTCAACAATGGGACAAAGGGAGTGACGACTACTGGATATTTGCTATTCTAGCTGCGTGGCTGGCCAGCCACGCACAAAAAACATCTACAATTTTACTTTATTTGAAACTTATCTACTTTATGAACTAAGGCTGTGCTAAAATGTGTTCGACTGTGACTATATAAGCTCAAAACATGATTGTGTTTGGCTACCTCTCTACTTGACCTTGTTTTTATTGAATGGGAACAGAATAAGCATATTTTGTGTCTTGTGCCGTCCCTCTCCTGCTACCTCTTCACATCTGCATTCACTCCTGGCATGGAACTGTTGCATTGACTCAAGGCCATATGCGATGTACTCTTAGAGGAGGTGAATTCATTATCCATTATATCTGAAACGGTTGGCAGTTATTTATTCTGAAAGATGTAGAATTTACATCAATCACACCACTTTACCAAAACCTAAAACAGAGACTGTCCATTAGAGAAAATGCATTTGTGGATTCATAGTCAATTGGTGCTTTATCCAAATTAACAATAATGCAAACCAGTATATCCAGGATAGAAGGGGTTTGGAAATACATGTATCTAGATTTACACCAGAATTAAAGGATGTAACACTTACATCTACTGGTCAACAGTGGTACTAACTGCCCACCACAGAACAGAATTATAAATTGTTGTCAAGGCTGGAGTTTTTCATTTGAAAGAGATGAAATGTTCTATTGGTAAATATATTTTTCTACTTATCACATCATGTTGTACAAACTGTTAACTTAATTTTTGATTGAACAAATGAGAAAAGCAAAGTGTTTGGGCGGCTCGTGGACCCACCCCGTAATTCTAATCTGCTCCAAAATGTAATGCATTCTAAGGTGGCCCATGCTACACCCTTCCACTGAGTTTCCTGAAAATCAGTGCAGTAGTTCTTTGCGTAATCCTGCTGAGAGACATATGTACGTACAGACGGACGGACGTACACACAGCACCAAAAACATTACCTCTCACTCAGCTATCGCTGGGGCGGAGGTAATAAAAAAAAAACGGAAATATCACATGTACATATGTATTCACACCCTTTACACAGTACTTTGTTGAGGCAAGCCTTCTTGGGTATGACGCTACAAGCTTGGCACACCTGTATCTGGGGCATTTCTCCCAATCTCATCTCCAGATCCTCTCAAGCTCTATCAGGCTAGATGTGGAGCGTGGCTGCACAGCTATTTTCAGGTCTTTCCAGAGACGGTCTATCGAGTTCAAGTCTGGGGTCTGGCTGGGCCACTCAAGAACATTCATATACTTCTCCCAAAGCCACTCCTTCGTTGTCTTGGCTGTGTGCTTAGGGTTTTTGTCCTGTTGGAATGTAAACCATTGCCCTAATCTGAGACCGTGAGCACTCAGGGGCAGGTTTTCATAAAGGACCTCTCTGTACTTTGCTCCGTTCATCATTCCATTGATCCTAGTGACTAGTCTCCCAGTTCCTGCCAATGAAAAACATCCCCACAGCATGATGCTGCCACCACCATGCTTCACCGTAGGGATGGTATTAGCCTGGTGATGATACCACCATGCTTCACCGTAGGGATGGTATTAGCCCGGTGATGATACCACCATGCTTCACCGTAGGGATGGTATTAGCCTGGTGATGATACCACCATGCTTCACCGTAGGGATGGTATTAGCCTGGTGATGAGTGCTGCCTGGTTTCCTCCAGATGTACTGCTTGGCATTCAAGACAAAGAGTTCAGTCTTGGTTTCATCTGACCAGAGAATCTTGTTTCTCATGATCTGAGAGTCCTTTAGGTGCCTTTTGGTAAACTCCAAGCAAGCTGTTAAATGCCTTTTACTGAGGAGCCTCAGCCTCTGTCTGGCCACTCTACAATAAAGGCCTGAAGGTTCTCCCATCTCCACAGAGGAATTCTGGAGCTCTGTCAGAGTGACCATCGGGTTCTTGGTCACCTCCCTGACCAAGGCCCTCCTCCCCTGATTGCTCAGTTTGGCCAGGCAGCCAGCTCTAGGAAGGGTCCTGGTGGTTCCAAACTTCTTCCATTTGAGAATGATGGATGCCACTGTGTTCTTCGGAACCATCAATGCTGCACTTTGTTTTGGTACCCTTTACCAGATGTCTCAGAGGTCTACGGACAATGTCCTCGACTTCATGGCTTGGTTTTGGCTCTCACATGCACCGTCAACTGTGGGTTATTACTACTTTACATACAGTACAGTAGACAGGTGTGTGCCTTTCCAAATCATGTCCAATCATATGATTGGAAAGGAGGGCTTCGGCGTTCTTGTAGTCACAATATCTTCTAGAAGGTGCTCTTTGGATGTCAGGGACAAACATAGAATTCATCAAAAAAAGTCCAAGGCACACTTCTTGATTAAAAAGCTTTAATAATAGGCTAGTTCAAAGGCCCCATGGTCAAAACATATTGGCGTTTTTTATTGCTTTGTTCTGAGATGAACTAGCCTATTATTAAAGCTTTTTAATCAAGAAGAGTGCCTTGGACTTTTTTGATGAATTCATGTCCAATCAATTGCATTTACCACAGGTGGACTGCAATCACTAATCAAACTAATCACTAATCTAATCACTGCCAAAGTTGCCTCAACAATGTAGCCTACTGAGTAAAGGGTGTAAATTCGTATGTAGCCTACATGTGATTTCAGTTGTGTGTTTTTTTACATTTTGCAACAATAAATTAATTAATTAATTAAAAAAAAAAAAAAAAACTTTGTCGTTATGGTATATTATTACATAGATAGGTAGATTGATGCTGGAAAAATGAATTTAATCAATTTTGGAATAAGGCTGTAACATAATAAAATGTGGGGAAAAGGGTGTGAGTAGAAATACTTTCCGGATGCACCGTAGTAGCACAGTAGTAGTGGAGCATGCATTTTGCATTACTCTCGTCTCCATACTACAGACTTTCAACATCTGGCTGCACAGTGATATTCCTTTGCTTCTTATTGTTCTGAAAGATTTAATGCGGCTGCGGCTCATTTCTTCCAGAAGTAATTCGCTTTGTTAACTAGCCTCCCCCAACACTGCTATTGTAACAGACTAACGTTAGGTAATCCAATGAGATTAGGGTTGATCACCCATATCGTTCAAATCGTTGCGCGTGATTAACTTGTTGCTAAACTTTGTGATCTTGAACACGACCCGTTTAGAGGGAGTCTCGTAGTGGACGTGGACGTGAAAAGTTGCAAACAAAGTTCAGTCCACTCCGGTAGTCATCATGGTAGCTCTAAAGTGACATGAAAACTGGAGGCAATGGAGGCAAATAAAAATAATATCGGACAATTAACTCCAGGTAACTGCCAAATCTGGCTCATCTTTAGTCTTGACCTGTTGCGAAGTTCGGCGTGTGTCAGAGCGGATCTATTTTCATCTAACGGTGCTTAGCTATCGTAGCACTAGCTAGCTAACATATGTTCTCAATGTTGTTACGTTAACGTTACTCTTGTTGTTAAGATATAGGCAGCTGATAGGTAGATAATGTGAATTTGCCATGTTACTTGGTAGGCTGACACACTGGAGCTAAGTTAAACCCACTAACGTCGGTTTATCAACCCAATGTTCAAAGTAGACACTTAAAGGGGTTTGACAGGACATTTGGGTTTAGAACATTTTGTGTTGTTGTGATGCATGCAATGCAAATACGGTAGTCACACCTCTAGCCTCTGCATCATCTAGCTATCCAGATAAATAGCTATCAATCTCAAAACTGTTTTCTGGACTAAAAAGGAGTCTTTTATGGAAATATTGGAAGCAATATTGCTCTTATCATCCAGATTGCACTCCATTCTGTTCTCTCCAAGTTCAGTGGATTCTTTACAGTTTCTGTTCTGCCTCCATATCTGTATACTACTGTGTACTATACTATCTGTGTACTACCCTTGCTCAAGACTGATACATTAAGAATGTAAAAATGTACTTGTGTGGCCTACAATCCGCATTCCGCACTCACTTCATAATTTATACACTGTGTTCTCAGATCCCCGGGGGGCGGAGCCTGCTCAGGGTGGCCCAGAGGAGCCTGGCCCAGAGGCAGTGATTGGCAGGCAGCTCAGCGAACCAGGGCGCTTTGCTTACGCTGGGCTCTGTGGGGTCTCTCTGGGCCAGCTGTTTCCCGGTCCAGAGAACAGGTAGGACCACTTGGTGTGTCAAAGTATGAAGCATGAAAAGAGAGAGACTATACATACATCACATAAAGGTGCTAGGTTGGATAGCGTCAGTGATGGAAAGATAAGGCCCACACACTATAGCTCCATGCCACAAAATAACTTTAATACAGGAAACAACATTTCGTATGAAGTATGAAGCAACCATGTTGGTCCGACTCAAATGTATCTTAAGAGTGTAGGCTATGTGGAACGCCATCGGCCGTTTCTTGGCGAACTAAGCCACCTCCGTCACAGAGACAGTGCGGTGCTGCGGTGTGTTTGCAGGGGCTTCCGGGAGCAGTATCTGGAGGGTCTGGTCAGCTGGCTGGGGCTGGACGAGTCTGTCATGCCCGTCATGGGAGCCTTCCTGGCAGGGCTGGGCTTCGAGGGCAGCGACACCTTCCTCTCCATCCTCCAGGCTGAGCCGCTGCTGTCTGCGGGGGCCGCCCCCATCACACAGGTTGGTCACAGCGTACGTCAATCCTGCAGACCTGGGTCAGCCAGGGTCAGTCATGTAGACCTAGACGCTAACAACCACTCCTCCTCCTCCTCCTCCTCCTCTCTGGCAGGATCTGGTGTCTTTCTCCGTCAAAGACGGTAAGAGTCTCGCTCATTGATTCGTCGAGCCGAGTTTGACTCTCCCGACTTGTCGTGCCCCTTCAACCCCTCTCTGCGTTTCCTCAGGCCAGTACGACGCCAGGTCTCGGGTCCTCGTCCGCCATGTCAGCTGTCTGCTCCGCGTGGCCCCTCGGCACCTGGAGGAGTTTGAGGAGTCGCTGGGGGAGAGCCTGCGAGGGGGAGGAGAGGAGAGCGAGTAAGTGGAGGGAGGGAGGAAGGAAGGGAGGGAGGGAGGGAGGGAGGGAGGGAGAGATGGCGGGACAGAGGGAGATAGATTTACCTACAGTAGTTACATAGAAGTAAAAATGTCACTCGATACAAAGTTCGTAAATTGCCGTGTGGTTTGTGCAAAATAACATTACATTACATTTTTAGTGTGCTCTCCTTTTTGTGTCACTGCTTTCACCCAGGACTACGACAGTAAGTCATTGTACTACTCCCACATTCGGTACTTTCCATGGGGCTTTGTTTTGTTGTGGAATGTTGTTGTACCACGTGCGTGCATCTTGTCAAATGTGTGTTCTTGTTCCGCCTGTTAGAGAAGAGTCATCTCGACGGCAGAGGAAGGAGAGAGGACGAAAATTACGCCGCTACTTCCTGATTGGTCTGGCCACTGTAGGCGGGGGGACTGTGATAGGTCAGTGCCAATGCTTCAGCCAATCACTTGCATTTGAAGACTGTTCTATTAACAAATATTATTCATGCACATAGTAAGTAAGTAAGCCTTTTGAGAACCAATGTTTCTCTGGCCTAGTGGCCTATGGGGCAGGAGCCTATCTCCTATTTCTGTAGCGTGAGGCAGCTTGATGTACAAGTACATCAACATGACTAGTTGCAGGAACTCACCCCCAGTCCAACCCTTGATGCTGAGTGCCAAGCAGGGAGGCATCGGGTACCATTTTTATAGTCTTTGGTATGACTCGGACGGGGATCGAACTCACGACCTCAGTCTCAGGGCGGACTCTCTAACCGCAAGGCCACTGAGCTGGTTTACATTTCATGCATATAACCAGACTGTCATCTCCCCCAATGATCTCATACTAAGTGCGCTATATTTTTGTTTTGTTGAATACTTCCCGATATTTACAGTGTCAGTGACTAATCTCTGGTTTCGTTGACGAACGTCTCCAGGTTTGACGGGCGGGCTGGCGGCGCCGATGGTGGCGGCGGGGGCGGGCGCTGTGCTGGGTGCAGGAGGGGCAGCAGCTCTGGGCTCGGCCACCGGGATCGCCATCATGGCCTCCCTGTTTGGAGCTGCAGGAGCTGGTCTCACCGGTGAGATGGCGGGCTGGGGGGGTGAAGAAGTGCTGCCAGTGTACAAGAATGAAGCCCAATTTATGCTTCGCCGAGCGACACTTTTAAAAAAATGTCATGGGCGACAAAAAGTGTCAAAAAGTGTCGCCGAGGGCTGTCACACACCAAGGGATTTTTTAAAATGTCGCTGACTCAAATATTGTCGCTCAAGTGTGATTGGATAGCTAGATAGAAGGCTCGTGCGTTGCCATGGATATGCTGGTTCCGCAGCCTTGTTTTAGTTTTGGCTGTCATTTGACGTTAGGCTGTCATGGAAGGAGTAGAGGAACATCTCTCTGAGCTTGTGAGGAGATATCCCCATCTATACAATTCACCCCTGCCCCTTCACATATGCCCATGTACTGCGGAATTCGTGGAAGGGAATCTTTCACGATCAGAATGAAAAGAAACCACAATGAAAACCGCTCTCTGAACAACCTCTTTACCTCAGATTAAACTCTTTCCCTCAGAAAGCCGCTTCTCTCAGAATGACAACAAACGCGCAACAAAATGACAAGCGCACGGCTGATTGTTTCCATAGAGACGACCCAAAGCAACACTTTTTTTTTGTCGAGTGACATTTTTCAAGAAGCATAAATTAGGCTTTAGGAGTCTTACTTTCTCTCTCTCTCTCTCTCTCTCTCTCTCTCCAGGCTACAAGATGAACAAGCGAGTTGGGGCCATAGAGGAGTTTGAGTTCCTTCCTCTGAGCTCAGGGAAGCACCTCCACCTCACTGTGGCTGTGACTGGCTGGCTGTGCAGCGGCAAATACAGTGAGCATGCGCTACGTCACGGTCGTTTATTTGTCAACAGGAAGCTGTAAGATGAGGAGAAGTACTCTGACAGTAAAAACCTTGGTAGACGTTTTTTTTTTTTCTAACACAGCACTAGCAATTCTCACCCACGGCCAAACATCCTAGCGTTAAAGGACCATACCTGTCTAAATATGATTTGATCTCCTAAAACTAGTCACCCAACGTATATCACATTACCAATAAAAGCTACGGAAAATTATTTGAAACTAACTGGGGCGAGTTTGTCAGCGCAACGAGGGAACAATTTAAAAATGCGTTGTAAAGCCATCGCGTTCCACTTTTGAAATGTAATTAAAACGCGAAAATGCAAATATCTTTTAATGTGAGCTTTGCTTCGGAAAATGGATTGCGGTAATGTGATATACGTTGGGTGACTAGTTTAAGGAGATCAAGTCGTATTCAGACCGGCATGGCCCTTTAAGAGAATTTCAAAGTCATCACAACGCTTCAGCGGTGAGTCGTCTGTTTCTACCGCTGACCCTTGACCCCTGCCGCCCCTCCTCCAGGCTCGTTCCAGGCGCCGTGGTGCAGCCTGGCGGCGTGCGGGGAGCAGTACTGCCTGGTGTGGGAGTCGCGCTTCCTCCGGGACCTGGGCTGCGCCATGGCCACTCTGCTGGATGGCCTGGTCAGCATGGTGGCCCAGGAGGCCCTCAAATACACCATCCTATCAGGTGCGCCCAGTATTGTTTACGTTTACGCCGCAGTATTGGAGCGAGAGTTTCTCTCACATTTTTCTACTGCCAGCATGTTTGGTTAATGGATGAAAAATCCCAGCTTTGAATTTGTGTGACATACGTGTCGCAGAAGCTAGTTTCTGAATCCTTGTATCTGAGACACGTGTTGCTAGTTTGTGACCAGGGCTGAAAATTAACACCTGCCACCGGCCAAATGCAGGTAAAATTTCCTATTGGCGACTAGATTTCGGAAGGCTATCTGAAAAAAATATATACTTGGCTGGTAGATTTTTTCATCTACAGTCCCCTTGGCAGGTGACTCACCGTGAGCCAAAAAGTTAATTTTCACCCCTGTCTGTGTGTGTCCGCCTCGTCAGGTATCGTCACCGCCCTGATGTGGCCCGCCTCTCTGCTGGCGGTGGCCAGCGTCATCGACAACCCCTGGTGCGTTTGTCTCAGTCGCTCTGCGGAGGTGGGCAAACACCTGGCCCAAGTGTTGAGGAGCAGACAGCAGGTAGGCCTCTCAGCCCTGGAGTTTACCCACGCCTGCTGGTGGCAGGAGACGCCACGTGTCGCCAGGTTGCCTTACTGCACTGCGGTTCCACAGAATCATCCACAGTTGAAGTTGGAACTCCCTGAGGCGAATCGTAGCCAGCATGCATCCTCTTGTGTAATATTTAAGACCAGGGGTCAAGTGAGCTTTAATCATGTGCTCACACAAATCAAATCATTTTGTTGTTCAGTAGTCAGTTGTCACCTAGGGGATTAAAAAACACTGCTAATAGGTTTGAGGTCAAAACACAAAACACTGCTAATAGGTTTGAGGTCAAAACACAAAACATTGCTAATAGGTTTGAGGTCAGAACACTCAGCAGGTCAATAAACGGGAGGATGAAGGTCACTAATGTTTCATCTCTGTTCTCCCCGTCTCTGTATAAAGGGCAAGCGTCCCGTCAGTCTCATCGGCTTCAGTCTGGGAGCCAGGGTTATCTACTTCTGTCTGCAGGAACTGGCTAATGACCAAGGTATATCAAGCAAACAGAACACTGAATGTCAAACAACTCATCGCTTGTGACGATGCACTTTTAATCACAGAAATGAATTTTGTTCTGCTTTTTCTTCTTGAGGTCAGCCTTCACAGATCCAATGTCACACAGAGAGTTTTTCCATATCTTTGGGGAGGCCTTATAGGCTATTAACCGTAGATCATACTCCTCATCATGTCCCAGTTGTCAGTAGTTGTAACCCTAACCCTAACCCATAAAACAACCACAAGCCAGAACTGGAAATTAACTTTGTATTCTGAATGAATAAATGAGCTTCCCCTTCCCCAGGCTGTGAGGGCGTGGTGGAGGATGTGGTCCTCCTGGGAGCCCCTGTAGACGGCTCAGAGAAGGCCTGGGAGAGGATGGCCAAGGTGGTGGCCGGGAGGATCGTGAACGGATACAGCAGGTAATAAAAAGAAAGATGGTCTTTTTCACGGAAATTAAAATGTGTAATGGGGTTGTTTATTGGACCATAACTGCATATTGAGTGGTATTATTAGAGTCCTTATTTCCGGCTATGAGAATTACATTAGCTGGACTCATTGTAAATAAGTTTATGATCTGTTAGGAAATTAGCAGCTGAATAATTGAAAAAGGGCAGTCCGTTAGTGCAGGTTAGCACCGGCATGCTTCAGAGGTTGGACAGGTTTTAATCCGAGGTCCATCCGCCTGTCAGAGGGGACTGGCTGCTCAGGTTCCTGTACCGGGGCTCGTCCGCTCATCTGTGCGTCGCAGGGCTGCAGCCAATCAGCCTGCAGGATCGGCGCATAATCAACGTGGACCTGTCGTCTGTGGTGAGTTGGGGACTCGAAAGGATTTTGCATAATAACGATGGCATTGTCTATCTGTCAAGTGTCAAGTGGCACAGATAATTTCAAATATCATCGGGGCTCATGGGGTGTGCGTCCAATGTAATGTGATTTATGTTAATTCAAAGTTCAAGGGCAAACAGGTGGGGGAAGAGGCCCAGTCGCACGTCAGTGTAGTTTACCAACCGACCTGCTGGTTGAAACCCTTTCAAATCCACTATAGCTACTGCGCTCAACCACTGCCATTGGTGATACAATAGTCGAAACAACTTTGTACTTTCTCCATCTTAGTTGATCTTGTCAGAAATGTGTGTATCTGTGTTAAAATGTAAAGAGTTAGCAAGGAGGTTGAATAACAATTCTACATTTGTATTATAGTATTTCAATGACAATGTCACATGAAATCTTTATAAACCCCACAGACAGTGATTTTATTCACACCATTTATTAAAAGCGGAAGAACAATTGTGATTCACAGTATGTATATACTGTACAGGATGGATACTCACTGTCAGTAATGCTTAACCATTCAGTCACTGTTATACGCCTACTATGAAAATAATCCATGTTACAGATTAATTAGAAAAAGAAAGATGATTAATGCACAAAGGTGGAATGCATCAAAGTCTTGACATTACGCTAAACAGCCTAGTACAGTGATATGTGTAATATATAAAGCATTCTTGGTACCAAGAGAACATTGGGAAAAGTTCAGTAGCTACAGTTACACAAGTTAAAACAACTACAAAAAGAGAAGTTATCACAATGTCGGAGAAACCTGTGCCTGAAATTTACATTTACATTTACACACACACACTTCTGTCCAGAATGCCACTTTCCCCTGCCGGAGCACATTAATTCTTGTTTCTGCGTCCTAGGTGAAAGGTCACTTGGATTACATGTGTCAGATGGACACCATCTTGGTGGCAGTGGGTCTGCCCACCAGGGAAGCGCCAAGAGCGTCCGGCGGTCTTTCTCAACCGTTAACCGTAGCAGAGGGCAAAGTGGACGTCCTTGACCCGTCCCCCCAAGACCAAGTGGCCGGGGAGCAGCGTCTCGAAGGTGTAGGTGAGACGTTGGGACGAGAGGATGAGGGAGCAGCACAGGTGAAGGAGGAGGAGGACATGGGTGACGGTTGGGACATCCCTGACATTTCAGATCTGCTGGACTCCCTGAACGATACGAGTACCGCCGATCAAAAGACAGTCGGGGACAACGTGCCACATCGTCCTGAGGGGAAGTCTTCTCAGAAGGACGTCTCTGCAGCTCTCCATACCGGGTGTGACGGAGAGGGGGCGGAGTCTGATGGGGCGGAGGGGGCGGAGTCTGACGGAGCGGAGGGGGCGGGATCTGATCATGAACACACGTCCTGGAGTTGGGAGGACACACACTGGACCACTGAACACACGTGCACAAAGGCACGTCCACCAACGCGCGCAGGGCTCAGGCTACAGGACCGACCGCCTCGTAGTCCCTCCTCTTCTCAGCTGGACTGTCCAACATCAAAGATGTGTGTGGAAGGACAGCATTCTCCACACTAAGCTTTCAGAACATGCCACCGAGGACACCGATAATGAACTTGACAAACTAATCATGAACTTGTGAACCCCATAAGGGCCTTGTAGGTTAATTAAACAATGGCAGCCTAACATGTTTTTAAGTAATATTTTACAAAATAATTTAACTGGAAAGAAAAGTGTTGCATAATTTATCAGTATTGTGTTTTAGGCTTCATGTATATACAATGTCAATTTGATTACAAGCAAAATGTTACGTCAAATACAAGACTGCACAGCATTTTGGGGAGGGAGGATATAAAATAATGTAGCATGATGAGACCACAGAAGCGTAAATGACACTTTTTTTCTCCTTCTGGGACCTGGTTGCCATGGTTATTATCACAGGACATGTCCATCCAGACTACCATAAATACTCACCCGGTGATTGTCCAAGCCATTCCTCGTTACCTCACTCAGTGACGGGACTAAACTATTCCTGTCTCACTGCCACCCACTCAGAGCCGTGACGGGAGTGAGGGATGATCTCACTCATCTCTGGAAACCCACTCCTCCCCTCAAACAAACATCGAGGTAGGGACTTCTACCATCGGCGTTCACACAGATCCTGTTCAACGCTAATTTTTAATTACTTTATTTTTTTATCCCTCTCATCTGCGCTCCTATTCAGTCCAGCGTGTCCACCTGATTGGGTAGAAGCAACGGCAGCTCGATCCCAGCATGCTCGGCGTCGAACAGGTTGACCGCGTCCGTAGCGGTCGCCGGGGGCTGCGGCGGATCGGACGCCAGGGAGGGGGGCTCGGTGGGGAGGTTGGGCTCGCCGGAGTTGCGCAGGGAGAGGGAGAGCGCCGGCGAGGGTCTCCGCGGCGAGTGGGAGGAGCAGCAGGGCAGCAGTCTCCCGAAGGCCCGCTTGAAGTCGCGCATGAAGAGGGGGTAGATGATGGGGTTCATGGTGCTGTTACAGTAACCCAGCCAGGTCATGGTGTCGAAGAGCACGGGGGGGACACACTTGGGACACACCACCTAAGGGACAGGACGAGACATGAGGCGCTCACGCGTTAAAGGTCATCGCACTGTAGAGTACAGTTCATCACACATCGATCACTTTTTGTGGCGGTGGCGCGAGGGTTGCCGGGCGATGGCATTGCCCGGGACGCATCTGCCCTCTCTTGTTACAGAATCCAACGGAGCGTAAATAACCCTGGATGAACGAACAAGTACACGAGGAATCAATGGGCTATATGCACAACTCCGTCTCAGTACTTCCTGGAATTAGACATGCTTCTCTATTTCCTGTCTTACACTATTAGATGAAATTATTATTCAGGTGTGCCTGATCATTGTGCTGCAGTCAGGCACACCTGATTAATCACTTCATCCAATAGTGTAGGACAGGAAATAGAGAAGCATGTCTAATTTCAGGAAGTACTGGAGTTGTGCATATAGCCTATTGTCGAATGAGTATATGAAACATGATTGAAATTCATCTTTTATTTTGATCAGGCAGTTCCTTCATGCGTGCCCTCATTTGTCCTGAGAAGAATATTTCATATGTAATTGGGACATGAGCCCTAAACTAACTATAGGAAATGGGGTAAGACCGTGAGGTAGAAAACGTCTGTTGGAGGAGGGGTCCACTACCGAGACAAGTGTGAAGGAGGCAGAAGGAAGGCGGGTGAAGAGAGGGGTTCATTCACACCATATTGAGTGTGAAGATGGCGGAGAGGAGAGGCTCACTTGAGTGGTCCGTGCCTGTGCTAGGTTTTTGTGGGAAAGGAGCGAGGGAAGCAGATGGGGAATTAAAATGACTGGATGGTAGAAAGGCTAGTAGGCCTACACAGGACGAGTGTAATTACCTCTTTCCCAAGACTCACGTATTTGAATTTGATCTTGCCTTGATCCCATGTAATGAACAAACTGAAGGCGTTTCATGTAACGTTGACAGGGTTGACCAAACCTCATCCGAAATTGGTTATTCTGATGTGTGGTTTGCACTGTTTTCCCCTCCATTTCTGGGTCATTATGCCCGTCTATTTCCACATTGGATAGCTTGGCAGGACTACAACCCTGGAACTGGCCAATGCCTAAGTAGACAGGTTTTTAAGAGGGTACAAAAAAAAAATACAAAAGGTTTTGTATTTCACACTTTGCTTTCATGCTCAACAAGAACACCTCTACGGATGATACTGGGGTGTTAGATAAAAACTTACCTTCTGAATCACTGAGGAACATTGAAAATGTATCTTTAACAAACAACAGCTGAGAATTGTATGAAAATTATTCTAAAACTACTTTTTAAAATAAGTTTAATTGTTGATCTCATCTCTAAATGGTTAAGATACCTAGTGGCTCTCTCTATCTCCATTCTCTGCTGATTTTAATAGATCCAAAGGCACGCACACACATACACACACCTTGCCGGTGTGGACCACACTGACCTGTGCCATGTTGGTGATGAAGAAGGGTAGCCAGGCACCGAAGAAAAGGCCCAACAGGACCCCCAGGGTCAGACTGGCCTTCAGCGCCCTCCGACCCTGCCTGTGAGCCAGCCGACGTTCGCTGTTCACTGACAACTGAGCGGAGAAAGACAGACAGGTCTGTCAGATAGACCGTCCTTCATCTGGTGCTGTTGCCCACATTAAACCACCTCTTCTCGTGTTCAACACATTTCAGTGAGGTACTCCCACCAATGCATTTAGGTTCTTTACTAAGAATGTACATTGGACGGAATCTAATGGCTTAGAGACTAATAGTCTTCAATCTGTTCTTTTGTCTCCAAAGGACTCCACTGGTAAAGTTAGCTAGCTTCGTGAGACCATCCTGATGTCGCAAGCTCACATTGTTACTTTTAAATAAGTGTAGATACTCTCGATAGAGAACATTTTGAGCTTATTCGGAAAACGGATCTCGCCAATCAGCGTTGGTTCTGAGGGCACGATAGACCTTTTCAGATTTTTTTTAAGATGTTTCATCCAATCACCTACCAAGTAGTTTTGAAAGTGCCTGCCCTTTTCCAAACAGTTTCCAAAGGAGAGTTTCCAGATGGGTATGTGAAGAATACGGTTAAAAGTTAGCATCCACCAAAGCAGATTTATTTATTTTTTTAAAGTTTTGTTGAGATGAATGAGAGGAAACATGAAGAGAGAACTTGGTTTCTTGTAAGGAAACAGAAAACACCTGCACAGTCTTAATTTGCTCAATGGAATCCGTTTAATACCTTTCAGTCTCACAGCCTTCTTCAGGTATATTAGTACTCCACCTATGCACCTGTCACTGAGACTTGATTCAGGTGTGCAAGAGACCCTCTTATGTCTTTCTTTCATCTATGTCAAGAGACTCTTTTTATCTTGAATAGGTGCAGTGCATACATTGAAGCAGACTTATGTTGCACATCTGTAATTTACAATCCTAAGCCTTCAGTGTCATCATAGTCAACAGCTGATTGATTGATTGATTGATTTTTAAGACAGGGTCAAGGTACAGTAGACATTTACCCTATAGAATAGGGAGAGATGCATTGTACAAGGTTATAGCTAGACAGCTAATTTCCACCCGCAGTCCCTGGGCAAATAAATATACAGTCTTAAAATAGTGGGGCAAATAGTACACAGTAGGAATAGGATAATGGACCTTAAATCAAATGCATATACATTATTCATGTTTGTTGGCTAACTACTTCTCCAACAGGCTCTGTTCCCTGTCATCCTTCCCCTAGATGTGTTTATATTAATGTATTTTGTTTTAGGTAAGCTAGCTTTCAACGTCTTCTCTTTAATTCTCTCTTTCCCATTCCCTTAGCTTCGCATTTACATTAGTCATTAAGCAGATGCTTTTATCTGACTTTTTTTACCTTTATTTTTTAACTTGATGACTTACAAGCTTTATCTGAAGTAACCTTACATCACTTATAATAATAAATTACTAATTAATTTATAAAGCACTTTTGTGAGACAATCTCAGTGCTTCTTATTTACTTACATTGCATTTTGTTGTCTCGTTCATTCAGTCGATTATTACTCAATGTTTATTCCTCAGACACTTTTTTATTTCTTTATTTTTTTTAATACATTTAATTTTTCGGATTATCCAACTTTTCACCTAATTTGGTAGCCAATTGACCCTGACATGCAGCCTAGTGTCCAATCACTTCCTACTATTGAAGATTCGTCATGCAACCCAGCCGGCCGGCGATACGAAGGAGAGACAACTCTCTCTTAGCTCACAACCATAATTCTGACACCAGACGGGGTTGCTAGTGCGGAACCCTCGAGCCAAGATTAAACTGACCACCATCAGGGAACGGCGGCCTGATAGGCCACTCCCTCTGGGATCCGGCCGTACTCGGATCTAGCGACACCCTTCCTCGACACACTTCCTGAAATTAGACATGCTACTCTATTTCCTGTCCTACACTATTGGATGAAGTGATTAATCAGGTGTGCCTGACTGCACAATAATCAGGCACACCTGAATAATCATTTCATCCAATAGTGTAAGACAGGAAATAGAGAAGCATGTCTAATTTCAGGACGTACTGGAGTTGTGCATATAGCCTATTGGACCGTGGAGGTAGTGGTAGCCTACTGCCACTTTTCTTTTTAGCAATCAAACATGGGCCTTAAGTTACAAAAGCTTGAGAGCCCCTGCGTTAGACCACTACACCACCACAGACCATCAGCCACTTCATTTTAACAGGTAGGGGGAAGACGAGTGGTGGACTAGCCAGGCCAGCACACACAGGCAGGTACTGGTGTGAAAAGATTTCTACTTGCTACCCTATTATTCTTTTGGAGTCCAACTTAGATTATGTTACGCCTCTACACCCCCTGTCCTGTGCTGTCTCTCCCTTACCGGCATGTTGCGCAATACAGGCTCCGGATGACTGTAGTCGTCTCCGTCCTGGGGAGCGTGCCCGGCCACGCCCCCCGGAGAAGGGGGTCGCGAGGGCTCCCGAGGCGAGTTGTAGGGGTACGGCGGGTGACTGAGAGCCGCCACCCGCCTCGCCTGCCTCCGCGCCACCAGCAGGATGCGGCAGTACGTGAAGCAGATGGCGCCCGAGGGCAGGAGGAAGGTCAGGACGGACGCCACCACGGCGAAGGGCAGCGTGATGTTCAGGCGGCACTGGAAGGACGAGCGGCCGGGAGTGGACGCCAGCTCCCTGAAGTAGGACACCGGGTGCCACGCCATCAGCTCCGGCGGGGTGCTGACGTTGGCGCTGCCTGTCCGCTGACCCAGGCTGTGCCAGTTCATCTCGATCGGAAGGAAGGAGGCGAGCGCCGCCAGCCCCCAGGCTGCGCCCACCAGCAGCAGCGCCCGCAGGGGGGTCATCCTCTGCTTGTAGCGCAGCGGCGAAATAATGAGCAGGTAGCGGTCCAGGCTTATCACGCACAGGTTGAGGATGGAGGCGCTACAGCACATGACGTCAAAGCACTGCCACACCGGACAGAAGCCCGGCCACAACACCCAGGTCCCGCACAACACGTTCAGCATGGCAGGGGGCATGACCACTAGCGCCACCATCAGGTCGGACAGGAAGAGCGACACCAGGAAACAGTTGGAGGTGCAGCGCAGGGAGCGATGGGCGAACACCAGGGCGATGAGGAGAGTGTTGCCGCACGCCGTCATCAGGATGATGAGGGTCAGAGTGCATGCTAGCAGCCAGGAACCACTGCCACTGACGCACCACGCTCTACCAGGGGGTGAACTACCGTTGAAGCCCCCTAAAGGGTTAATGGCATCCACACCTGTTACTGCTCCAACTCCCTGCAAACCAGGTGAGGTTGAGTTCCCCATAGCAGTGGTTGACATCAGCTGATGCGAGAGCAAGGTCTTGTGTCCCTTTTGGAAGCGGATGAAAGGCACAAGATTGATGTGACGAGCGAGAGTGTCACTTCTGTCGCTGTCAAATATTCGCACCTAGTCCGGTTGAGAAAAAAGAATGAAGCAAAGCCATGAGTGCCTCGTATTGAAAGCCATTCACAATTGACCACTCTCCAAGGAAGGGTAGCAGAGTGGCCTGTGACTCAACGTTCTCCTGTGTGCAAAAACCCCAGGTGTCCTGTTGTCAGTCGCCGCAAAAATAAGCGCCAGCCTTCTTCCCATCTTTCCATGGTGTAAAATAGTCCTGCCTCTCCACAGCTTTGAGTCAGAGTGAGCAACTCTGTGGCTGCCAGTGGATTTCTAAGCTGCGTGTCACAATGACACCCTCAGGGGGAGGGCAGATGAGAGTCGGGCTCTGAGAACGCAAGAACAAAGGCTTTTTGAAATCCAGACAACATCAATTACCTTATTATCTCTTATATACATTATTTTTTTGAGAGTGGTGGTTCCCTGTACGCTGGTGTGTGACAGAACAAACAAAAATGACCATGGTGATCATTGTATGGTTGTTATTTCCAAGCAAGGCTCTGCCCTCAAGTGCTGTACAGGTGTCATGGTTGGTGTAGCGTTGCCTTTAGCTCCCCCGCTCCAGTTAATCTCTGTGTCGGCCACTCCAGCGTGCCTCCGTGGCTAGAGCTCTCAGCTTCTGGAGAAGAAGCGTGCCTGAGCATTGAACTGCTAATACATGCTAGTGCACAATCACAGCCTGGTACTGCAAATTCTTTATCACAACAAAAAACGTTTTTAATTTTTAAGATTATAATTTTTTTTGATCATTTTTGAATGATCTTGTAAGGATTAATGCAATACTTCTCCAATTTTGTTTGTAAGGGTATATCACATCAGGGGGTTTGAAATCTATGGACAACTGAGTGTCAAAAAGCAATTAAATGAATCCATTAATATTTACTGCGGTCGTTACTGATAGAACCATAGATTGCAATTTATTTAAGCATTCTTAATAATACCCTCCACAATACACTGGGGTTGAGATCAAGGCTGACAAGAACATTGTGCAGTAGTCAATTATGTAAATTATGTGACACAGTTTTAATTGGTTTTTCAAGACGAGGCAAATTAGACTGTTTGGTCAGAGAGCACTTGAGCTCTCTGACTGAGTGCTAATAAGCATTTACAAAATGATGCCCTGGGCAAATGTGTCTGTACAAAATTACCAGCTTTGTTAGAATTCACTTCTTTATTTCCCATCACATCAATGACACCAAGGTCACTAAATAATATGTAATTGCCGTTTTACACATAACACAGAGACATCATATTCTTGGTTTTGTTTTAATGAAAGAAACAAAGACTGTCCTGTTAAAGCACAAATCATACTGAGTCAAAAGGAAGGGTCAGTCAACAGAAAGACACGGATCCGACTGGAGACCAGTGCAAATGATGGGCATCCCAAAGAGGCTTAAGAGAAGGAAAAACAGTCTGGCATCAACATGCAGTTACTGCTCCTGTGGAGGAAGAAAAGAGAGTCAGTTGACGTTTACAGTACATGCGCATAGACGGTTGTGTACAATGATATTTTGTTAAGATGCATCATGCATTGTTCTGGTCCTATGAGGTATTTATGTACTAACCTTCACCGTATTTCTGTGTAGTAGATATGGTGATCTCAAGTCATTCTGGCAGTTTGAGTATGCCATCCCAAGCCCCACTCCTAAGCCAAAAGCAATTGGCCATGTGTGTCCTGATGTAAGAAAAACAGTCGTAGCTACCATAATCAGGACGATAAATAAGCCCCCCCCGCAAATAATGTCCCACAAGTGAACCCTGACACACAAATAATGTCCCACAAGTGAACCCTGACAGATGCATACTCTGCTGCTGTGGTTTAATTGCTGCTCGTCGATCATTCTGCAGTCTCACATTTACAAACCCCTCAAATGAAGAATGACCAATTGTGTTACACATTTTTAAGCAGTGTAGCCTTCTATATGTGACCTGTCTGTGTGTTCGTTGCATGAGTTTTAGACCAAATACCGTTGCACACCAGCAGGTTTTAAGTAGTCTGCAGGTGGGTTCAAATATATCACGTTCCTCTACTGCCCAAAGAGTATGATGTCTCAATATGGTTTCAGGCACCTGCATTTGCACTTACGTTTGAAGAATATCACTGAAAAGACGATTCCTAAGCCCAGACCAGCACCTGAAAATGACGAGGAGAGAAACATTTAGATTTACTAGATTTACTCAGAATGTGAATGGCCACAGGGCTCATCGTTTTGGTGCCATAGGGGCACAGCACGGGCTGCTCAGTACTGTTTAGCAAACATGGCTAATGTTCATTTGCAAAACCGAGAATAGATCAATATCTTGCTCTAGCTATAAAAGTACCTCTAGCATATTCCTTTCTAAATCGGATCACTTGACTGACTTGACAGAGCCAACAATGACGTAGAACCGCTGATCCCTGCCCTGTTCATCCAAAGTGTGACGTACAGTAGCTATCTGGCTATCGTAGCGAGCTAAACCAGCATCAAGACAAGTAGCCTTCTTCCATCGCATCTGCATCCAGTCATCTGGCACGTATGCCCAGTTCTGTGTGGAATTCACTGTCTGCACTAAATGCATTAAGCCAGAAGCCAGTGCAATACAAAATTAGATAGCTGAGCAAACTGGTTAGCTAGCAAGCTACTTGTCCTTGTCTAGCTAGTCACACAAGTGATGGTGACGGGCGGCTAATGTAATGACAGCAGCTTAATCCGTGTGGGCTGTGTGATCATATATAGACATGAGCAAATATTGCGATCATTTACCAAGTTATGAGCAAATATTGGGATCATTTACCAAGTTTGACGGTGCTATCTGCGAGACATCGGTCCAACTTCTTTCCCAGCTCCTTTTCAGACATGATTAGCTTGATCTTGGCTAAAAATGTCTAGCTGGTCAATGAGTTTGTTGCCCTCGCGATAAATCGTGTAGAAGTGTGCAAGTTCGCCTCCTATCGACGGGAATGAGAAGCAAGGACACATTTACACATTTGTGTAGGGCTGAATTAGGACGCGCATATTTGTGTAGTTTGAATGAATATCATTTATTGGAGACGCCTTACCGATTCACTAGCTGTTCGTATCTTTTAGGTCATAACACAACTCATTTGCAAAAAGAGACAGTTTACCTGAGATGACATTGGAGAACTTGCTAGCAAAAAATAATTCCAGAAGTTGGATTATGTAAAAACAATAATTATGAAAACATGGCAACTAAACTACTGTAGGCCTATATATATACAAAGTCAGAAATTTGCTGTGAAGCACAAATGACTGTGAGAAGTAGAAAATACAATCTCATGGCAAATATGATAGATCTACAAACATATGCTGACACAAAATGTATCAGTCCTCAAGTGATAGATAATTACATATACAATAATTAACAGTTACACTCTGCAACAGTAAGTTACTATAACAAACACGATTGACTATATCATTTGGAAACTGCCAAAAGTGCTCAGATCCAGGCCAAAAGCAAGGCTTGCATTTAGACAGTACAGCCTCTGCTAGACCTTCAGTGACAAGATGGTGTTTGATTTCAGATAAGCATTTTACACATAGTAAGTTCATTTAAACAGCAGGCTTAAACCAAAGAGGTAGAGACTGTGCCCTTAAAAGCAAATGTGTTTCCTTTGCTCAAAGTGGAAATTCACACACAACCTATTCTTTAAATGAACACATACTCTATCTATGCTAAATCAACTAAAGGCTTGTGTTTGTTCTGTCTTTACAGTGCTTCGGCTTCTGTCAATGTATCTTTGAGGTGGTAACTAATAAAGCACAGCACACTTCATGGAATTTGTCCTCATAAAGAAAAGGGTGAACAGAGGTGAAGATGCTATCAACTCTGCCCCATGGCCTCTAGGGACTGTTCCTCCACACACACACACAATCCACATGTTCTCTGTTGATTCTAGATTTAATCACTGATTGTTCTCAAGTTGAGGTTTGTCTTCCTTGGCTGGCTGATTAAGATCCTCCTTCTGGGTCTTTACCGAGCTCTTGCTGATAGTCAGTAGGTCACGTAGCTCCTTGTTTTCTATCTGAAATGAATAAAAGGTGAAGTGAAAAGTCAGTCACAATTATTTTTGACACCAATACTAGGATTGGCTGCTTGCATTCTTCAATTTTATGTCACTTTGATCTTAGCTCGGATCTTGATCTCTGGTGTTAACGAATTGGCCATTATCAACACTGTGTTTACCTCTAGCTGAGCAAGCCTTTCTCGAAGAGAGCAGTAGTGCTGATCATCCACCTGCACAGCTCTTCTCATCACCTGGCCCATCTCACATATCCGCTCCAGTTGGCTTTGCACTTCCTGATTGAGAGAACAGAATGCCATCACTGAATATTTTTCTTTCATAACAAAAAAGGAACTAATTACATTTTAATTGAACTTTAAGGTGCAGTATGTGGTTTGGCTTTCACTTTTTGCTATATTTTTTGCAATTCTCATTACATCCCGACAGTAATCAATAAAGTGGTCTGAAACTAAAATGAAATAAATCCTGTAATCTGTGGAAGTCACAGGACTGTAATAAGTGCACCAAATCATTTTAAGTTGCCAACTTGGCCTACCTGAGTGTCAACCTACCTGCCTGCCTGCCTAGCGAGTATCATTTATTTTCCCTCAGTTTGGAGGTGTGGCTTTGGATGGAGGCTGGACAGAGGGGTGCATACTGCACCCTTAACATTACATGTCCAATATGTGAAATACATTACCGTTCATTCGCTAAACCTGATGTGAATGTTACCCCTTGGCTCTACTGTGGCCGTCAGCGTCAAACGTCAGCGTCGACATTCTACTGTCAAAAATCAAGAAATGAACCTCGGCAATTCTCTAACGTCGGATGCTGACGTTGAATGCGATGCAACAGCTGCAGTGGAGCCGCTGTCATTAATTACAGTGGATTCATTTCCTTAGCGTCTGACGGTTGATGCTGACGGCCCCAGTGGAGCCAAGCTGTTACTCAACCCCTGAGCTCAATAGTGTGCAAAACAGTACCTTGGCATGGTCCTCATGAAGACTGAGCACAGGCTTGGTGTCCAGCTCCTTCTTTCCCATCATTAGTTGGAGCATCTGCTTGCGGTACCGACCCATGATCAGCTCCAAAGCGTACTGGTGCTCCTCCAACGACACCCACAGTTCTACAGAGAGAAAACACAGGGCCACAGGACCTGTCAAGCAACTGTGTTTGAAAGTTAAGTCTGGCATATCTGACACACTGACAGTGATAACTTGGCAACACATTGTATTTGTTGTTTTCTTTAAAAAGCAGTAGGGACAGGGGGGTTAGATAAAGATAGTTAAATAAATATACATTGTGCTTGCCTTTGTTCTCTTGCTGTAGCTCCTTTATTTGAGTATTCTCTTGAGTTAGAAGGACGTGAGGCTTGTACTTTGACAATTCCTGAATTTCAGAACCATCCTCCAGATACTAGGGAAAGAGAACACAAAGAGCTCGTGCAAATAGACATTTTAATTGTATACCACTATTTTCTGCACAGATGCTAGGCATTTACCTTCAACCCATACCAGGCTGTCAATCGATTCTTACCTTATCCGGAAGAGCATTCCCCACCTCTCTCATGCCCTGGACTCTCTGGCTGAGAGCTCCAGACTGCTCGATCAGTCCTTCTGCAGCTGTGTCATGCTCTTTCAACCTCTCCAAAAGCGTGCGAGCATCACAAAGAACTTTCTCCAAAGTGCACGCCATTGATTCAGCGAGCTCGTTAGCTAAAGTTACACAACTTCCACTGAATAACGTTAGCTAGCCGAGTAAGTGCTAGCTAGCTGGGAAACCAGTCTATTTGGTGGGTAGCTAGCTAGCTAACTAACTAAAGGATAACAGCAACATAAAACAGATGGGGTCTAACCGGAGAAATGAGGTTGCAAACAGGGTGATTTTAATTCCTTGCTGACAGTCTAATGAATTATTGTCGAATATGTTGTGAAAATACAAAAACACAACCCCCCAGCAAACTCCGGAACAAATGACGCATGGTTAATACATCACTACCGGGTTTGAGCAAGAACAGAAGAAGTATTCAAGATTGCAAACATAATGCTTAGGTTGTATAAAGTAGGTCTGGTGTGTAATGCCTGCCGTAATCGCTCATATGCTAGGAATGTCAATATAAGGAGAATGAGAACAGCATATTTTGGGTTGCTAGGTGCCGGTCTGTAACGTATCAAAATGAAAGAGATGCATACGGCTCACACATTGGTGTGATTAGTGCTGCAATGTTGTGACATCACAGTGTGAATCACATTCGTGTCATTATTGAATTGTATTATCCTTGACGCTTTGGCAATATTGTTCACCTGACATTCATGCCAACAATGCATATTGAATTGAATTGATATTATCTGGCATCTATTCTATTGAGTCCACATTATCTTATCTTGAATAATGTGCTTGTGACCTCATAATGTTCTCTGTCGTGGCACCTACAAGTCTATAGATAAGACGGTATCTATGTCATGTCCTCTGTGATAATGTTGTTCTCCTATAATGTCATAATCATACATGTCACCATATATATAGAACAGTTGTCATTGCCATTCCCTTCATAGTGTTCTGTGATATATCTAAATACATTAAACATGACTACTACTAGTATATAGTATTTTGTATGCAATATATATATTGCATACAAAAAGCTCTTCTAAACAAGTAGGTCTTCAGACTAGAACCCAGAGTCTGTGGTGCCGTCAGATTGTCAGGGAGGGCATTTCAAAGGCGGGGTACAGCTATCCCTCTTTCCTCCTGTCCATGAAAGATAAACAGGGGATTTCACTGACCCAGAAAAGCCAAGTGATTTGTGGGACCAAGAAAACAGTTGTCAATACACAACACATGAGAGCAATCGGGACAATTTTATTTGTCACATTTTTTGAAGTCTCAATAAAAGTAATGACACGTTTACACCACGGACCTTTTTTGTCCCAGACAAGTCAAATGAGCTTTGCTTTTGAACAACACCCTAATTTGCAACATGTTGTCGTCGTCACCGGTTTTCTTGACCGTGAAGTGAAATATCGCGATAGACACTCTAATCACTACGTAATGTGCCGTGCTGCTTCTAGCGGCGCTGGTGACAGTGCTGAAAGCTGTTGGGGTGAGTTTTGTTAAATTTAGCAATTTAAAAGTACACTTTAGACATGTCAATGCGATACTTTGGGACTGTATTCCCTGTACCAAACTCGCAGGTATTTTGAAGAGGCTGATTTAACGAGTTCTTACCGTTTTAAGATTAGGCCTGGGCGGGGGCAGCTGTGTTTTTCTACGGCATAAATCATAGCTCGCTAGTCGCGCTAGCTACCAAACGGCTAACAGTACGGTCACTAGCTACATATGTGGCTGGAATATTTGCTTTAGACGAAATACTAATTGATGTGACCAAAACGCATACTGTCAACGTTGAAACCAATCTGGCTTCAACCATTAATCGACCTAAAAACGAACGTTACTACACGACCAGTACAGCGTTAGCTAGCTAGCCGGGGTTGATTAGCTCACTAGCTCTCCGACGCAGTTTCTCTTTGTTGTCCCGTGTCCTCAGCACCAGCTAGCCTCGGCCAGGTAGCTGTGGTTCTTCCTACCACCTAGCTAGAACAATAACTGTTAGCTGCTAAATAATTGTCGTATGCTGTAATGTCACCCGTCTAGCCCGTGTGCACAACACACACACACACACACACACACACACACACATTCCATACGAGCCTGAAGAGCTTAATAGATGAGCTTGAGTTAGACACGCAACAAAGTTTAGATGTCCACTACTGCAAGCTTAGCTACGGGTTTCATTTCACCGTTAGCGAACAACTAAAGCCACGTATGTGTTGCCAGTGAGCCAGGGTCGGTGCCTGTTTATAGAAAGGTTGGTATGAGCCGAGTAGGCCACACCAGGATTGCTAAAGACACGTTAGCTAGAATCACATGGTAGCTATCGCAAGCTCAGGCCTAACGCCAGGGAATTGGGTGCTTCCAGACAGGGCTTCGCTTGGGAACCACCAAGTTACTAGATAACCCCAATTATGACACGAAGGTATCCAAAGCATTTCAGTATTCATTAGACAAAGTTGACTTTTTGACATTGCTTCTAAGGCCTACGTCATTATGCAAAGTGTCACCTAGCCTGCGGTATCAGTGTTTGCTAACAGACGGCCTTTAGCCCAATGAGCATTTTTGTGGTTGTTGTTAGCCAGCGGCGATAGCCTACATTTAGCGTGAATGAGATGAATTCACGCTTTTTGATCAAAATGAGCTGGCTTGCAAACGGAGCAGTGGCTAAACTGGTTTAACGAGGCTACATTTTCTGATTGACTTAACGTCAGCATTAAGCCAGCTGATGGCATTCCCGTTATTCGCTGAAATGGCCAATCAGGGTCAGGGGCTTTAGTGGGTGGACACTACAATGTGTTTTTGTTTCTGCGTCACTTGCATGGTCTGAAAAGCACGCGTCGTAAATTGCTTTCTTGGTACTATTGAGAAAGGTTGTTTACGTCTCCACATATCCTACTTGTCACGTGTGCTCTACATCCACGATTCCTGGAAACGAGGGATTTGTGGAAGTCTTTTGAAAGCCCGAGTTTACAATAACATTTCAGGCCTTTTTCTGCAGTTACATTTGTCCCACGTCACAGCATTCTTTGAAAACATTTCGGATGGCACTCGTTGTGAGTGACCCAGCCAAATCAGATTAGATTACATAGTTCCCCATTCAGCACACAGCAACATCTAACCGAGCACTAAGATCCTATTTGTGGGGCGGGGACATTCCAAGGTAATTTTCCTTATTCTTGTGCATAAACAAAGCAGAAACCTCACCAACTCAGATGTGTGTGAGGAGTGGCTGTCATGATCTATATGTTTCATCTGAATAAACAGTGTCCCTAGTCAGAAACTGTGCCATAAATATCAGCCTGGCCAGAGGTATGCACAGGACCTGGGAGAATCTAGTCAGCTGGCATCAGGGGCTGTACAGGGGCAGCTGATGAAACACTATTTTTAGGCCTGTCAGGCTGGAGGAGAGGAATCTGTTGTCAAATTTGAATGAAAAGGAAATGACTCGGTACTGATTCACCAGGCGCTCTTACGACAGAAAATGTGAACAACCCATTATCAGTTGCTGGTAGCTGTCCTATAAATGTTATGCTTGTTAATCTAAAAAGGCCCGTTTTAAAATGTTGTCGCACTTTGCCCTTAGTCCTTTGTTTGAAAGTGCTTTTTACAACAAATGTGGTTTGTAGGTCTAATCAATCTAATCATTGAGTGTTGATTGACAGTTTGATTTCTCGACTTACACAATGTTTCTTTCTCAACAGTATGAAGTGAAACAGAACAGAATTTTTGTACCATCCGCAACTGCTTCTTCAAGTTCAGATCACAACAAAGAAACTAAGTCAAAGAAATCATCCCAAAACAAGCAAAGTTGCAACTTTCAACAAGACAAGGAAAAAACAATATCACTTCTAGAGAAAAAAAAAACAAGAAGCAACCAAACGACCAAAGACAAGACACACGGCTACCCAACTGAAACGCACGCAAGAGAAGCAATCCTATGCCGTTGCAAAAACTGATCTGAAACCAGAAGTTTGTGCCTACTCAACAGCTTTGACAAAGCACACGTCCCAACGCTGCTCCCAGCCCTCCTCATCCTCAACGCACTGCCGACTCGCCCCGGGGTGCGGAGAGGGCTGCTATCCGCTCGTTTTTACTTTCTCCTCAGTTCCCCAACTGTCTCCCCATAATCCTCTCTCTCTCTCTCTCTCTTTCCTCCCGCTCTGTTCATTTTGTTGATTTTTAAGCAGTGTTTTTGCACCTGTTTTGCCTTTTTTTTCTGCTCTACTATTTTTTGCTATTCCCCCTTTTTTGGTTTATGCAACTGTACTTGTGCCAGAAACGTGTAACACAAGTGTGTGTGTGTGTGAAGAGAAGATCTGAAACATAATCATTAAGTTCCTGACAACTGCAAGTTTCAAGACACAAAATCAAGGTGGGCCTCTTTCATTTTTGAGCATAATTTTTGCTTTTATTTTGAATTGGGCCTAGCCTATATATCAGCCCACAAGAAATCATGAGATTCTCTCCAAGTCAAGGGCTTAAAACCTGTCTCTTTCCACATTAAGGATATATTGAATGTGATGTGTGATTTTCTCATTAGGTTAATATATCTTTTGTATCAGATAGCCAGATGTTTAACAATCGGGAAGAGCTCTCTTTCAAATCCAGTCTGGTTCCCTGCTGTGCTGTCATATGACAGCGAGTACTGTGGACATTTTTCCTCTCGACTATGAACACAAATAATCCACTGAAAAGTTCGGAAAGTTATTTTACTTTACAAACAAAACAAAATGCTGCTCATAGGCACTACAATTTTAACGATGTGAAGTGGTGTTCGTACAGTATCTAGTGAGATCTTATCAGGGTTTATTGGTCCTTTTATGATGTCCTTATAGCAGCTCCATTGACAACAGAATTATTTGAATTTTTGCTGTTAGATTTCCATTAACAATCCAGTAAAGATATCACTGAACCACTAACACCCTGTAAATGGATATCCTGGTTATTCTGTAATTTGAATTGGGGAAATTAGGTGTTCAACTCAGAGACCGCACCAGTTTGAGGTCTGAACATTGTTACGGAAGTACTGCTGTGCGCCCCTCCCTTGTCGTCTTATCCTGCCTGCGCCACCTTGTCCTGATAACGCCTGTCCTGTTCCTCTACCACCCTAGAGAAAGCCCCCCCCCCCCCCCCCCCCCCGATAACATCTGACCGCCTACTCTACCACCCTATAGAAAGCCCCCCCTGATGTCTGTCCAGTTCTACCACCCTATAGAAAGCCCCCCCTGATGTCTGTCCAGTTCTACCACCCTAGAAAGCCCCCCCCCCTGATGTCTGTCCAGTTCTACCACCCTAGAAAGCCCCCCCCCCTGATGTTTGTCCAGTTCTACTACACTAGAGAAAGCTCCCCCTGATAATGTCTGTCCTACTCCTCTACCACCCTAGAGAAAGCCCCCCCTGATGTCTGTACAGTTCTACTACCCTAGAGAAAGCCCCCCTGATGTCTGTCCAGTTCTACTACCTTAGAGAACCCCCCCCCCCGCCCCCCAATATCTGTCCAGTGTTACTACCCTGGAGAAAGCCCGTAGCCTGTGATTGTGAGGCCTTGTTCACCAGCTGACCTCTTTGCCTCTCCCTTTTGTTATTTTATCCCTTTCCTCTTCTCACCCTTGCAGACCTCCAAAGGTGCATCATTGGGTGGTTGAACAAAAAAAAGATTAAAGAAACAAATAAATTCTTTTTTGAGGCATTCAAGCAAAGCAGTAATCAAGTACAACAAAGGGGTGGAGTTTGGTCCGAGTTTATGGAAAAATATGGGCAGCCCCTGGAAAGGCTTTGTCGAGTTTACCTTGCCTGCGTCGCCGCCCACTGCGTTCGTTAGTGCCGACCTGAGCAGCCCCTCTGTCGGACTCAGCCTGTCACCATACGGCCGATCCGTAAGTCCCACCCCACCCCAACCTCTTTCCTCAGTCTCCCCCCCCCCCCCCCCCCCCCATCGAACACCCATCTGCCCACCACCTTCCCTTCATCCCTCCGCTGACCGGCCTAACCCCTCCACCCTTGCGGGCTCAGAGACTAGCCTCTGTGTAGGTGCAGTGCTCCAGGTGTAGGGTGTTCGTAAGAAGGTAGGGAATCCCGACTTAAGACGTCTTAATTTGACTAAAAGGCCTCTACAAGCATGTAGTGAACAACATTTTGGAAATGTACAACAGCATTTGGCCATCGTGCTTTGATCTCTAATCTCGCCTGAGAACTTCATGCAGTCCTTTAAATCAGATAAGTTACCAATTAAGGATCTTATCTTTCAAAAAGTTTTGCTATGTGGAGTCAAACCACCCAGACTACAAAGGTAAATCTTAGAGGTTCATCAAGCATTAATAATGCAATGGCAGCAAAAGACCTAACAGTTGAGGCTGGTCTGGGACCCTTCATGTAACCCATCGTCATCTTAACGCATAGATGAGCTTCAATCTAACCTCATCTGCATCAGCATTCTTTGACTCTACTCTTAAAGGGGTAGTGTGCTATTTTAGATATTTAGCCATATTTGTGGTGTCTACCATGAACCTGAAACATGGGGAAACTGCAGCTAGCTCAGTACTGGAACGATCAGTGAAATGATGATTCGATGATTCCTATGTCTCGGGTTCATGGTAGATGGACCACAAATGGGGCTAAATGTCCAAAATGGCACACTACCCCTTTAATATAACTGTGCCTCAAGTAAGAATAATTAAGCCACATGTTACCATTTCATATTTGCAATAGATATCTTTGCCCATCGCCTTCTTCCACCCGTCTTTGATCCGTCTTTCTTTTCCTTGAAGCAAGTTTGTGAATGCGTATGTGGATGTTTTAAGGTTTGAATTAGATGCAAACCAAATCTTGGGTTTTCAACACTTAACGCTTATTTTTATCGTTTTCATTGTGACACTTAGAGGGGTAGAGATGACATTTGGAGATTTTCGTAACGGGCAGTTTTCAAGTTGTCATTCTGCTAATGCAAAGTTAAAATTGCCACAGCACCTTAGCGAAGACAACGGGAACCATTTCTGTGTTGAATGACTTGGAACACCTGATTTAGGTAAACGAGAATTGGTTAAAATCATAACTTTGTTTCCTCGATTAGTAAAATCAACTGTTTGAAAGTGGTGGCCCGTCCCCTCCCGACAGTGTTCCCCAGTCCTGCCCGCGCTGCCGGAAATGGAGAGAGTGAGCTCTGAACCCCCGCTGGCGCGCAGCTCAGCTCCTGCCCCAGCTCCTGCCCCAGCTCCTGCCTCTGCCCCTGCCCCTGCCCCCTCCACCTCCGCCATGCCTACTATCCCCCGCTGCTCCTCAATGTCCTGTCACCCACACCCGGGGGCTAAAAAGCACAAACGGACCCCCCTGTATCAGAGATCAGTAAGTGGGCATGCTGTATGGCGGTGTGCCCATCCGACTCGATGCCACCGGTTGTTGTGGTCTCGATTTTGACATTCGCTAACTGCATGGGTTTAATGATTTGCAGTTCAACTCATTTCTACCCAGAACTGAGATGCAGATTTTACGGATCGGAAATGTCTAACATGTTTGCCAGTGGACCGTTGCAGTGTTCTAGTTTTGGGTTAGGCCTAACTACAGGGCTTGCACATAATGCATAACTTCCTCAATTTGTGGATGTTGTGGACTAAATGTACTGATGGTAGATTGTGAATGGAACGGCATGATCCTCTTGAGCCAGCTAGAAATGACTGTGCAGTGTGGCCTTTATTGGTAGTGTGAATGGTCTGAAGCTACACGAAAACCCCATCGAGGGCTGCCGGCGTTGCCCAGTTCTGTTCATTTCTATTCACCAGAGGGGATGGTCAGATAAAGCCCTAGAAAGACCCTTTGATTCGTCCTGCCAAACTTTTGAAGGTTGGGTATTTTTGGTGTGTGCAACAGAATGCATGTTTGTGTGATTTGTGCGGTTGATTGGTTTTTATTTGTACTTTTTAGAAATGGGTTTTACTCTAGACATCCGGTAGACACCCGGTAGAACTATCATACATTAACCCCCCCTTCTCATACTCTCTATTATAGATTTGTGTTTTGTTCACTCTCGCACATTCACTTAAGAAATCAAGGACCGCTTTTTGACGTTGACCTCTTTTGATATGCCAAGTCTCCGTTCTCTCTTCGCACAGATGAGTTTTGACCCGGGCATGCTCCACAACAACGGGCACACCGCGTACGCCAACGGCACCGGAGCGGGCATAAGGGAGACGGGCGTGGTGGAGAAGCTGCTCACCTCCTACGGCTTCATCCAGTGCTCTGAGCGGCAGGCGCGCCTCTTCTTCCACTGTTCCCAGTATAATGGAAACCTGCAGGAGCTCAAGATAGGAGGTGAGAGGAGAACTCACACTCGCTTGTTGTTGTTTTTGAGTCGTTTTAGCAGTGGGGTCAACCCAGCTGTTTACACACAGCTGCACAGCCTCCGGAATGTTAATAAGGTAAGAAGGTTATAATGTCAATAAGGTAAGATGAGGATATAATGTTAATAAGGTAAGAAAAGGATATGTTAATAAGGTAAGATAAGGATATAAGGTAAGTAAGATAAGGAATAACCCATTTATCCCAGAATCTGCATGATCGATATCCTAAAGTCAAACTACATTTTTGATAAACGTCTCATTTGCAGAAAACCGTTCCCTCATTTGCCCCTTTTGTCCCCTGTCCCCCTCTTGTGCTCTCCCCTCTTCCCCTGCAGATGATGTGGAGTTTGAGGTGTCCTCAGACAGGCGCACTGGCAAGCCCATAGCAGTCAAGCTGCTTAAGATCAAGCCAGAGGTGCTGCCAGAGGAGCGGATCCAGGGCCAGGTGGGGCCAGACGCACACGCCACTCCCTTTACTGTGCTGCATGGTTATATTCATCCAGTTAAGGAACACCATTTTACTTTTGGTTCTGTTTTTGTCCGTGTCACCTCAGTGTCAGTCTCTCTGTTTGTGGTTTGGGGGTCTGTTTCTCAAGCTCATTGTAAATCTGTCCGACCGTTTTTGTTTAACAAAGTCTGCATCATTAACTATGTTGCATAGTTAATGCTGTGTTCCACGGGCAAATTTGTCTTTTCAGCAACTGTGTTCGACCCACAGTTGCTTGCAAGCACCTTTAATGAGTCATATTTGCAATGGGCTTGACTGTCTTTGACATGTTGTGTGTTCAGGATTGGTGGATGTTAAATGTTTAAGCAGCAAATAGTAAGTCATCAAATTACTCTGTCCTTGCAGTTGTATTTATGTCTTTGAAATAATTAGTTTGAAATAATTCGATTGTTCATAGAATAGTATTTTCACCTGTGAAGATATTTTTTAAATTACAAAAATAAAGTAAATGATAAAACGGATGACATGAATAGCCAGGTTATCTAGTTTGTGTATTGACCAACTCCAATGCCAATCTTAACCATCTTCAACTCCTATGGTTATACGTGCTGTTCAGGTTGTTTCAGCGATCCCCACTCACCTGGACGGCAAGTCCGCGCCAGGCCCGGTGCCCACGGGCAGCGTGTGCTACGAGAGAAACGGGGTAAGAAATAGGGGTCACATGGTACGACTCAGCGGTTTCTCCCTGAAGGCTGGTAGTCAATGTAATGTAAAGTATGGATTCCACCCTGTGCAGGAGGTGTTCTACCTGACCTACACCCCGGATGACGTGGAGGGGAACATCCACCTGGACACCGGAGACAAAGTCAGCTTCTACATGGAGACCAACAAGCAGTGAGTTTTTGACCCCCCCTCCATCCCGCTGAATTTTCATCTCTATCCCAATCACGTCTCTGCACACCATTCTGTGCCCACCCTCCCATTGCTCTCCGTAAAGCGCATTGTGTTGCCTCTGTGTATGATGCGCTACACAAATAAAGTTTGATTTTGATTCTACAGCCTGTCCCAACCCCTCTGGTTTGTTTCAGTACTGGTGCAGTCAGCGCTCACAACATTCACCTGGTGAAGAAGAAGCAGATGAGGTGCCAGGGCGTGGTGTGCGCCACCAAGGTGAGCCTCGCTCTCTCCTTCGCCGGTGGAAAATGGCCGCCGGAGCCGGAGCCTGACGGGTTTTTTTTTTTTTTGTCCCGTGCGCGGCAGGAGGCGTTTGGTTTCATCGAGAGGGCCGACGTGGTGAAGGAGATCTTCTTCCACTACAGCGAGTTCAAGGGCGACCTGGAGGCGCTGCAGGCCGGGGACGACGTGGAGTTCACCATCAAGGAGAGAAACGTAGGTGTCAAGAGGCGGAGCCCTTAGATCAGGCATTATTAAACTGTGAGGCGGGCCTCCCCTGGGGGGCCCCAAAGAAATTCTGGGGAGGCGCGGAGGGATGGTTAATTGAAATAAATGGGATTGAAATAAATAATCTGATAGATGTATACTAAATTTGTGGATAGTGCAGAGAGAGCCTCCCCCCGCAGGCATGAATGTATTGTGCGAAAACGTCATAACGTTAACTAGCAACAGGTGCCACCGAGCTAACTTAGCTGTGTAACGTTATGGGCTAGCTAACGCTGTCTTGAATAATGGACAAATTTGTGGGGTTGGGGGGGCGCGGGTGTGTCACTGTTTTCAGAGGGGAGGCCCACATTGATGGAGTTTGGGAACCCATGCCTTAGATGGTTGGATGATTGATTCGTATCAAGTGAAATCTGGATCTGATTCATATGAAGTAAAATATATATATACATGTGCTGATCTAAAAATCCTTTGTAATAACCTTGTATTCGACTCGTGTACCCTAATTTCACAAGGAAGGAAGAGAAGTTTTATAATGACTCTTGTCCGTGTTATGATGGATATATTATTTCCCTGTGTATTTGTAGTTCAACAGCTTTGTTGTCTGTCCTCCAGGGTAAGGAGGTGGCCACGGACGTCAGGCTGCTCCCCCAGGGGACGGTCATCTTTGAGGACATCAGCATCGAGCAGTTTGAAGGCACCGTCACCAAGGTCATCCCCAAAGTCCCAAACAAGAACCAGGTTAGCGAGCCAGTCGAACTGTCGGGACTCTGACCGTGACGTCAACCGACACAAAAAATAAATAAATCAGCAGCTCACATCTTTTTCTTTCCCACCTTGAAGAACGACCCGTTGCCAGGCCGCATATCCGCCAGGATCAGCTTCCAGGACAAGGAGCTCCTGTTCGGGGAGAAGGACACCAAATCCAAGGTGACCCTGCTGGAGGGCGACCACGTGCACTTTAACATCTCCACCGACCGGCGAGACAAGCTGGAGCGCGCCACCAACATCGACATCCTCTCGGACACCTTCAACTTCACCAAGGAGACCCGCGAGATGGTGAGCGGTTGGGAGGGAGGGCGGGGGGGTGGGGGGGGTAGACTTGTCAACGGTAGACTGGAGTGAAGTGTCTCTGCTCTGGACATCCATATAAAGCACTCGTTTTCTAATGCTGGTTTGTAAGTCTTCCATTTTGCTAAATGTTAACTAAAGCTGTGATTATGGCCGAAAGAAGAGTTGATGCCTTTCAGCATGTTTCTCCAGACAAGGGTTGCGCGCGTGTGTGTGTGTGCACTCACTCACTCACTCATCATCCTCCCCCTCGCCTATAGGGAGTGATCGCTGCCATGCGTGACGGCTTTGGCTTCATCAAGTGTGTGGACCGGGACGCCAGGATGTTCTTCCACTTCAGCGAGGTCCTGGAGGAGAGCCAGCTGCACATCTCTGATGAAGTCGAGTTCACCGTCGTGCCTGTGAGTCCTGAGAAATGCTTCCAATTCAACGCTCATCTCGCTTTCCTTTTCCAAAAGTAGTTTTTCCAAAGCTTCTGAACCACACATTGAATTTTAAAGGTGTCCTATTATGCTAATTTTCAACAATGTAATATGTCTTTGGTGTGCCCAAAATATCTGAGTATTTTTGCTGAAAATACCACTCAGAATAAGCGTTCTAGCATGCCTCTATACCCCTCTGTTGACCACGAGATCAGATTGAGTGGATTGAGCGCTTTTCACATATGCAAATGAGCTTGGCTAAGAGCAAGTCGGCAGGCTAGAGAACGAGGGCTGTTGACGGCGCTATGCTACCTCCTATTGCTGGCTAGCCTGGACCATCCACACTTGATGCCACTGTGACAAATTTCATCCTCTCTCCCTGACTAAACATGATAGTGCCCATGTTATCTCCACGGTTGCATGCTGTTACCTTTAGCTACATTCGCTAGCTAGACACCACCAGGCTATATGACGCCATTCGACTGCAAACAATAAAAGATAGATTCTTTAGGCCGAGGGGAATCCAATGATGTCCACTTCTTAACATTTGATCATTTTTAATGACCGCTCGATGAACAAGAAGTCTGCCAATTTCATTCCACTAATGTATATGATGAGACAAGCATCCGGGTTGAGGCAAAAAGGGGAGTTTGTTCGTGTTGGCTAGCTAGCGTTAGTACTATGTGCAAACAAACACAGATCATAATTATTTGGTTACTGCTTAATTTCCACCGACAGTTGGTATTGCTTGATCATTCAGAAAGAGTTTATCTGAAAATCCTGCATTGTACTGACCCAGGTTGGAAAATCAATCGGGCAAAAAAAAGGCTAGAGCACACTGCCAGTGTTTTGCCAATTTCAGTGGGAACGTTGCCATCAAAAATCAAATGTATCCACTCAGCTCTTCTGTCCTTTGAGCTTGGGAGACGATCTGTGCTGCTTAGTACATCCAAGAACAGAGCATTTTCCTATGCTAGCTAGTGGGACCTGCAAATAATGTCAGCCTTTATAGCCAGGTAAACAAACACAGGTGATTGGAGGTATTCAGATGGGGGGCGGGATTATTATAATAGGTCCCCGACTGTGGCGTAATTTGACACGGGAGATTTGAATGGCTTGCTGGGACAGATTTTTTTTTTCCTAATGTTTTCATTTTTGCTTACCACAACAAAACTGGGTTGTTTCACTTCATATTTGTGTGTTAGTTGACCCATCAGAGACTCAAATGTATATGTAAAAACAATGAAAAAGTTAGTTTTGCAAATGTGGACCCTTTTAAATGAATTGTTGTCCCTGGCTACAACCACAACTGACTAGAGCATGATTAACCACATTGGATTGGATAGTTTTTCATTCTAAAGGGAGTTTAGAATTTTTGAAAGTTATTTTAAAGCCTTTCTCCTCTCTGTGTGCAGGACATGCTGTCTGCCCAGAGGAACCACGCAGTGCGCATCAAGAAGCTGCCCAAGGGCACCGTGTCTTTTCACACCCAGTCTGAGCAGCGCTTTGCGGGCGTTGTGGAGAAGGAAGCCGTGGCAGCCACCACCGCCAAAAGTGGCAGTCCCAGCAAGGGCAAAGAGAAGGTATGTCAACAGTCACAACGCCACACCACAACTACAACCACAACACACAACTTTTTAAACTTTTTTTGTGTGTAATTCTTTTAAGTTGCACTTAAACGTCCTCTTCCCTTGTCTGGTCTTTTTATTTTAACTCTTCTCATCAAGTCAATCCATTGTGGAAAATGGATCTTGACACACTTTCTTTCTATTTATTTCTTTTTTTTCTTTTCAGACCATATTTTTCTTTCTTTTTAGTTCTAATCCTCATCTTTGCTCTTTCCTTCAACCCTTTCCCCTCATGCCTCCCCTCATTAGAAAAAAGACAAGGTAGGATTCTGGCCTCTGCATGATGCCACCTCGCCCCTGTTAATGTTCAAGAGACGTTTTCTCACAGGGTTGGAAATATAGATACTTGATATTGAACACACCCAAGCTTGAACGCACCCAAGCTTACACTAACCACTAGTCTGGTTGTTTTAATGAAGGTAGTTTCAGATATTTGTATGGAACGTAAATTAAAGACCTGTGGCATTGACTCCCTCCTTCGTGTCCTCACTTGATCTGTCCTTGCCTCTCATTGCTACTGAATTTGTATTCCCTTTCATTTATAAAATCGTTAGCACATGAGTGTTCAAGCAGGCCTTCCCCCCATCAAAGCAGATTTGCCTAATCGTGTGTTTCTCTTGTCCCTGAAGGGTAAAGTTGTAGAGAAGGTTAGTGGTGTGGGCTGGCTCCACTAAATGTTTTGCTCTCCACAGGGTTGACGGCATGGTTTTAGTATTAGAGATTAACCTCAGAAATATGGACTGTCTAATATATTTTATAAACGCTTTAACTTCTGCAGTCTTGGAATTGGTATCACATTGACATCTCATGAAGATATTAACAATATAGAATTACTGTACTGTTCAAGCAGTACAGTAGTTCATGCTAATGCAAACATTTTGCTAACAGAGAATAGGGTGCTTTGGAATGAGACTTACTAAGGACTTAAGGCCACCTCTCCACCACTTGTATTCTTGCTCCACCACTTGTATTCTTGCTCCACCACTTGTATTCTTTTATTATTCTTCTTGTCTTGCTCCTTCTGGGGTAATTACTGGTCTGGATAAAAAATTTCAGTTCACAGACAATTTATCCCCAGTGACTATTTCAGAATCAGAAATGGTGCACATGGGAAGTGTATATGTCACTAATTAGATATTATACAACTCCAGACTATTCATTCGGGCTACGTAAATCAACCATAACAGAAGCTCTTATTTCCTGACCTGTCTAACGGTCTTCTGGTGGACGTGTGCTTTGCCCTGTAGGAGGCGGAGGAGGGGGTGATCGGATACGATGACTGCGGGGTGAAGCTGACCGTGTTGTACCACGTCAAGGATCTGGAGGGAGCTGGACAACCACAAGTCGGAGACAAGGTGCTTAACATTACCCATGTTGCACAGTTTGAATTGCTCTAACCAGCGTCTCCCTAAGAAGCGAGTTCAAATGTACTTTCTTGGTCATTAAGCAAGAGCTTAATCTGAGCCAAATTGAGATTGTCAAACTCAAACCTCTGTTCACGCCAAATGTGAACCCTTGTTTAGTTGCCGTTTGATAATAATTAACTTCCCATGCACAATAAGTCTCAGGGCAAAATGTGTCTTGTAGCTGCCTTCAGTTCCACATGTTAATCCAACCGTCCACTAGGTGGAGTTCTCCATCAACGAGGTGAAGCGGACGGGACAGCAGAGCGCCGTCTCCATCAAGATCCTCAATCGCACCATCAACACCAAGAGGCTGCTGGGATTTGTTGCCACGCTGAAGGACAACTTTGGCTTCATCGAGACCGCCAATCATGATCAAGAGATCTTCTTTCACTATAGGTAAGTTTGAGCAACACAGGCAGGGTTACAAACTCATCATTACCAAACTGCCGTTGTTTTCGCGTTTGGAAATACGTCGGAGTGAATGCAGCTGACGGCTAACTATGGCTCATTCACCTCCATGCATTTCCAAACGCGAAAACAACGGCAGTGAAAAACTGAGTCTGGTAATGATGAGTTTGTAACCCCGATAGTGTATTCAGCCTGTTATTTTGACTATTTCGGTTCTTGAAGCGGTATTTTTACAGCAAACTTTTAACATTGAAGTCAACGGGCACTTACGCATCCGCACCCCAGAATGACCAATATGGCTGCCAGGTGAATAAGGCGAATAGGGTGTACGGGGTGATTAATGGCGTCCCTATTGTCCATTATAGTGAAATGTGTGGAGACTTGGAGAACCTGGAGCTGGGCGACACCGTGGAATACACCCTGTCCAAGGGCAAGGGGAACAAAGTGAGCGCGGAGAAAGTCACCAAGGTGGCTGCAGGTACGAATCAAGTGACGTTTCAGGAATTTATATCCCACAATCCACCATTCTCAGATTTAATTGCATGACCAACAAAGTGAGCGCAGAGAAAGTCACCAAGGTGGCTGCAGGTACGAATCAAGTGACGTTTCAGGAATTTTATATTTTCCCACAATCCACCATTCTCAGATTTAATTGCATGACCGTAAACCTGCAACCTGTCGTATCGTCTCCATTCCCAACAGCCGTTGTTAAATGTGACGTTGTGTTTTGCAGTGAATGGCGTGGGGGAGGATGTTGGCGCAGCAGTGATGCTGGGTAAGGTGGTCCGTCCACTGCGCAGTGTGGACCCCTCCCAGACGGAGTACCAGGGTCTGATAGAGGTTACTGAGGAAGGTGAGACTCAACGGGCATTGGATTTATATTCTCCTCATCTTCATTTTAACCCACGGATGACTCCCTCAATGCTACTTTTTTTTTGTGTGCATGTCCACCGACAAGCTGTGTTTTAGAGCTGGCGCTGTTTTCTCGTTGTTTACAATGGGTAATGAGCTCTAGGGCGCTATAGAGTTCCAAGTGCTTTTTAGCAGTATAGCGCCATGAGCTCTAGGCTTTTTTTTTTTAATGAAGTTGAGCTTTTTGGGCTAGAGTGCAGGCTGTAAAAGGCTGTTGTGACGACGACAACAATCTTTTTTTAGCGAATCTGCAGAGGCAGCGAACGTTAGCACTAACTAGCATTAGCTAGCTATCTTAACGTGGCCAGTTAATCTACAGTCTGCAAAAACACGACACTCGTTGCTAACGTAGCTGTAAAACGTTGGTAGCCTAGCCAGCTCTAAACACACTGCGCTCTTCAGCTACATGCAGCTCGTCGGTGGACACACACCCTCACTCGGCTCTTTCTCTGGTCGTTATGTCTGCGCGATCACCGACGTCACCGCTCTCTCCCCGTCCAGGTGGCACCAAGGGCCAGAGCTACCCCTTTGGCATCGTGGGCATGGCCAGCAAGGCCGACTGCCTGCAGAAAGGGGAGATGGTGAGGTTCCAGCTGTGCACCGTGGCTCAGACGGGACAGAAGATGGCCTGCAACGTGGTCCCCCAGCGCAGAGCCTTGGTGGAGTGCGTCAAGGACCAGGTAAATAAAGTTTTGAAAACTAGGCCACCAACCTAGACAATTGTCTTCTCAAAATAAACTCTTCAACCCAGTCATCTCTGTTCTCTGCGGTTGTTTATCGTTTTGACTTGCCACCCCACAAAGTAAGTGTTTTGCTGCCAACATCATGTGACCTGATGCTCGTTTCCCCAGTTTGGTTTCATCACGTATGAAGTGGGCGAGAGTAAGAAGCTGTTCTTCCACGTCAAAGAGGTGCAGGATGGCCTGGAGCTCCAGACCGGAGACGAGGTGGAGTTCTCCGTCATCCTCAACCAGCGCACAGGGAAGTGCAGCGCCTGCAACGTGCGCAGAGTGAGGTAAGGACCCCGGGAGACGCCGGCATCCCCATCTATTCATACCACAAACATTTTTTTTTTTTACTTTGTACTGGATGTTTCATGTTAATAAAACCGACGTCTTGTATGGCTGCCCTCTTATATAGTTTATATATCGTTTATAATTATATATCGTTATAGTGAGGGGCCCAAACCGGTGGCGACGCCCCGTCCCGACCGGCTGGTGAACCGGCTGAAGAGCATCACCCTGGACGACGCCAGCGCCCCCCGCCTGGTCATCGTGAGGCAGCCCCGCGGCCCGGACAACTCCAAGGTACGCAGGCGGTCTGTCACAACGGCGCTGATGCAGTGCATGGCTCCTCCTTAAACTTTGCCCTATGTACTTCAGAATCAATGTATTTTAACATCCTGATATTTGTCAAAGAACAATGTGCAAAGTGCCTGGGTTCAGTCCTTGACTTTAATGAACGTTCTTTTGTCACGCAGGGCTTTAGTGTGGAGAGGAAGACCCGTCAGCCGGGAGTCATTGACTGAGCAATATCGCCTCCGCCCAATCTGGTGTAGGTGGGCTTTGGTTTCGAAATGCAATCCCCGAACGGATGACAACATGGGAAAGAGATTTTTTGCTATCGTTCACATGCTCGCACTCTGACAAGTTCATATTTGCATACATACTCTATACGCAATCTCTCCCTCGCACACACACACGTACTAAGACAGACATAGGCATGTGTAAACCCCTGTCCCTGTCCATCGCCTGCAAGGGAACCCTCTCATTCCATTTGTTCCCTGCAACCCATGTACGATGTACTTGATACAGACTTCCGTACCGGAGTATACATGGGGGATCTCTCTTCTGAGTTTGTGTGTATGTGTGCCTGTGTGATTGTCGTGCACAAGGTGTTTTAGCAATGGTAGAGGTTACGGTGCTTCAAGGAGGTATTTGTTCTTGAGTGCCCTGTCTCTCAAAACCTGAGTGACGGTTGTGTGATTTATGTTTTGTCCCTATTTTTCTTTTCTGAATTCTTTTGCTTTTTTTTAATGTCCGGAATTCTGCACCTGCAACTTGTGTGTATTTGCGTTTGTGTGTATGAGCGTGAGCGTTGGCATGTACTAAACTTCATCCGCTTTGTTTCCTCTCTTCATTTATGGAAACTGTGATTTCTTATTTGTCAATAGTTTCTGCTACTGTATGCTTTCCTTCAAAACACATAAAGCAAAGCAAAGTTCCCTCCATAAGGAGGATCTCATGTGCAGGCTTAAACAGGCTACTTCTCTGCTCGGTTTTTTTGAGCAGTTTTAAGATGCTTTATTCAAGAGCTGGAGTGAAAGCATGGTGTTGCGCAGTATGTTAACATTTAAGTGATTATTTCGTTTGGGATGTTCTTTTCTCAAATCTGGAGCCCTTAGATTCCGTTTTGGTATCCTCATGCTCCTCTTAAGCAGTTTCCCCCAGGTGCAGAATTCCTAATGGCATCTTACTGTCAGCGTTTTTTTTTTTCCCACTTGAACATCTTTTGCTTTCTGTTCATTGAAACTCGAATTCTGCTAATGAATAACTGAAGTACGAATAAGGTGCCTAAAAATTACAAACAAACAAAAAAAAATTAGATGTATCCTTTGTCCCCAGCCAACCGCCAAAATATAAAGAACAATCTTAGGGTGGCTTTTTTTCTAGTAGAAATAATACTGGTCTGCATCCCGAATACATGTGGGTTGAAATATACTGTATGTAACGTGTGCTTTTTTCTTAGTGAAAGATTCAAACATCAAGATATAACAAAAACAAATTTAACTTAAAGTGGGGGAAAGAAAGTATTAGAAATAATTAAGTTAAAAAGTATCAGGATATCTGTTGTGCTCTGGAGACTGGTGGATGATCTGTTGTGCCTCTGCACTCATGGAGTTAGTCTAATTGAATTTCAACTCTGGAGATCACTGGGTTCCTGATGAACCGTGTACAGTGGCTCTCCTATGTACTTTTGTTAATGGTCTTGAATGAAACAATTGAATTAAAGTTTTATGAAAATCATAACTTGTTTTATTTATTTTTTTGTAGATCATAAAACAACTTGATTTGTATCCTACAGGATGAAGAGTTAACTTTTGCACAGACACGATAGCTTTAAAAATAAAAAAAATAAAAAAACTGGAAAATGCATTGCAGGAAATCTAAGTAATGTTCTGTACAGTGAATATTCCAGTAAAGTTGTAAAAAATGTTAAAAATCAATGTTACATCAACGAGTATCACTTTAAACCCTTGTGGTGCCCATATATATTGTTATCTCGGAGCGATGCACAACCTTTGGTTTAGTTTCTGGTTGAGGGCTCTGTGCTTCAGACCAGCGTTTCCACCATTCCCTGAGCTGACGTGGTCCGGATGGTCTCACTTCCTTGATCTGGTGAGGAGAAACGAGAGCCTGAGGAAGATTACAGTTCTCTCTGGGAGGAAACTTCCTGTGTTTATTTACCTCACTAGCTGTGCTTGATCTTGGCTGGCTGAGTTTCTTATTTGGTGCATTCAACCTCTCAGCAGCGGTAGTTGCGGGGGCTTGTGTTGGTGCCGCATCTTGCTCCTCTGGTGTCGTTCTTTGAACCCTGGTGAGATCCAGCCCATGCATTCTGCTTTTGTACTCCTCCAACCTGGCCTTACACTCGACGGCTTTCGCCTTCATCTCCAGGAACTGTGTTTGCAGGTCTTTCTCATATCCCTCCTCCGCCTTCAGCTCGTTCTCCCAGAATTGTAGCTGCTCCGTTTCCTCCTCTATGATTTTCTGTTGGGTCTCTTGCTCTGCAAGCCTCGCCCTCTGTCGCTCTTCCAACTCGCATATCTGGGTGTCGGCAGATGTCATCTGGACCTGTAGATGTTGCAGAGTAGCCTGTTGCCGTGTAATCACTTCTCTTAACTTCCTGTCTTCCTCGGTCTTGTTGGCACTGCTTGGATTCACCAGATCCTCGGCTCTCGTCTTTCTCGCGCAGACCTCTGTGTGTCTTGTGGAATACTTGCCGTCCTTTCCGACTCTTTCCTCACGATCACTTGTGTCGGACTTCCGTCGGCCCATGCCTTGATCCCCCATGCAGCATGAAATCCGCTGGTGGTCAGTTGATTTCCGACTCTTTTCATCTCTGACTTTGCTACGTGAGCCTTCAGGGACAGAGGCTTCCTTGGCAACAGCAACAGAAATGTTTTGGGAGCTTCCATTTCTGTCTCCGGCCCCCCTGATGCTCCTCTTATCAGAGCCAGGTTGGCGGCCCTCACCCCTTCCTAGGTTCTCCAGCCACCCCCATGCCTCCTCCATCAGTGTGAGTGACTTTCTTTTGGGTCTTTTTACTTCCTCCAGTGGCTGTTCAGCTTGTTGTCGCAACCGTAATATGGGTGGTAGACTTTGACGATGTAAGCTGAGGGAACCACTACCCCTCCGCACTCTGCTCCCGGCATTGGGTCTCAGCTGGGCCGGGCAAGCCTGGTACCTGCCCCCCTTGGCCCGGCTCGGTCGTTCCCAGAGGGGTTGTCCGCCGTGCAGCAGGGTGAGCTGGACCTCCCTGGCCTGCTGCCCGTACTTCTCAAGTGACTCCAGAAGCCGTTCGTTGGGTGTCACGCTGCGCTCAAAATCTTTGAATTTCTCCTTTAGTGTGTAACCCCCGGGTCGACCTGTAAACAGGAAGTTGTCAGCCGATTCAATGCTTGTTTTTCCTCTAGGTGTGGAGGGCCTACTGTAGCCTACTCACCAAGGGCTTGAGCCAAAGCGATGACCACTTCTTGGCAGGTTGTTTTCTCTGTAACTCCACAGACAACACGAGGAACACCATCCACTGATACCTTTACTTCCATTGTTAAGTCAATCTGTCATCAGAAAAAAGTGAATAGCTTTTAAACGTAAAGCTTCTGATACCTTGGGGAGTAAGTGTCAACATGGGTTTAGTTGCAAAGACACAAATTACCATTCACGGTCATCAAGCCTGCCTTCTCTTGGGAGGTTATAGCCTTAGAGCAGTTAAAACCACAGTAGGCCTAAATTGTACACATTCAATAGAGAACTTGAACTACTACAATTAAAACGGTGAGATACACTGACGACACTAATCAATTAGGGTTTTACATGAGGAATGTAAGCTTAGTGGCCTGCTAAACAATTGAATGCTCAACACAGAAATCGAAAGGCAATTCTTGCTCAGACGTTTCAGGTGATAAATTAAGGCAAATCAAGGAAACTTACCTCGTCTTGAAGTAAAGCAGTAAACCTCCAGCTAGGAGCTCTCCTGTACAACTGTATGCACAAGGCTGCTGGGCACGGAGGCAGTCTTGTAGAGAGGATATAATTTGAATTCCCAAAGGCACCTACAGTCCGGTACTACTAGAGGATCGTTTATGAACCCACCCTTCTTGCAAATAAGATGTTGAGCTGATAAGTGAAGTATGCATATGTACACAGAGGTGAAGTGCTGAGAGAAGTGGGTATACACTGACTAAAGAAGTGGGTATACTGTAGCAGAATTTTTTTACATTTGGTGTTTAAAGAAGTGGGTATACTGTGGGTCCATGGATAAGGAAGTGGGTATACTCTCTATATACCCTCGCTACACCACTGCATGTATGACTAGTGCTGTGCCCGTTCAAAACGTGCCTGTTCAGAACGGGCTGATTCCAGTATTACTACTTGCAGCTCTCCAGGCACAGCACTCTGGCCATTGTGCCTGTTCGGAACCATTGCCCATTATGGTATAATGAGCAATATTTTTCATACTCCACTGCTCACTCTTCGTTTTCCCCAATAAAAACATAATTATTCTCTCATGTCTAATTTGTAGGATTTAATTATAAAATGTTAGAGCTAAATGTCTTGTTGCATTAAAGGCATATAACATTGTGTCTTGTTGCATTAAAGGCATATAACATTGTAATATAATATATATATATATATTAACTGTATATAACATTAACTGTAAATTAAATTCAAAGAGACTCAATATGCTTGTTCTGGCTTAATAGAGAAGTTACTGCCAATATGGGCTCACTAGTGACAATGGCCGGGTTTCCCGAACGAGTTAAGAAGCACTTAACTCCAAAGTACTTCTTAACTCCCATGCAAAGGGTTGCTTAAGAAGGGTTCCTTAAGAAGGATTTCTTATCGGGAAACCCGGCCAATGTCTGTGATATTTTGGGATCTGGGTGTTTTTTTTGTGTCTCAGACAGGAAGAGTGATTTCAATCAGAATTGGACTTGTAAACTGTCCTGTAAGCTCCACATGGCAGGATTTTTATCAACAGCAGGAAACGTGAACTAAATGTCTTGTTGCATTAAAGCTAAAGCCTTGATATTAACTGTATTTAAATTAAATCCAAAGAGATTCTTAATGGCTTGTTTTGGCTCAACACAGAAGATGCTGCCAATATGGGCTCACTACTGACAATATCCAAGGTATTTTGGGATATGAGTGTTTTTGTATGTCTCAGACAGGAAGAGTGATTTCAATCAGAACTGGACGTTTAAACTCTCCCATAAACTCCACATGGCAGGATTTTATCAACAACAGGAAAATTCCAGTATTCCATAATCACATAACACTCTGGGAGCATGATAAATGTAGTCTTCATTCAAAACTAAAATCATTGTCTGCACAAAAGGATGTGGATCTTTAACTTGTCCTTTTCCTATACGGAAAGAATAGGACTACAGTATACAACAGAAAATATTTGTAAAAAAGAGTGGAGTACATAAGTGCAACAGAATGCTCAGCCCAAACATTCCACATGGGAGAGCCACCTTTTGTCATATTTTGACAATCTACTGAATAAAACGATTTGCATTTTTAAACCTTTTATTCAAGTTGATCCCGTTTGATTCTCCTGTATTTTTGCAACATTTTTGCACATTAGACATTACACATTGATCCTAAAGGGTTACCGAGTATGATTAAGAGGGTAACAGGTTGTGTAATAATGACATGAAGTAGTGGAGCACCTGTTGGGAACCTTTGGTCCCATCTGACAGTCCCCCCTCCCTAAATGTGTGCATGATATGGGGGTAATATGAGAATTGAAACTTAGACCGTTCTAACCAACAAATGTCCAGCTGTTCCAAGTCTCATAGGGTGGTGCAGACATGCGCACACAAAGAGCCAAACTCGTTAGGAGTGGTCACTATTCAGTGTGTGTGGACACTATGTTCAGTGTGTGTGTTCAGTGTGTGTGGTCAGTCACTATGTTCAGTGTGTGTGTTCAGTGTGTGTGGTCAGTCACTATGTTCAGTGTGTGTGTTCTCTGCTGCTATAGATTCAGTGTAAAAAAATAAAATAATTAAATACTAAGCTGCAATGTGTTGTGAGAAAATTGTGTGGTCCTGAATTAAGTGTGTATTATTATGCAAACCTAGTAAATCAGATGATATTGCCAGTGATCAATGATGTTGTTTTGAAACCAGTTGGAGCAATATTGTTTGCTAATTTGGACAGATAATTGATTTGTTGAAAAATTAGAAGGGACTCAAATCACACCAATTAATGTAAGGTTAAGAGGTCTCCTCGCTGTGATGACCAGGGCTGATGACCAGGGCATTATATGGAACATGTTCTCACACGTTGGAGTGCACTGCTCGTTGTGAGTTTGTAGTTTGAAATGCTTTCAAAAATTCCTCATGCATATTTCTGAACAACTATTTACAGCATGTTAACAATAAGGAAGGAACAGAATCACATATACATGCACATGGCAGTGAGAGCTCAGGGGCTTACTACAGTATTACTGCAACTTGCAAGATGATATTACAATGTAAATGTCCAAGTTAAGGAATGCTGTGTCAGACAGTGTCCTCATATGATCTTTTTTTTCAAGCGTTGGGTAAACTGCTGTATCAGTGCCCCTCCTCCCACATCTCTCCTGCTTATTACCCGCCTCTCTCACTTGATCTCTCTTCCTGGCTGTCCTCTGCATGTCCCTTGACATTTAGAGGGGCATTCCCTAAATGGACGGGTTAGAGAGTTGTCTTCTGGGCTGGTTTGAGTAAGTTCTTACAACACACTGTACTTGGCACTGTGTACTTGAGTGCACGTCTTAGTTCAAAACATCCAAAAAGCCAGCTTTAGTTCTCTGATAGACTCTTTTAACCGACCTGAGGCCTAGGACTGTTTTATACCTTCAGTCCACATTTGCCAGCACTTCAGGGACCCCAAAGGGGCGATGAGTAAGACCCCTTCAAATGCCTTAAAAGCATGACAATTTCATCAGGCTCAAAAAAGTGAATTATTATTAAAAAATGTATTATTATTATTACCTTTTTAAGACTTGCAGTAAGCCATTAAGGAAAAACTGCATTACAATATAGATTATCCAGTCACTTCCACTCTGATCAAGATCACCATCTGGAAATAGAATAAACCCCCAGCTATCAGGCTTATATATAACACCAGACCCTCACCCCCTCTCTCACCCCCTCTGTGTGTGTGTGTCAGACCTGGCCTCAAGTTCAAACTTAAAATAGACCTGTGCACACATGGATCCTGCCATGTCGTCGTGTGTCTAGTATGGGCTGCGCGGGCTCTGGTTACGCAGGGGGGAAGGAAAGCTTAATATTGCTACTAGCGAGGCGGACGGCTCCACACATCCCCTCTACACCGGCCCGGTAACTGCCTTGTGCTCTCCAGTCCCCAGGAAGCCTGTCTGTGAAAGGGAACGACTGTCATCATGCCAAAACCCTTAGTGCCAGGTGAGTGGGCCGTCACCTCTTGGGACACGCCCAAGACGAGCCGTTGATGTTGAGTCTTCCATAAGTTAGCGTTGCCCAACCCTGGGAGACAGACACACATTCTCAATTGTGTACAGTTTCTTTGGTGAACTAATCTTCTATGGATTAATTTGTGTGTCAGAGCTTGACTTTTTATAGTATTTGAGTCCCAGTGATGTTATATATAGTCTAAAGGCTTTCATCCTTTGGATTACCTGACATTAGGCCTACTTTCATCGTTTTGCAGTATGCAGATTTTGAATGTGAATCTGAACCCTTTAAAGAGTTTTAACCATCAAGTCTGCAGCTGCAGTTTTGTCAGCAGTTGGTTTTGTAAATATATCTTTAGTTGTTTTTTTTAAGTGATAAAAGGTCCAGCATACAAAATCATCACTAAAAACATATGGTAAGGAAATACTTTATCTATTCACTTCACCAGCCCTGCAGGTTTAAGCTGGTTAATTTGATAATACTGTATAGATACATGAAGAAACGATTAAAATATTACATGTATAGCACCTTTAAATCTGACACTGCATATACAAAAATGTTACGAGAAAATGTTAGTATTCACAGGGGATAAAAATGTCAACTCAGGTGTTAAATTCCCATCGCTGCCAATTCCACTGAGACATAATAACAGATGAGCAGCGACAGATTGACAGATTAAGTGCACAAGCAGTTCAGGGGCAACATGCATACAGTTCAAATATGTATATAGGCTATTTGCACCTTCTTTAAGCAAGTTGTCCACATCATCACATTCTAAATACCAGGAGGACTACACACAGATGCCTGGTTGCATGTCACTTACAGTAGGCCTATGAACATTCATGCGGGTAATATATGCTACCATATTCTGTGCTAACAGCTGTGTGGTGGGTCTTGATATAATGACAGGGCTTTAAGCCAGACAGTCAGAGATACTGAAAAGGGGGATGGTGGCTGGTTGGGAAAGAGATATTTAATGGGGAGAGGGACGGTTGGTCAGCAAATTCTCCTGGCTCAAGTGTCGTCGGAGCAGAACATCCTGTAACTTGTCGAACGTTAAAACAGAGGCGTGCTGGTGGGAATGAACAGGATACGCTGATGTGCGATCACACAGGTCTGCTCAAAGAGCCAGTCAAAAGTAGGCTACTGAAATACGGTATATATTATGTCATGGCTATCAGTTTTGTAGATTGTAACTAAATATAACGCTATAATCGGGGTGGGGGGTGTTATCACTGGTGTCCCAGCACCTTTAAGGGGTAAAGAAAATAGAAGCATTACCGTTGACAGCTGCAAGGCAGACACCGGCTCCAGTGTCAGGATTAGGGATGGATACAGGTACTGTAGCCTGGTTAGGAAACCCATGAGGACTGGTGTGAACACAGAGACACCCCAGACTGCTTACAAAAGCAGTGGAAACCTGATGTGGCTGCACAGGAAGTCCATCTATGCGACCATTAGCCTATATGGGGCTGGCCACTTTAGGATCATAATAAACTTTGTAGTTGATGAACGCACAGAAATTCGTATCGACTGGAAGTGACATCATCATAGAATGGTTTTATTAAAAGGGTGATATCAAGTTGTTTAACTGATTTCTACCTCACACATTTAGATGGGGTCGGTGTCACTTCAGTTTCATTTCAGCACATTGTGTCAACGTTAAATTATTTGAAAAGAAAACACATTTATAATGTTTTTGTATAAGACTATATACATTTATTTTGATCTCACTTCCGCAATTGAGAGAACTGAAACTGAATTGACTGTATTCCTGATTTAGACACAGAATTGGGAGACGCAAGACTAATATTTGCAGCCAAAGTGCTCTTTTATACCTTCTCTCTCTGAGATAACGATACCTCTTTTTTTATCCTTTTTCCCCTGGACTGTTCCTCTCTGGGGGGTATTTTTCTAACCAACAGAGGGACAGAGTAAGTATGGAGGGAATAGACCAAGCGTGACTGGGGTGAGCTAGGCCGCATTTCCAGTGCATGGATCGAATGAGTCGTGGAACTGGGATAAAAATAAAAATAAACATTCCTCCAATCGTTTATCCTGTGCACAAGGTATTACATTAATACACAGTGCACTGTCTGCTCCATAAGGTTATGTGGCGCAATGTTGTAGAATGAAACTGAAATGCAGTCTTCAATCGTATTCATTTATTGCTCACTCTGCAACATGGAACTACTTTTCTTCTGGGTGATCTCACCTGCAGAAAAATATATTGATACATGTGGCTCTCATTTAGCATACCATGTGAAGAGCGAACACATTAATGAATACTGTAAATTGAAGTTATAATATGTAGTATGTGGATTATTTCCCCCATCTAGTGTCTAAAGATAAGAACTGCAACAACACAACGTATTGGTTGCCAAAATGCCAGAGAATGCACTGTTTCAGTCATACTGTGATAAGATCTTCACTCCGAGAGAAACATAACGTTACACTAATCAGTAATCACAATCAAGTATTTCAGAGTGCCATGTAATAAGTTACGTTAGATGCTGTAGTGTGGAGATAACGTTAGGTCTGGCTATGCAGATTCCAAGAAAGATAACGATAGTTAGTTAGCTAGCTTACTGGTCTAGTAGAAAAGTAGCCATGTCACCATGCGACTTTATCCCATGAAACTCCATAAACTCCGTCCAACGAGCAAAGGCTGGCCCGATATCTATCCGACTTTTGCTCCTTCTTCGGTCACTGAGCTTTTGAGATTCGTATCGCACGGTTCGCCGGGGCTCAGGCGGAGAAGCAGGATGACGAAACTCGGCCATTTTACCAAACGTTTAGCTGAAAAGAGTGAGCGGAGTGGACGGAAAAGCTGCCGTTTTATAGTCGTACACACACTTGATGCTAACCAACATCTATAATGCTGCTAATTCATGGAAGTATAATGTTTGCTGGCTAATCTCACAGTGGTGAAGCTAGAATAGTACCTGGCAACCCAGCGCGCAGTACCAACGCTGGAATACTATTGGCTGGTATGATATGAACAGAGTGTCATTGTCGGGCCGAAATTATGTAATAATTTCAGACAAAATATATTTTTTTATGGAAAAGCAATACTTTTACTCTGCAGCCTTCGCAAAGCCCTATGGATGTGTATTATTTTAGAAAAAATGTTTATTTTAATCCACATATAACATATTATACCTTTAAGCCTATAAAGTTGCTCGTTGACCATACTTACGGATGCATGATAGTTCCAGACCAGGAACCAAACAAGACCTCTTGTCCTCCAGACTTGTTTGACCTGTAAAGGGTTCTTTATACCCACCTTGAATCCTAGGGACACCCGGGAAGTGTCCCTCATCTTTTCTGCATGGGTCTTCAAGATGCAACAATTCCATTATCAAGTATTCTCTCTCAAGTTTAAGTGTAATGTTCCATGTTATTCCTCTCATTCATCCTTGTCGTATAATTAATTAATTATTTGTATTGTATTTATGTATTTTATATGGACCTGAGTCTGAAATAAAGTCTATCTATTCAATTTTCATCATGATTAATATCTTAATATCTCAAAAAGACTGCATACAATCAAACCAGTCATTCCATGTCTGTGAGCAGTGATACATGTTTAACCTCAATAAACATCTATTAGGCCTACTGCTTGTATTTAATCTGTCTTTTAATAAAACATATTTAACTCATTAATGTTACTGCTAAATCAATAGTGATAACTTCCTAAAATTGTACATTTATATGTCCAAATGGAAAAAGGGAATATTATAATTCATCACTTGATAATATCCTGCCTATATGTGTTAACACCTTGATAACATCATCTAAGTTATCTAACCCATCCATGCCTACTAACTTCTTTCTCTTTTCTGGGTTCCATTTTGGGTTGTCATCTGCCCTCTGGGGGATATACATGATCAGGCATTGAACAGAGTGAGTATACTGGGTGAGAAAAGACACACGTCGCAGTGTAGTCTGGTCTGTGAGTGGACACAGATAGAAATATTCTAGTTTAGAAATCCTTGACTCATCCCACATGTATGAATTCACCTATTTGTCTTTAGAATAGAATTTGCGCACTAGTATGGCAAATAAATGGATCAATACATGAGTTAGGTGGCTGTTGTTCAAGATAGATGGCCTTCCTATCTGTGCTTGTCATTGTGTAGGGGGCATGGGAGAGGTGACTGAGTCCTGTCTTGTCCTGACTCCATGAGCATGAGACGGGGCTACTGGTACTGCTCCTGCTGCGCGGTATTCCTTCTGTCTCTTTGTCTTGCTCGGCACCAACGCTTCTGCCGTTTCTCCTGTAGGCCTAGAGTATGCAGAGGCAGAATGTACTGCAGAGGGCGCTGTTGGGTGAAGTCTGGAATGTTTCTTTGTGCTGGATGAATTCACTGTAGGTCGTGCATGGGACTTTGTGTTCACAGCCCAAACTAGTCAACAGATCTGCGGAGTAGTGGCTTCAGAGTTGGTGTTGGAAGTTCTGATTGGTCTTGTAATACAAAGCATGCACTGCTGTAATCTGTATACATCCGTTGCTGGAAGGTATGTTTGCTTTGTTACTCACAAGATCAATTCAACCAATCATTTCAGTCATAATAAATTCAAAACCAGGTAGGCCTACTAATTGACTTGTTCTCCTCATGTAACCTATCATAGATTAATTTGTTTGATCTGACAATCTTGCTGGTCTGACACTTAATAATGTAATTAACCTTTTGAACTTTTGGGAAACAAAAGATGATAATGAAAAAGTGAATGGTTTTGACTTTTCACGTGCTCCATCTGTCAGAGACCGATGACCGCATGCGAGCCATCGCGGAGAAGGTCTTCGCATCTGAGACCAAAGACGAGAACGTGCGCGATGAGATCTCCATGTTCGACGTGGCTGACGACTGTCCCATCCTGCACAATGAGATGGCCCACCATCTGCAGGTCGACGAGGACATTGAGAAACGGTAAGAGAGGGTGATGCTGTGACTCCTCTGCTCACATAACCTGGTCAAACTGAACCGTCAGTCAGGGCCTAGAGTGTCTTAGAGTGTCTTGCTATCCCCCCCAGGTATGAATTCACATGATCGCCGCAGCACAAAATAACAATGTTTTAGGTGTAGCATGGACCAATAAAGCAGTTTTTTTTTTTACTATTTGCATGGTTCCCTCCACAGTAAGAAGAGGATTCAGCGCTGCCGCACCATGGCTGTGCCTATCGGTCTGACTGACAAGCCCAAGACCCTGTTGTGCCCTGTGGTGGAGGTCGAGGTGGACACCCCAACCTACCTGGAAGTGCCGGACTTCCAGAGGGTGGCCATCATCGGAGACTATGCCTCGGGGGTATTGTATCCCTTCGTGTGATACGTGCGATCGCTTATCCAGGTCCATCTTGATAAAATCTAGATTTTTAACAGAAAAAAAGACTTTGAAACAGTAAAGACAGAATGGGTCAGCAGAATTAGGGGCGCCTTTCCAATGCATTTTTCCATTGACAAGTACATTTAGATTTTTACATAAAAACTATGGTGTCTCAGTATAGTTTCAGACAAGTTTACTCAGGAAACCATGTACTTTCTACATCCGCAGAGAGCTTGAGGTATTTAGTAGTGCTAGATATGTCTGTGTTTCAACATTCATTATAGGACTTTAGACCATACAGGTGCATGGACTTGTTTGCCCACTAGATGGAGACATTATTGTCCTCTTACTCACTCTACCATGGTTTGTAGAGAGCTTACTTTGGTCAATCATTGATACACATGATGTGACATTAGTAGCGCTAGATATGTCTGTATTTCAACATTCATTATAGGACTTTTGACCATACAGGTGCATGGACTTAACAACTAGCAAATGTTGCATCTAAGAGTCATGCCCCTCGATTCCAGATTGCCGGCATGCTATATAAAATCACACATTATGCCGTCTTTCTTTGGCTCATTATAAACAAATTAAGCCAGAAAATATATCGGCCTTCTATATGGCAATATAGTGGAATCTCTGTATAAAAACGCCTGATGAGAAGCAGGGGGCTTGATACCACAAGGCAACATGCATAATGGGTGGGGGACCACATGTTTACATGTGTACAGTACTTGTTTACACCTTGCAGGCTAGTGTCTGTGTGGGGGAAAGTTGATACGAGTGTTGTTGGAATTTGGGGTCACTGACCTCTCTGACCTCTCGTATTGCCTTTCCTTACAGAAATAGATACAGACAACTCAGCTTGGACTCTGGGTCCTTATGCAAGCGTTAAATCCCCCAAATTCATGAAAAACACTGCATTGCCATCCTTACCTTATCACAACATTATGTTCTCCATCAGGTGACCATGGATGACTTTGAGCTGTCCTGCAAGGGTATCTACCGTGCTCTGTCCATCAGAGAGAAGTACATGAGACTGGCCTACCAGCGCTATCCTCTGACCACCTCCCAGTACCTGCGTGAGATTGAGAACGAGCCATTCAAGATAGAGGATCAGCTGCAACCAGGTAGGCAGACATTATATTTACCTCACAGTTTATTTCTCATAAATGTTGTTTTGTTTTAGTGAAATCTGATTCAGATTACTTTATTGGTCCCAGAAGGGCAATTCATTTGCAGCCCTTAACCCATCCACAGATAAAAACACAACAAAAACATTCACGAGCAAAAAAACTATTTATATGTTTAGAGACATCAGATCAACACCATGCAAGACAGGGGCAGTGCAGCAGCAATAATATAATATAAGTATAGCATAGTAGTATCGTAGTGTACAACTGTGTACAACTACAACAAAGTAGAGTAGAGTGGTGCTCAATTAACATGAATTGGATTCTCATCTCTCAAGTGATGTACAAAAATATTACTTGTCATGTCATTTCACCATGTGTCTAACAAATCTAACAACCGCAAATGTTTTTTTTGTTTTTTTTGCCAGTCTTCACACCTCCTCCCAAGGATGGCGAGGATCCCTTTGACAAGGCTACCCTGCCAGAGAACCTTGGCTACGTAGCGCGCATGAAGGATGGCGTCATTTATGTTTACAACGACGAAGCAGCTGCTGACCAGAACCAGCCCAAGGACTTTCCTTTCCCCGACTACGACACCTTCATCGACGACATGAACTTCCTCATTGCTCTGATTGCCCAGGGTCCGACGTGAGTCTCTCCCTTTACCATGCGCACGTCAAAGGTCAAGGTTCACGGTGTTCTGGACGTCGTGTTACATTGTAACTCCTCTCTGTCCCTGGCAGTAAGACGTACACCCACCGTCGTCTGAAGTTCCTCATGTCCAAGTTTAACGTCCATGAGATGCTGAATGAGATGGAGGAGATGAAGGAGCTGAAGCTGAACCCCCACAGGGATTTCTATAACTGCAGGAAGGTACGCTAGCAGCTGCAACTTCCTGGAAGTTTAGTTTTGTCCCCCCCCCTCTATAAATCTAAGCATCAGGAGCAATTTTGTGCTCTCTGTGCACTCAACTCCCTCTTTTGGTCAAGCATAGTTAATACACCACAAAGATGACAAACTCAAAAGGACACTTCTTTATTTGTCTGACATGTGAAGGTCGACACCCACATCCACGCAGCTGCCTGCATGAACCAGAAGCACCTCCTGCGCTTCATCAAGAGGTCGTACCGCGTGGACGCTGACCGCGTGGTGCACAAGATCAAAGGTCAGGAAGTGACCCTGAAGGAGCTGTTTGCCTCCCTCAACCTGCACCCCTACGACCTCACTGTCGACTCCCTGGACGTGCACGCTGTGAGTCCAACAGCTGGCCGACACAGCGGTTGTCGGGAAACAGAACCTATGATTGCCACAGGAAATGTGCCAGTGATCTGAAAAGCCTCTCTCACTCTCATCTCTGAAGGGCAGGCAAACCTTCCAGCGTTTTGACAAGTTCAATGCCAAGTACAACCCTGTGGGAGCCAGCGAGCTGCGTGATCTCTACATGAAGACCGAGAACCTCATCCATGGCGAGTACTTTGCCACCATCATCAAGGTTAGACTCACAATTACGTTATTGCTCATCCTGTGCAGAATTAACTCCCAAGTTCAAATGGAGGTTTGTATACTGGCAGAAACTATCATCTAATTTGATCCTTGTCCAAACCAGGAAGTGGCCAGCGACCTGGAGGATGCCAAATACCAGTATGCAGAACCCCGTCTGTCCATTTATGGCTGTAAAAATGACGAGTGGGCCAAGTTATCCGGCTGGTTCAACAAGCACAGAGTATTCTCTCCAAACCTCAAATGGATGATCCAAGTTCCTAGGATCTAGTAAGTTTTATACGGTTCGTTTAAAATGTTTAATTTAAAGCATGTTTTACCTTACAGTGGTCTTTGTAAACCTTGTATGTCCATCTTTTCCATCTCAGTGACATCTTCAGAGGCAGGGACTTTGTGCCCCACTTTGGAAAAATGCTGGAGAACATTTTCCTGCCCGTGTTCGAGGCCACAATCAACCCCCAGGCTAACCCTGAGCTCAGCATCTTCCTTAAGCACGTGAGTGAGACAGGCCTGAGGAGTCTGGGTGAGGGGTCTGAACTTAAGTGAACTTAAAGAGGTAGTTCATAAGATTTTCCAATCCATGGAATGTTCTTCTGTCTTGATGAAAAGGCCGTCTGGGAAAATGATTTGGGGGTTTTGAGATGTATTCATCATTCATCATCAGGTGTTGAGTTGGAAAATCATAGAGAATAAAGGCTGACCGGTCCGTTGTCTCTCTTTCCTACTCCACCATCATCCTCTGATCCGTAGGTGACAGGTTTCGACAGTGTAGATGACGAATCCAAGCACAGTGGTCACATGTTCTGTAATAAGAGCCCCAAACCTGAGGAGTGGGACATTGTGAAGAACCCATCTTACACTTACTACATCTACTACATGTATGCCAACATCGCTATGATTAACCAGCTCCGCAAGTAAGTATCACCATTTGCAATAATCACGCTCTTTGTGGAATATGTTATATCTTTTTTTTATTTTTATGAATACATTGTATTTTTCTTTAGCTTATTTAGAGCAGCGTTTCTCAACTGGTGGGTCGTGACCCAAAGGTGGGTCGCGGAGCCGTTTTGATTGGGTCACGGCCTCGTGGGCGGTTTCCCTTTTCTTTTCTTTTTTTTTAAGGGATTTTAAAATATATATATATTTATAGAGAAAATGTGGGGGTTTTATTTTGCAGGACACACAATTCAATTCAATAATTTCAATAATTTATTTACGAGACATGACAGGAAGTGGGCTAACCTTAGCGTGGGCCAATGTTGTGTTATGTGTCATGGACTTTTTCTATTTTTCTGGAATAAATTTGAGTGCTGTGGAATAAATTTGGGTCGCGACTTCATGATAAGGAAAAATGTGGGTCCTGAGGCTCCTCCAGTTGAGAACCACTGATTTAGAGCATTAGATTATTATTGAACGTGAACAGAACATTCTTAAAAGTCTATCTGATGCTGGCGTCTGTTTCTGATGATTTTTTTTCGTTTTTATCTCTGCTCTCCAGGCAGAGAGGAATGAACACCTTCCAGTTTAGGCCCCACTGTGGTGAGGCTGGTGCCATAACCCATCTGCTGGCCGCCTTTATGACTGCCGACAACATCTCTCACGGTCTCAATCTCAAGAAGGTCAATACCCTTCTAAAAACAAAATGGCTGTTCTCTATATAGCACCGCAAACACTTAAACACATGGCACAACTATGTTGCTAATGTCGATGTTTCTATTTGACTCCGCCCCAACAGAGCCCCGTGCTGCAGTACCTCTACTTCCTGACCCAGATCCCCATCGCCATGTCCCCACTCAGCAACAACAGTCTCTTCCTGGAGTATGCCAAGAATCCTCTGCTCGAATTCCACAAGAAGGGACTGATGGTGTCTCTGTCCACTGATGACCCCATGCAGTTCCACTACACTAAGGTGCGCTTTGACTGGGTGCACATTGTTGTATACCCTTTTTTTTCTTCTTCCATAAACACACACTTACCACGTTAAGTCATGTTTAATAGCATAACGAATATGCTAATGACACAACAATCCGCTGATCTAGGGTCTGTGTATTCTATTTTACTTTTCGGATGATTTCGTTTGATCAGTTGACTACATCCGCTCCTGCCCTGCTTGTGTTGTCCCCATGCAGGAGCCCCTGATGGAGGAGTACGCCATTGCAGCTCAGGTGTTCAAGCTCAGCACCTGTGACATGTGTGAGATCTCCAGGAACAGCGTTCTGCAAAGCGGCCTGTCCACTGAGGTAAAAAACCTTATGGCAATTCGATGATGCATTATTATTAATGCAGCATGTTACATGAAACGTTACAGTAAACAAACGTATTTAGCAAGTTAACTGCTTGTATGCAGTTGCTATAGATTACATAACTGTTACAGCCTATTAAACAAGATATGATGGTGATTATTGTTTCCATAAAATATATTATGCAATCTTACTTCTATGTCATGAACATGTAATAACTTGCTATATATTATGCAGTGTTGCCTCTGTGCCATAAACATGCATCTTGGTATTGTTGGCTCCTAAACATGCCTGGATTCCTCTTTACAGGAGAAGACTCGGTTCTTGGGTACAGATTTCCTCAAGGAGGGCCCTGAGGGCAACGACATCCGCAAGACCAACGTGGCACAGATCCGCATGGCCTACCGCTACGAGACTCTGTGCTATGAGCTGAACCTCATCAAGGAGGGCCTGAAGGAATGAATACACTCACTCACTTATATGCTCATTTATACACTATATCTCTCTCTCTCCCTCCCTCTTTCTCTCTATCACTCTCTCTCTCTCTCTCTCTCTCTCACACACACACACACACACACACACACACACACACACACACACAAACACACACTTTAAGGGGCTGGGACATTGTCTTCTTCAAAGTCTTGTGTATACTGTACTTATCAGGGTTGAATCGAAGATCTTGGGTAAAGCTATTATGTCAAAGGACTGATTTAATACCTTTTATTTCAAAAGGCCCTGCAAAATCTTCTCACTTTTAAATAATAAGCCTTCTTGAGTAGCCTACTGGTGTTTTCTCCACTGGAAATGTTTGTATAATGCCCTAGTTGTATGCATATTCGTGGAAGCTATTCATCATCCTGCTCATGTTGTAGGCTATTCCATCTTGTGGCTAACGTTATTAGTTTGATTGTCCTGTGCTTATTTGGTTGTCCAGTGGTGTATCGTGTCTGTGTTCCATGGAGGCACACATTAGGCTACAAGAATGATAATAAACCAATAAAGGATATAAAATAAAATTTGGATTATTATTTGCTATTTTATATACACATTAATTAATTGTATTAATTGCTATTCTATATAGGCTACAGTTTGTGTCATTTGAAGTAACTGGTTATCACCTAGGTTTGAAATGATTCTGTCATCTTTTTGCCTGCCTGTGGTTCATTATTCCAGCCCAACTATCAAGTCTTTACAGCAGGGGATGGTGACGTCCTCTCTTCCAAACGAAGGGAACCCGTTCACTTATGAACAACTTTCCCACGGTTAGTTTGTCACTAGACCGGATAATATTTTTTTGATTTCTCTCATTGCTAACTTGACGAACGAACGAGGATACTTAGTGAGTTAGTTACATTGCTAGATAGCAACATGCGAGACTATCCTTTAGTGCTGCAGATAATCAGTTAGCTGGTTAGCTGCTAACAAATGCCGAGGACTCGACTGCTCTACGCATGTGCGAGCCAGAACAGCAGAGCAGAAGGATGTCGCCGGGATATCTTGCTATTAAGTCACATTTGAGTCAACAATAGTTGTTATATTGTTTCTTAAACTAAACACCAGTTACGTTCTAACGTCTTGTTCAGTCCTTCCTCTCGTGAAAAGAAAATCGACCGCAGCACAGAACTGACCGACCAACTTTGAGAAGAAGGTAGGTAACGTTAACATGATTTCCTCTCTGTTAATGTTAGCTGCTAAGTGTAAGCTAGGATACTTGTCCAGAGAACTCCTGGACTGTTAGATGTTGCATAGGTTTCAAATCCTAGTAATATGTTAAGTGATTCAGTGGGCTAAAAAGGTTTCTAACTTGCATTAATTCATTGCATACCAGTAGTCTATAGGCTACTGTAACCTTATTACTAACGGTAATAGCCAAGTAAGCATTACTTTGTAGGATGTCCAGGCTGCACTCCTCTTGTTTATTATTATTATTATGCCAGAACAGTTAAGATTATAATCTTTAATTCATATATAAGATTAAGCATGGATAAAAGAGTAGTTTCCCTCTGTAAAAACCACACGTTAAAGTCTTACAGACTAGTTGTGAATTGCCTGTCACTGTTTATGGGAATCATCCTCTCTTTTCTGTGGTATAATCCCACAGAAACCCCACCTAGGCTAGGACAAGTTGTGTCATGCAGCAATCCTTGAAGAGGGCGGTTTGGAGGGCGGTTTTTATGTTCCAAGGGTGCAATTAGTTTCATTTAGCTCTCTAGGTGATGACAAGGCATTGTGGGATTCATGCTTGTGTCTGGTTTCTGCTGGGGTGAAGGCGATGAGTCAGTGAGTTTTACTACAAGTTTCAAAGGTACAAAACCGAAGATTGACAGTTCAACAAGAGTAGCTTCAGTAAATGAAATGATAGTAGATGAGATGATTCAGATTTGCCCTCAGGGTGAGTCTGAAAGTCTGGTATAAGGGGGGGTCATGATATGAAGCTATATATTGCATGGGAAATTCATTATTGACCTACACACCCCCATCATCTGTTCAACTAGGTGCTGGCTAGCTCACCATCATTCAGTTGAGCTATGCCTGTGTTATTACAGTTACCAACTCAAACTAATGTGCTAGGAGTTAAAATACACTTAAACATGGCCATGCTCACTATATATGTGTTCTATGTTCTAGGTGGGTGCAAATATTCCCAAACCATAATTAAGGATAGTCTGCTGATCCTTTCTTCCTGTGTCGCAGGAAACGCAAGCTATGCCTTCCTGTGTAACACATAGACAGACACACACACACACACACACACACACACACACACACACACACACACACACACACACACACACACACACACACTCACTATGCAACAAGTGGGTCAGTGTAGAAGTGGTGGTTTCAGCGTAGGATGGGGACTGGGTGTGAGATAGTGAGATTCCAGTGCATAAATTAAATTTAGGTCAAACAAAACAAAAGCATAGTTTTCAGGCCTGACTGACCAACTGTCTGAGGTCAAATGTATTCCCCTGTGCCCCCCTCTCTCCCGGCTCTGCTGGAATGCAGCACATAGAATTATTATCATGAGCAGCACTGGAATTTCACCATGTCTCCCCTCTCTAAACGCTCTCAGCTTTTGACGTAACGTGCAACGTGTCCAAGAGGTTCCGTTCCAGCAACAAACAACCATAATGGGGCGAAAGCAACGAGCAGATAGAACTGGGGGGGATCATTAAGTGATTTGAACCTTTTCTAATAGCATCAAACATATGAATTTGACTAATGCCTGGCTGCAAGTCTGCATAGGCTATCCTATTTTATATCTGAAATTAAGAAAGAGTTCACATTCATATCAGATTATAGTATAGCCCTGTCTTTTTCTCCATAATTCCGAGAAAGGCCTAATCACTCTAATCTTCAATTAATGTGATTTTATGGCTCCGAGTCTCTGAAGTTAGTGTAAAAATGCTCGGAATACACATCCTTCCTGGCCCACTGAAAGAGGCTTTTGAGACGAGAATAAATTCAATTAAATGTTTAAGTGTGTCATGGAGATTCATATCGGGCCATCTGTGTAGCTAGAAGGATCATAAGAAAGGACAGTCAACTCCCGTGGGGGGATGGTCTACGAAGTAGTGGGATCCAGACAGACACAGACACAGACAGACAGACAGACACCATACACAATGCTTGGTTCCTGCAGTTGTCTTCTTCTCTGCTCCGGGGTTTTTATTTTTGGCCACTGACCTTGACAGCAGCCTATCCTCTCCAGCTTCCCCCCAGCCTCACACATCCCGTCCAAACCGCTGCCGGACCGAGGAGCGCGCTGAGATCCAGCTCGCTTAGATAGCTGTGTTTTCTTTTTGGCTTTACCGACTGCTGTTTTGTTTTGACTTGTCTCAAAGTGTTGAGCAATAAGCGAATCATAACCTTTGTTTCTCATGCTTTCTGTAAAAGGAGGACTTGAAAGGACCTGCCACCCAACCCTGTTTGCGGGAAAACGTTCTTTTCCTAAGGAAAGGACACAAACACGGAACATTGTGGAACTCCTAGCCTTCGAAAGACTCCCATTCTGGATCAGCCGAAAGGAGGACAGACTCACTGTGTCAACAGTGTCTCTGTCTGTCCACCCGGGCGTCCCTCATGCCCCCACCGATGATGCAGTGAGGGTGAGCTGGCAGTCGGCCCCCTCTCGCCATGCTGGCTCTGGGGCTGGAGCGGGAGAGACGAGGGGGGAGGAGAGGCGGCGGAGCGGGCCGGGGGCGGGCCACCGCGGCCTGGCAGCCCCCTTCCCCTGGGAAGCCTCTCACCCAGGACCCGGGCCTCAACATCAGGCAGAAGATTTCCCAGTGGGAAGGCCGGAGTCAAGGGAGTGACGATAGGATCAAATTGCACGCGCCCGTGGTGTCCCGGACTCTGGCGGGTAGTAACGGAGGATGTGGCGCCGGCCGGAGAGGCGGGCCCCAGGGCAAAGCCGCCGTCTCGCAGGCTACGAGCCTGGGTTTGGATTTCAGGGAAACCCAGGCACGGGGGGGTCACACGGGGCTCCGCAGAACGTCTGACCCCCCATCAAATCCTTCCAGTAACATTTCAACTGACACTCTGGAATCGACGCCATCTTCTCTGTCCCTACAAACTCACAGGGAGAGAGACGCAAACACAGAAACTTACACTACCGCTAGTCAAGTCAAGCGAATCGTAACTACCAACGGACAGCTAAAGGTCGCTTGCGTCCCGGAGGTCGAGGCGGCCACGCCCTCGACTCCGTCAGCGGACGACCACGAGGAGAGCATGCCCCCGGGGAACTTCTACACCAGCAGGGGGTTCTGGCGGAGGCTGGAGGGGGACAGATTGTTCTGGGAGAAAGGCGGGACAAACGCCCCGACGAAGCCTCTGCCTCAGCCTCCGCCTAAACCGCAACGGACTTTTCAGTATCGGGGAAAAGACGACGCCCCGGCGGCCCACTGGGTCCAGTGGGATAACGGGAGTCCTCCGCCCGCGGGCCAGTCCGGGACCGGCGCCGTGGGCCACCCGCCCGGCTTCCCTCCGCCGCCGTGCCCCGTCACCAACGGCGGCAGATTCTCCAGGCACAAAAAGAACAGGTGAGGCGCAGGAAAGGGGGAAGGAAAGTTGAACAAAATGCAGGATCAGGCCCGCTTTTGCCGAATTAGGCCTAGACCTCCTTTGTTTTTATGAATAACTGACTTGCGGTTGCCATACAAAACATGCCATTTCGGTCTGTTTACAATTCAAATCAAAATCCAAACTTTATTTGTATAGCGCATTTCATACACAGAGTCAACACAATGCGACGAGTTCAAGTGTGCCCCCAAGGTATCGCTCTCCCTGTCTAAAAACAAGCAGCCTTCGGTCGGTGCGGTTAAATGAAAGGAGAGGAAAGTGAGCGTTTGAGGGCAGTTTGTGTGAACGGTTTGGCTCGCCTCCAGGCGTGACGTCATCCATGGCTCGCCATTGTCTGGACGTGGCCTACTTCCACAGCTGCCAGGGTTCCAGAGGTCACGTTTAATTGTTTTTGCACGCATGCACACACACGGCCGTGCACATGTGTTCTGTCTCACTCGCAGAAATACAAACGTTCGCAGTCGGACTCGAACTCTCGCACCTGAACACAAATATACAGACCCAGCTCCGCTTCTCCTTTTCGGCCTCTAGTTCTGTCATCTCACTCCTTTGTTTGTCCGCATTCAAATACTCGTTCTCCTACTTCTCCTTTCTCTTATTTGAGCTTCTTGTTTTGTGCATATTCTCTCTTTATTTCACTCTGTTTTTCAGCCTTTTTCCCCCTGCTTTACATCTCTCTAACTGTCCCTCTTTCAGTCGTATCCTCGGTACCAATTCATGGGAAATCCACCCCATGCAGAGGCTGAATGTAAGAAGACAATACAGTGAACAATAGCATATTGACTGTGTTTAGATCAACAGCCAGGCCCCTGTCTCACTGCCCCCCTCCCTCCCTCTCTCTCCCTCTCTCTCTCTCTCTCTCTCTCCTTCTCTCTCTCTCTCTCCCTCTCTCCCTCCCTCCCTCCCTCCCTCCCTCTCTCTCTCTCCCTCTCTCCACAGGAAGTCTTTTGAGTATGAGGACGCCGCGCGGTTGACGTCCCAGCAGGGCACGCTGGGAAGCGAGGCCAGGCGGTCTGAGCTCTACCACGCCTACTCCGACGACAACATTTACGAGGACATTATTCGTGAGTTCTCCCCCCTCGGCCGATACAGACGGCTATGACGGGCCGTCTTTCAGTTCCCTCTTTTGCTACCGACGTGGGCGTGGCCTGGGTGTAGCTCGCAAACATGCCACCATGTCAACTCAGCACTGGCCACGAGACAAAGAAGACTAACAAAGCCAGTCGTTAGAAAACACTGTGACATAATCATTGTCTGGATATTTACATGTAGCTCATGCCATCTGTCTCACCTTTGACCCCTCAGCTGACCCATATGAGGATGTGAAGCTGTCGCTGATGTGTGTGCCTATCGGGCGTCCCAAACCCTGGACCATCTCTCAAAGACAGAACCCTCAAACCCCTAAGGTAGCCACGTTTCACTACACACACACACTAACCGTACTGTGATTGGTTGTCTGGCTCAGTGGTTGACCGCTCTTCTCCGGTGCTGCAGCTTCCTCCCAAGCCTAAGACGCTGCAGGGCTACGCTCACAGGGCGGAGAGGACCAGAGTGTCACCCAACTCTTTGTGCCCGACAGATACCCCCAAACCAGCCACAGCCAAGCGCAGCGCCCCCCATAAAACACCCAGACTTCCTCAGGTAGAACGCACATTCACATGTCGCATGCTCCATCCCCCTTGAAGACACATATCAACAAAGACATTTCATCAACCTTCTGTAAAGTAATTTCTATCTTATATTTCACATTTGTGGTAAAACTATTTATGTTGGGCAAGAGGGGTCAGGTTATATTTGATTGGACGAGGGCAGAGGAGGGCGGAGAGTCGGAGCAGGAAGCAGAGAGGTCTGGGAGAGAGAGATAGTCATGTAGAGATGTAGCCTATAAGTAAGGGACAAGCCCTTGTCTAGGAGAATGAGACAAGGAGCGCATTCAAGTGAACGACCCATGGAGAAGGACTGTGTATGGAAAGAGGGAAACTTGGATAAAGAGGTATTGTAAAAGCGCAATTAAAGGGCAATTCAATCTCTTAAAAGAAGCCAAACACAAACCTGAAATCATACACAATAAACATCCATAGACAAAAACATAACTGTAGGGCTACTTAAGTGTAGGCTGTGTTCACGCCAAGATTAGTCGGAGCTTCCTGTGTGCTTGCTGCGATGTTCAGCTCTCTCATTTCCTCGGCTCGTATTCGAAAACGACACGCCAGGAGTTTTCAGTTAATCGAACCTGTGACCAGCAATACATTCTGGAGCAATGAAAATATGCACTGTAATTTTCGTTCGATGACCCTAAGAAGTCACATGGTTGTTTGTGTGTGTGTGTGTGTGTGTGTGTGTGTGTGTGCATGGTTTCTGATGCAGTACGTCAACAAGATTCATATGATCTTCGACGCCAAGCGAGGGAGGAAGAGGGTGAAAAGTCAGGGAGGATTACTCCGAGGTATGACCCCCCACAACACACACACACACACACACACACATACTACACGCATGTCTACAAGACGAAAACGAACACCTCCCCTAGAAATACCCAGCATTTGATGGGACTCATAAGGCACACCTCTAGCCACTGACGACCAAACAAAGACACGTCCTGTCTAAATGAGGACCCTTCCCTCTCTCTGTCCTGTCTAAATGAGGACCCTTCTCTCTCTCTCACCCCCACTCTCTCTCGTCTCTCTCTCTCTCACCCCCCCTCTCTCTCGTCTCTCTTTCTTTCTCTCGAGAGCAGAGGAGAACAGCGGAACCGAGAGTGACCCGGAGGACGCCGACAAAGGTACCGCTGAAGGATTGACCTCCTCCACCCTCTGATCATCAGTGTTCTCCTTCACACACGTATAATGAAGTAACAAAGATGTCCGCCTCTTACTTTGCAAGGAAACCCGGACACCTGGGTTGTTGTCTTTGTGAAGATGACTCAATATACCGACTGACGTGGTGCTTGTGTCTCTGCCGGTTGTGTGTGTGCTCCAGGGGGGTCCAGGCGCTCGGTCTATGTCCAGTCCACGCTGAGGCGCAGGCCGGGCTACCGCACCCTGGAGAGGGACCTGATTCAGCTCCAGCAGCAGCAGCTCTTCCAGCTCTTTGTGGTGGTGTCACTCCGAAAGAGTTCCCCGGGAAACGCCTACTCCCCGGAGATCACACAGCGGTTCCCCAACCAGGTAAGAGGAAGGCCGAGAAATGAGCATTACGGTAAACCTGTCTCCGATTTAATCATTCGTCTCCAGAAAATTCAGGCCCTATGAAGGAGATAGGGGCTACAAATGTATTTCTAACAATTGTATTTTTGCTATATAGAATTGATAGGAGCCCAAAGGCCTTTCAAAGGCCTTAAGAAGCAGTTAATTGCTAAGAGTTGCTGTGTGTGTGCAGGTGCAAACAGTGATAGGTCAGAAAGGACTAAATAGATAGGACCAAGCAGTACAATAGGGTTAGGGAAGGCCGTGTTTGAGGTGGGAGTGGAGCACAGCAGAGAGGTTTAATGAGCAGAAGGGCACAGTTGGTAGTACGCCCAGAATTATGTGAATGGGCCTCTTATTCACCAACATAAGACAAAGCATGAGCTCACATCTTGTATATTTGTTATTATAAAGGAAACTGTCTGTGAATGTATCTTTTGTATTTTGATTCTCAACTCTCTGGGGGTTAGACAACCTGTAAGCTTAGGGTCATGTGACCCTTAGATAACATGTAAATGTTTGGTGTGGCTATGTTTATCCAGTTGTCTGAGGAAAAGCGTCACTTATTTTTTGTCCATAAATAATCTTAATGGGAGCTACAGTGTGCGGACTCTTACTTTCTTTGATACATATGCTTTTTTAGTCCAGCACCTGCCTTATTAATTATTTTGGGATGTGCGTGACCCACTTCTGATTTGACAACCTGTAAGCTTGCAATAAATCTGATCAAAAGAGCTAAAGCTGATATTTTTAGGTGTTAAGAATGTATGTTGTTCTTCACCTGAGTGTGTCTCGGCCTTCTCCCGGGGTCTAGTTTGAGAAGTCGTCTCGCCACACTCGGGAGGCGGAGGACAGACTGAAGGCCATCCCCAAGTTCTGCTTCCCAGACTCCCAGGACTGGTGTCCCTCTGCAGACATACCCAGGTGAGCTGCTGACACACACACACACACACACACACACACACACACACACACACATAAACACATAAACACACACACACACACACACACACATACACACACACACACACACACATACACACACACACACACACACACACACACACACACACACTCATAGGAGATCTGAGGTGGAGAGAGATGCATAAAGAGCTGAAATAAGGCCTTATTTACACAGCAGGTCTTGATTCCCAGTTCCGATTATTTGCCTATATCCGTTTTTTTTTACCGATGTGCTTTTGAAAGTGGCCCATATCCAGTACCACTTGCTTAACACACAACCCACATACGTACACAAGGGGTTGTTTACCAAAACAACAGTAAACAAGCATCATTTCCAATGGATGCAAACAAGACAAATAATAATTCAAGCTATTGCTTTCCGAAGCATCTGTAGACGTCTGCAAAATATTGATCACCTTCTAAATTGAACTCTTTGCATTTTGTGTGCATGTGAATGGATTGTATGAAGCCTAACTTGTAAAGTCTGATGTAATATCAAAGAAGCATCCAGCTGTCGTAGAAAGTGACGTGTGAATCGCAATGACAGGGAATATACAATTTAAAAAAAAATTGGAATTGGGTCTCTTCAACCTGGCAGTGTAAATGCTGCTTAACTCGCCAGGCCACACCAGAACGACGCGACGAAACCGTATCACAGCACTAGAACGCCTGACCTGTTCTCGTGTGGATGTCCTGGTGTCACGCCTCAGGACTGAAACCCTCTTTAACTCAACCACACCACAAAACCACTGTACATCCCTTTCATATCTGTGCTTTCATCTGGTCTTTGTAGTGAAACCTTCTCCTTTGTCCTGACGGGGGAGGATGGCAGCCGGTGGTTTTGTTACTGTCGAAAGATTCTGGTGAGTGAGTGTGTGTGTGTGTGTCTAAGTCATGTTGGTGTTGGGTGTCATGACTTGCCAGGAAAGTGCTTACTCAATATCTCTAGGGTTTACTGGAGTCACAGACTATAAAGACCTCGGAACAAATTACCAAGACGAAAAAGAATTTCCCTTTTCCTCAAAACTATAAAACCCTCCGTTGTGCAATCCCATTTCATATGTGAATCGTTCTGTATTTTACAATGTTATTGTTGCTTTTATTGTTTTATTTCTTTTCACTCTGATAACGCCCTCCATAACGTTGATAAGACGACTGCGTAATAATGTGGCTGTTAATATTGCTTTGGAAACAAGTGTGGTGAAGTGCATCATGGGTGTTGACGTGTGTCCTCCAGCCCAGTGGGAAGGGGAAGAGGCTGCCGGAGGTCCACTGTATCGTCAGCAGGCTGGGCTGTTTCAGTCTGTTCGCCAAGGTAACGGGCTGTCAACAAACCCCCAAACGCTCAAAATGTCCCGAAGCATTTTAGCATTCCTACGTCTCAGCATGCAGAGGTTGATCTAGGGAAGATGCAGATCTAGAAAAGGATTATAACTGAGCTATTCAGTTGTCGCTGGCAGTTGCGAGCTGTGTTTACTTGAGGGTAATTTACGTGTTGAGGCATGTAATCATGCGGCAGACATTTTTTCCCAGCGGAGTTTGTGACGGCAGCTTGTTGACTTTAAAGAAAAGGCGCGTTCATACGCCAAGCTTCGTATCGCTGGCGTGATATACAGGCCTCATGTGGATGTGCGTGCGCGCCTGTGTGTGTGTTCAGATCCTGGAGGAGGTGGAGAGGAGGAGGGAGATCTCTCCCCCGCTGGTGAGCACCTTCATGCGGAGCGTCATGGAGGCTCCGTTCCCCGCCCCCGGGCGCACCGTCACAGTCAAGAGCTTCCTCCCAGGCTCTGGGAATGAGGTAACGCTGCTGAGAAAAGAGGAAGCTGCCCTCAGTCACTGCTGAAGCCCCTCCCACTTTGTGGCAGGCGATTTCAAAAACACTGTTGAAGAAATACACGATATGGACAAAAGTATTGGGTTACTTGCACCTTACACCTACAGGAGCTTTTATGACATCCCATGCTAAATTCATAGGCATTAATATGGAGTTGAAGCTATAACAGCTTCCCCCCTTTGCAGCTATAACAGCTTCCACTCTTCTGGAAAGGCTTTCTACAAGATTTTGGAGCATTTGTGAGGTCCGACACTGATGTTGGACGAGAGGGCCTAGCTCGCAATCTCCATTTTAGTTCATCCCAAAAGTGTTCGATGGGGTTGAGGTCAGGGTTTTGTCCAGGCCAGTCAAGTTCTTCCACACTAACCTCACCCAACCACGCCTTTATGGATCTTGCTTTGTGCACTGGAGCACAGTCATGCTGGAACAGAAAAGGGCCTTCCCCAAACTGTTCCCGCAAGGCAAGGCAAGTTTATTTGTATAGCACATTTCAGCAACAAGGCAATTTAAAGTGCTTTACATGAGACATTAAAAGGATCAAAACAAAGTGCAAGAAAAACAGAAAAGATAATATCAAACGAAATGCAAAAAGGGACATTTAAAACAAAATGCAGGAAAAATAAAATACAGGAATAAAAGTAAGCATAGAATTGTCCAAAATGTAAAGAAGCATAGAATTGTCCAGATAGAGGAGTGTGATTCGTCACTCCACAGAACACGTTTCCACTGCTCCAGAGTCCAGTGGCGGCGTGCTTTACACCACTCCATCCGACGCTTGGCATTGCGCTTGGTGATGTAAGGCTTGCATGCAGCTGCTCGGCCATGGAAACCCATGTCATTAAGCTCCTGGTGCACAGTTTTTGCGCTGATGTTAACGCCAGAGGAGGTTTGGAACTCTGCAGTTATTGAGTCACCAGAGCGTTGGCGAGTTTTACGCATTATGCGCCTCGGCACTCGGCGACCCCGCTCTGTAACTTTACGTGGTCTGACACTTCCTGGCTGAGTTGCTGTGGTTCCTAAACACGTCCACTTTGCAATAATAATAATAATAACAAAAGCTGCAATAGTTATTATATTAAGTCAAATGACAAGACAGAAAGGAGAGCGGAAAACATGTCTTAATAGTAACGTGTGTGTGTTTGTGTGTGTGAGGTACTGACACTATGCCGGCCGGTGGACTCCAGGCTGGAGCATGTGGACTTTGACAGCCTGCTGCAGTGCCTGAGCGTGGGGAGACTCCTGCAGGTGTTTGCCTCTCTGCTGCTGGAGAGGAGGGTCATATTCATCGCCGACAAACTCAGGTAAAAACCTCACTCCACCTCAACACACAGCTACCACCACGGTTAACCCAGACCTCTTCCAAGAGGCTGTGTTTTGTCGTTGCTGGCATATGTGTGTGTATAAATAAACCAGTGTGGAATATCCCTCTCCCCCCCCCCCCCCCCCCAGTGTGCTGTCTCGGTGTTGCCATGCCGCCCTGGCACTTCTCTACCCCTTCACCTGGCAGCATACCTTTGTGCCCGTGCTGCCCGCCAGCATGCTGGACATCAGTTGCTCTCCCACCCCCTTCCTCATGGGGGCGCTGGCGCCCTGTCTGCCGCAGCTGTTGGAGTTGCCCATAGAGGAGGTCAGTTAGAAAAAAGGCCTGGGGGGTCAGACTACCACTCCCTGAGTCCAACTGTTACAGTGAAGGGGAAAATGCTGAACCAGATATTTCAATACTGTCTTTATTGCCAAAAAAGACCTTATCACAATTATGTTATCTTTCTTTTGACAATTCACAATCTATGGGATGTGCACTATTTCCAAGGTTTGCAGTGTCTGTTGATAGAGTGCCACCTGGTGGTGGACCTCACAGACTCACTAGTGAAGTTAACAGTTAACTGCGATCACTCAGATATTAGTGTTTTTTTTTCCCTACATTGCTATTGTCATTGATGGATTTCTTTTTTTTCCTCCAGGTGCTAATCGTTGACTTGTGCGCTGACAAGTTTGTCGTTCAGGTGTGTACACATTGTGATGCAACATTCGAATAACAGCTGTGGTTCTGTAACACATGAGGTAAACGGGAAATGTGGATGGTTTTGTCTGTACATGTCTGCGCTGGAACGTCTTTCGAAATCGAAATGGCTCCACAGAACTGGTTCGGATGTCACACTGGAGCTTGTGCTCTCCTGGGCTTGAGCCAAGTAGTTAGCTGTTGCACAGTGCAGGGGGAGCGAGCTTGTTGTGACAGAGTGTTATTTTTAGATTTCTGAAATTCTACTGGGCTCATCTCTGTGGCAACCAATAGTAGCGCGGAGCTAACGAAAATGAAGAGGGACCCTGAAGCTTATCGTTGGCATTGGACTTCACCCTGACTCATCTGATAACCTTTCGTCTCCCAGATGGATGATGAAGACTGCATCCTACCCAGTAAGCTCCAGGCAGCCCTGCAGCAGATCCTGGAGGACAGGGAGCACATACTGAGGCAGGATGAAGCAGAGTGCTCAGGAGGTTGGTAGGCTACTGTATATGTGCCTGGAATTACTCAGCGTCTGATGAATATTTATCAACAGACTCCTTGATGGACTGTGCGTCTCCATCTTCCCCCCCGCAGGCCAGCAGTGTGACCTGAGCTCCCTCATATCTGAAGCGTTCGTGCGCTTCTTTGTGGAGCTGGTGGGGCACTACTCCTTCCACATGGGGGAGACCAGCGCCTCCGGTGGCGGCGTCAGGGAGCTGCAACGCGAGAACTTCCGCAAGTCGCACCCGTCGCGCGGCGCACGCCAGTTCCTACAACTCTTCATGGACACGCAGATGTTCGCCGGCTTCATTCACGACAGGGAGGTGCGCAAGGGTGGGGGCAAAGGTCAGTGTGCGCTTGTTCACTTCTTCTGGTGGGTTCTCACAAGTGAGGTAGAGGGAGGACTGTTGCGCCTAGTGTTGTCCTTAAAGTTGTTGGTGGAGGGTGCGGTGGTCAAAAGATACAAATGTAGGACTTGAAAGATTTAATAAATGCTCATCGTGAACAGTGCTCAGGTGCTAAAAAATAAAAAAGTGAACAAACGTTTCGGTCATGAGACCTTCATCAAGTGTCTTGACGCTTGAGCACTGTTCACGATGAGCATTTATTAAATCTTTCATCAACTTATTCCTAAGTCTCTCGCCAAGATTTTTCTTTGCCATATTTGGAGGTATGCGAGTCTTTACCCACTCCTACATTTGGATTCTCACAAGTGTCATAATTATAAAGAAAACTCCTTCTAGCCCGTGCCTACTGGTTTGAGATGGGCAGTGTAGTGAATATAACATTTCCTGTTTTTCAAGTGTCCTGGTAGATCCTACAACTGCTAAAGAGTTCTCCTTCTCTCTGCAGGGCTCTTTGAAATGAGAGCTGCAGAATACCTGGACTCCAACCCTGACCCGGAGCCCAGCAGTGTCAACAAATTCCTCAAAGGACTTGGTTAGTAACTCTCCACTCCTAATTTCTGATATTGGAGGATTCAAGTTTTATTTTCATGGCACATCTAATCATTTTGTATATTCTATTTTCAGGGAGCAAGATGAAGTTCCTACAGATTAAGTGACAAGTCTAGTTCAGTGTACTCTCGTGGGAGAGGATTGGTTTACTGACAGATTGGTTGAGAAACATGATGGCATATGTCAGATACAGACGCCAGGACACGTGGCTGTGTCTCTGTCTGAATGCAGTGGCCGTGCCCACATGACCACAGAAATAAAGTTTCAGTTACAAAATAAAATAAATTCTCTTAGTATCCGCCTGGAAACACTCCGGACCGGAGTGCAGTGCAATTGCTACTGGAGGAACAAACTGGAAATGAGAGTTTGAGATTTCAAACAAACAAAGAAATAAATATTTCAGCTACACATCTTGTAATTAAGTTAAACAAATGTTATTCTGTTGTAACTAACCATTGCTACATTTTTGCTGGGTTTAGCCTATCCAGAGGATTTGCCAAGTCTTTTTTTTATTTTTTATCTTTAGTTAGACAATTGCATCCTTTACTCCAGACACCAACTCAGCACTCTAATACAGAACAATGTATGGAAAAATCACTTTATAAAATGTTTGAATGTCACTTTAGATATTGTTGATATGAAATATTTAAAGTCTCTTGAGAAATGAGAATAATTTATACTGTCCCAGGCAAAAGCATGTTTGAATAATGTTCAATGAATTATGCCATTTTTAATATTTCATTTTTTTTCTACAAGTTTGTTTACAAAGCCTAGGTTACTTTTTTGCCTTTTCATCTTGGTTTGTGTTTCATATTTGATCTTAATTTAATTTAATCTTTGTATGATTAAATACTGTAAAGATGTTGGTAGACCAGATTGATTGATTTGAACAGCTACATTTCAGATCTTCAATATTTCACTGCTCCAACACAACATTTACTTTTTGCTCTCAAATTTTGTTGCAGTGGTATCATTCATATGGATTGGTGGACTGACACCCAGAAACAGACAGTACCTCCTTTCATAATAACTGGAGCTGTAAATATGTTCAACCTTATCAGCTGGCGCAAAATATTTTTTACTAATGTACAGCATTTTGTATATTTTTATAAGCATGAATCTGTCTGTCTACCCTGCCCTCAAAATAAATGTTTCCTAAATGTTGGAAGTTTGCATTGATGACTTACTACAGAGGCCAATTCCCCTGAGGTGACCGGTAGTTGCTTAGTACTGTGAGTACTAATAGTATTGTGAGTACTTAGTACTGTCGCCTCACAGCAAGAAGGTCTCCTGGGCCTTTCTATGCAGAGTTTGGATGTTCTCCCCGTGCTCGCAAGGGTTTCCTCCCAAACAACCCAATACAAAAAACATGCAGAAGAACCAGGTACTCTTCAGTCTGGTCCCTGACCAAGACCTGGACTGAGCACTTGGACTTGGTCCCCAGGCGCCGTGAACGATGGCTGCCCACTGCTCCTGGCTGCCCCTGGAGGAGGACAGCTGGGATGGGAGAAATGCAGGGAACAATTTCCACCGTCGACACCCGAATAAAGCATGAGTGTGTTGTGTGACGTGTTCACGTCACTGTCACTGTGTGGCCAATAAAAAAAGACCCTTGAGGTCCTGGAATTTATATATGGGATATGACATAATCGTGATAAGTAGGCCTATATTTGCATTTCCTTCTATATTCATATTTATTATGTAACAGTTGATCCTTTCATTTTTATACTATAATGGATTGGTGAGACATGAAAAGCTGATATTAGTGAGGGGTTGATGTAGGGTACTCAGATCACTCAAATGTGACTTTGTCAATGTAATAGGTGTAATACATTCCAATGCGCTAGTGGGCGACGTACACACATGCTGAAGCTGCTTTCCATTCGGTGACGGAAAGAGACACAAGCTTGAGGAAGTGAAGCGTTGATGCTAGAATGGATCGTTCGGAGGGAAGGGGGTGGAGACACCGGTACACATCAACCAATCACAGCACTAGGCAACTACTGGGTCAGACGTGAACATAGGGGTCAAGCTTATTTACAAAATTGGACCGAGGAGTAGAGCTACTCGGACGGCGAGCAGGGGAATTGCATTGAGCGCTGTGACTATTTGATGACGCGTGGCGGAGTTCCCGCCCCTCGTCCCTCCGGCCGATCCATTCTAGCATCAACCCTGAGGAAGCGGCGCCACTGTGCCAGTTACGTTCATCACAACTGAAATATCAAACAAACATATATTGACTACTGTTGTCATAAGATGGCTGGAACTTTATCAGTAGCCGGCGAAGTATTTGTAGATGCTTTGCCATATTTTGACCAGGGGTATGATGCGACTGGCGTCAGAGAAGCGGTGAGTCTTTACTTAACTTTAGCTTCCCAATGTTAGCTAGCTGGCTGGCTAGTCACACAAACCTCGGTCACAACGTATGCGTGGTCCTCCTTATCAGCAAACGTATCAAATTGAAGTCACTTGTACGTCTCGCAAATAATCGCGAGATGAACTAATACCCGGATGCCAGGGCTCGGTCACGTGCTACGTGCTGCTTTTTGTTTTAATGCTTTTAATTTGTCCTGCCTTTTGTTTTAAATGTCTTTAATGTCTTGCTTTTTGTTTTAATGCTTTTAATGTCTCATGTAAAGCACCTTGAATTGCCCTGTAGCTGAAATGTGCTATATAAATAAACTTGCCTTGCCTTGCCTTACTATCCTCGTATCAGGCGCAGATCACCAATTATTAAATGTCTCGTGATCTTCCGCCTTGATGGGAATCTAAAGCTGATTATCCGTGACCGGTTGGATGGTATTGAGTCTTGACCTGCCTTGTGTTCCTCTACAGGCTGCAGCGTTGGTGGAGGAGGAGACGCGGAGATACAGACCGACCAAGAACTACCTCAGTTATATGCCCACCCCTGACTTCTCTACTTTTGAGGCGAGTGCTTAAAGCTGAAGCTAAATGTTCAGCCTTGATGCACAGTACATCTATATATCCACGGGTGTTTAACAGCTAGTTTTCCTTTGTTCCGTGTAACAAGTTTGTTTCTGAAAATGACTTGAGTCACACGTGATCTATTTGATATCACAGTGCTTCGCGTTGATATAGATCCCAGATAGCAAGCGGATGTGTAATGATTCTGGGCCATATATGGGCCGGAACTAAGCCACAAGGGCCAGATCTGGCCTGTATATGGCCCAGATCCGCTTGCTATCTGGGATGTATAATAGGCTATATCAATATATTCATGTGTCCTATCAGACTGAAATCATGAGGAACGAGTTTGAAAGACTAGCAGCCCGGCAGCCTCTGGAACTTCTCAGCATGAAGAGGTAAACAACACCAAAGTCTTCTTTAAATTAAAATAGTAGGTCTGTGTCCACTGTCCAGTATTGCTGATTTTTATATACACACACGCTCTGACTGCTAACACTACTCTGGACTTGTACAGATATGAGCTCCCAGCTCCATCTGCAGGGCAGAAGAATGACATCACGGCATGGCAAGAGTGCGTGAACAACTCTATGGCCCAGCTGGAGCATCAGGCCGTGCGCATTGAGAACCTGGAGCTGATGGCTCAATATGGCACCAACGGATGGAAGGTCTACAATGAGTAAGTGGCTGCAACCCTAAAAAGGTTGTCCTCTAGTATCGCATGGTTCATAACCAGTGTTAAAAATGTAACATTTTTCTCAGTTAATACTCACTGCTTGTATTAGAGGCAGGGTATCCGCGGTTAAGTTAATTTATCTAAATTAAAGTCCTTTATAAGTCTTAGCATTTTCTTAAATTCATTACTCAAAGGTCTAAAACGTACTGGAAAAAATGTCTAAAAGAAAGGAAAGCAATTGAGCTAATTTCATAACTGGTAAAGTCAGCCAGGCAGTGAGGTAGTGAGGCTGTTATTAAAACCGCACACACAGCCATGTTATTAACACTATTAACACCTCACACAGCCCTATTATTAAAACCCCACACAGCCCTGTTATTAACACCCCTCACACATCCCTGTTATTAACACCACACAACCCTGTTATTAACACCTCACACAGCCCTGTTATTAACACCCCACACAGACCTGTTATTAACACCCCACACAGACCTGTTATTAACACATCACACAGCCCTGTTATTAACACCCCACACAGACCTGTTATTAACACCCCACACAGACCTGTTATTAACACATCACACAGCCCTGTTATTAACACCCCACACAGACCTGTTATTAACACATCACACAACCCTGTTATTAACACCTCACACATCCGTTATTAACACCTCACACAGCCCTGTTATTAACACCCCACACAGACCTGTTATTAACACCCCTCACACAACCCTGTTATTAACACCTCACACAGCCCTGTTATTAACACCCCACACAGACCTGTTATTAACACCCCTCACACAACCCTGTTATTAACACCTCACACAGCCCTGTTATTAACACCCCACACACAGACCTGTTATTAACACCCCTCACACATCCCTGTTATTAACACCTCACACAGCCCTGTTATTAACACCCCTCACACAACCCTGTTATTAACACCTCACACAGCCCTGTTATTAACACCCCTCACACATCCCTGTTATTAACACCTCACACAGCCCTGTTATTAACACCCCTCACACAGCCCTGTTATTAAAACTCCTCACACAGACCTGTTATTAACACCACACAACCCTGTTATTAACTCCTCACACAACCCTGTTATTAACACATCACACATTCCTGTTATTAACACCCCACACAGCCCTGTTGTTAACACCCCACACAGCCCTGTTATTAACACCCACACACAGACCTGTTATTAACACCCCTCACACAGCCCTGTTATTAACACCCCACACAGCCCTGTTATTAACACCCCACACGGCGCCGCCAAATTGCTTTTCTGCGAGGCGTCCTGTCTGAAGCCCGACCTGAACCAGGTCATCTGCCCAGGCAGGATGGAGCAGCTGCGATGGGCGTGTCCCCATGATTTAGCAGCTGAACTCGTTCTTCTGTGCATTTTCCACATTTTTGACTGTTTTGTTTGCAATGTGGAGGAACAACATCACAAGCAAGAGGAAGGGAAATATTTTTGTGCAAGGCTGGCCAGCCTTACTCCCTCCCTTATTCCCTCCCTTACTCCCTCCCTTACTCCCTCCCTTACTCCCTCCCTTACTCCCTCCCTTACTCCCTCCCTTACTCCCTCCCTTACTCCCTCCCTTACTCCCTCCCTTATTCCCTCCCTTACTCCCTCCCTTACTCCCTCCCTTACTCCCTCCCTTATTCCCTCCCTTACTCCCTCCCTTACTCCCTTCCTTACTCCATCCCTTATTCCCTCCCTTACTCCCTCCCTTACTCCCTCCCTTACTCCCTTCCTTACTCCCTCCCTTACTCCCTCCCTTACTCCATCCCTTATTCCCTCCCTTACTCCCTCCCTTACTCCCTCCCTTACTCCCTCCCTTACTCCCTCCCTTACTCCCTCCCTTACTCCCTCCCTTATTCCCTCCCTTACTCCCTCCCTTACTCCCTTCCTTACTCCATCCCTTATTCCCTCCCTTACTCCCTCCCTTACTCCCTCCCTTACTCCCTTCCTTACTCCATCCCTTATTCCCTCCCTTACTCCCTCCCTTGTTCCCTCCCTTACTCCCTCCCTTACTCCCTCCCTTACTCCCTCCCTTACTCCCTCCCTTGTTCCCGTCAATGTGGCAGACCCCTTATACTGTCCCAGCCTCCCCTGGTGGTAGACTGACTACCTACATGTAGCTTAAGGTTGCAAAGTACAGTGCTGTGCAAAAGTCTTAGGCCCTCTAAGAAAATTGTTTAAAGCTATTTATCTGGACAGTAAGTGTTTATTTGCTTGTAAAAACACTATATAACATTACAGTCAATACAAATAAACATTTAATAATAATAATAAAATCAGTAATCCTGCAAGAAGCTTGGGAAGCATTTACCACAGGACTATTAAAATGACAGCAGTGTCCCAAAGTGAATTTTGTACTCTAAGGGAGGCCACACAAAATACCAACTCCTTTTAAAATCAAGAAATTCATATTTTGGTCCATGATTCAATAAAGTTGTTTTGTGTTTTTTAATCACAGAGTGCCACAGTTAAGTTTTGTACAAGCAAATAAACAGGTACTGCCCAGATAAATAGCTTTAAACATTATTTTCTTTTGTGGCTGAATAAGACTTTTGCACAGTACTGTAATTTGTGGAACAAATGGACAGGTGGAACAAAATATGCTCTGTAATAGAATAATGTAACTATCAAAAGTAAAAGGATTTGCCGAGGTTCGCTCAAAAGGTTCAATCTAGTTTATTTGCCAAAACATACAGTTGCAACCGGACTTCAAAATACAAAACAGAACAGCGTTTCACCCAAGAAGAAGTAAAGTAATTTCTGTTTTGCGCTTATATTCAAGGTTAGGCCCAGATATGACGTTTCTAAGATCCGATTGGCTAACTCATTCATCAGTAATGGCGGACGTCATCAACAATGGCGAGAGTTCAAACACGTGTTACAGAAAAGAGCGATAATGATCAAATGGTTTTGGGAAGACAATGAAGCAATGGGAGGTCACATGTTCTCAAGACAAGGCCTGGCCTGGGTGTGACCCCCCCCCCCACCCCCTCCCGGAGATGTCATCCTGCCATACATGAAGAAAAGCACAGGCAGGGTCTTGGCTTCAACAATAGGTTAAGAACAGAAGGCTGAGAACAAAAGCCCAGGGCAGTTATTTCTGAAAGCCTAAAATTCCATTACAGCACCAACTTATATTTGACTTAAATCCGGTCTTGTGCTACCTTTCATATCTGGAAAGAATTATGGTTTTTTTGGGGGGCGCTGTCATTTATACTATGACCTAGAGGTGCCATGAGGACCCCCTTTTAGTCAAAACTGTTTTTGAGATAATAGAATAATTTTGTTCACCAAAATATGTAATGATTGACCTTAATTGACTGTAAAAGCGTATAGTTAAAATAATTCAAATGTGAATGCAAATTTGGATTGCATTAGCATTTTTCACTAAAGTCAATATGACAACTCAAATGCACTCATGTGATTTGCATTTGAATTTCCACGTACTGGTGGTATGCACATCCACTTTGTGCCATGGATAAGAGATATTGGGTCAGAGTGGCAACGTTTCACCGGCCAATCAGGCTGTGCATCTTATGAATACTAATGAGCCTTTTTGTTCTCATCTATGGCCTTCAGACAATAACTGACAGCCCAGTAGAACATAAGTGATAAGGCAATCGCGCTTTACAACTGCATTTTTAATTTTGTTACACACAAAGCGAATGTGTACCAGTAAAAGAAAATTTAAATGCAAATCACATTATTGCATTTAAATTTTACTTTGACTCAAATAATGCAGGCAACAGTGGAAAATGAAAATGCAATTCCAATTGGGATTAACATTTGAATTATGTTACGTTGTTGTTATGTGTGGTTGTTCTCATTGTTCTCATGTTCTCTCAACCCTTCAGTAACCTGGCCTTCATGATTGAGATGGCTCAAAAGGAACTACAGAAATTCAGGTAGGAAAAAGGAATTTAACTGATGTGATGATTATGGTTGCAAAATTCAGGGAATATTCCATGGGAATTAACAGGAATTAACAGTAATAAACTGGGAATTAACAGGAATAAACTGGGAATTTTGGGGTTATTTATACCAAATGTATTTACCTTGTCATAAACAGACATAAATTTAAACGTTTTGTTTATATTTAAGCAGACATGCAGACAAACATTTCTGAACAAATCTTTGCTTTATCTGTTAGTGAGTAGAACTGTGAGTAGGATTCTACAGCCCTCTTAGTGTGCCGGATGCTAGGAATTAGCTGTGCATGTGATGGAAGAATGCACTGCACATGGATGAATGCACAGCACAGGGTTGAAATTCAACTGAATTTGCATTAAATCTGGTTTTAACAAAGATCATGCTGCAAGATCTACAATTGCATTTCATGTTTTTTTCCCCCAACTAGGCTACATTTATTGGGGTCAGTGGTGGTGTAGCGGTGTAATGCATCGTGTTCCGGTGCAGCTGCTCACCGGGGGCCGGCGGTCTCGCCAGATCCCAGAGGGAGGGGCCTATTGGGCCACCGCTCCCCGAGGGTGGTTAGTTTAATCTCGGCTTGACAGTTCGTCACACAACAGCAACCCTGTCTGGTGTTGGAATTACGGTTGTGAGCTGAGATAGTCAAGGAGTTAGGTAGGGGGTAATTGGGCACTAGGTCAGGGTAAATTGGCTACCAAATTGGATGAAAATGGGATAAAATCAAAAGTAAAGGTCAAGTAAAAGTATATAAAATAAAAAATGTTGGAAAAAAAGCTGTTGTAGGCTACAAAAAAAGGTCATTTTTCCAAAATTCCCAAGCTTAACTTTCCATGGAAAATTTCCAGAAATTTACCAGAAATGTTCCACTCCTTTGCAACCCTAGTGATGATTTAGAAATGATAATCATACAGTATCATAAGAATTAAATAACATACAATCTCCTGAACTGTTTTTTTTATCAGTAGCATTCTAGAAGTTTTCTGACTTTTTTTTGCAGAAAGCAAATTCAGGACATAAATTGGCAGCGGAAGAATGATCAGCTGGCAGGAGGCGGCAAACTCAGAGAGCTGGAGTCAAAGTAAGTTCTGAGAACATAGTTGTATTTGAAGCGCGGCCCTCTGCATGTTGTAAAGTCTAACTTGTCTTTGTCTCAATCTACAGTTGGGTGTCTCTGGTCAGTAAGAACTATGAGATTGAGCGTGCCATCATCCACTTGGAGAACGAAGTCGCACAGCTCAAACAACAGCAGGGTGACGAAAACAAGGAGAACATACGACAGGACTTCTAGAACACTGAAGAATGTTCTGGAGAGGGTTTCCTGAAGTTGGATCTCCGAGCATCAAGAACTGGCTTTAGAGAAGCAATGAACTGTAACTTCCTTGGACTAGCATCTTGTGAGGCGAACTCTTCTAGAGTCACAGAACTCAACAAGTGTGTATGTAAAAAAAGATTTTTTTTTGTACATGTCCTAAGGTTTTTTGTGTGTTCTACAACCAAAACTGCTGTCTACCAATTCCACAAGATTATTTCTTCAAATACAGACACAAGCTAATGCTTCAACAAGCTTGTAGGTATGAAATTTACAAACTGTGATGTGGGAAATTATTTTGAAATGGAGGAGCTTGACCATAGCAGTTTTTTTTCCATGTATTACTTTTGATACAAACATCTTTTCAAATACTGTAGGTAATTGCTTTTTACACTATTGTAATAAAAGAAACTTGTCCTGCAGTTCTATCGTTTGTGCTTGTGTGTGAGTCTGTATCTCACATTTGTCTCTGGGGATTTAGTGAAAGCTGTTAAGATATAGAGAGATGCACTGTAAATTCGATTTTATCGCCACCCTCTGAAACTGGTTCAGTAAATGAAACTGTTTAGTTTGTGTGTGGTTGCAGGTAGAGGGAGTGTATGGGGACATTGGGGGGCAGGCAGGGTCACAGTCAGATGACCCAGGGATGGTGCAGGAAATGAAGGACCAGGGGACTGCTCCAGTAGCACAGGATGAGGTCGGGCATCGGCAATGCCAGCCAACGGTTCGGGAACAGACAAGGCCTCACTGGTTACCAGGTAACGCTGGGCAGCGGAGGTTCCGTGACGCTGGGCATGGATATCTAACGCCATGTGGAGCCGCACAAACTAACTCTTTTCCGCTCTTAAATTAGGGCAATTTTGGCATTGGGAGCCCATAGGCTGTTGCTACTTACAGCTCTATAACAGAGCCTAGGCAGGTTAAGGGGCAAGTAGTCGTCACCTCTAAGACCTGGATGTCTTGGACCCCTTGTATGACGAGGGTCAGTGTCCTATGTGGGGAAAGGATGGTAGCGAGGAAGTTGCCTGAGCAGAATTCTTAGCTCATGGCTGAGAGGCTGTAGCCTGGCATCGCCAGCCTGATCTCGCGAGCTCACATTTGATTCCACTCTGCGGTTCTGTCTGGATATTCAGCAGATCTGTCTGGATATTCAACCGTTCTAACGGAATTCGCTCGAACATAAATTTGTTCATGCCAATCACAACCATTTATCTAATATGGGGCAGGTTTAATCAAATTTGGTAACGCCCGTTAGGAATCAGAAAGCAACTGTGAGTTTCCAGACCCTTAGCATTTTTGCAAATTAGGTCTGGTGAAGCCATGCTAGAGAGGCTGACTCACAGGGGTTGCTAGAGGCTGACTCACATTCACTACCACAGCTAGAGGCTGACTCACATTCACAGGGGCCGCTAGAGACTGTCTCACAGGGGTTGCTAGAGGCTGACTCACACTCACAGTCACAGTCACAGCTAGAGGCTGACTCACACTCACAGGGGCGGCTAGAGGCTGACTCACTCACAGGGGCGGCTAAAGGCTGACTCACACTCACAGGGGCGGCTAGAGGCTGACTCACACTCACAGGAGCGGCTAGAGGCTGACTCACTCACAGGGGCGGCTAGAGGCTGACTCACACTTACAGGGGCGGCTAGAGGCTGACTCACACTCACAGTCACAGCTAGAGGCTGACTCACACTCACAGTCACAGCTAGAGGATGACTCACACTCACAGGGGCGGATAGAGGCTGACTCACAGGGGCAGGAATGAAGGTTGAAGGCCGACTCACTCACAGGGGCAGCTAGAGGCTCTCTTACAGGGGCCTGTGCAAAACTGACTATACTGGACTTGAAGGTCTCCACGGTTGACACAGAGCTGTTGGATATTGTGAGGATCACCAGGAGGACATGACCTTATATATGACACTCTAAAAGTGAGAAGTTTTTTTTATTTTACAAAAGCCATACCTTGTGATACATTTACTGTGATTCTGATATGATAATCTACTCTTTCTTATTGTCCACCTCAATTCCAGCATTTCAATTACGGTAGGTATATGGGTAGCCTACACACACACACACACACACACACACACACACACTCCCCTCCATGTTTTTACACCCTATTCAACACTCCCCTCTGCTAGCCTGTAAACCAAACCTGTGAAAACGTCCCAAAAAAAAGTCACGATGAGTGGTTTGCCAGACCAACCCTCTGCCTCCTCCTCCCTCTGCCACCTCCTCCCCCATATGCACAGCTCTATTACAAATGCCTCAGATATGTCACCTCATTCAATGCAAGTTTATAAATATGTTGATATTACCGTATTGTTTTTTTTAATCTATATTTATTGTAAACTATATATGCCCCGCGTAACCTGACGCGCCAGATGGTTTTTGCTTTAAACAGAATGAGCTGGCGAAATCAGGATGGTCTCACGAGGCTAGCCCAGCGGCCCGTTTGGTGAAGCCGCAGGCGTCTTCGTTTACATTATCATAATGATTATGTGCCTGCATATTGTGTTAATGTCAATAAAATAAAATCGAATGTTACATTAAATATTTCGAGTTTAGTTTAATAAGATTACCTTATTGTTTACAGACAATTAAGACTATTTAATACTGACAAATAAACCTTGTGCGCGGACTTTTCTAACATTTGGAGAAAAATGCCCCCAATGAGGTCTGGCTGCAAAATGACTCGTGACGACTGCGTGATGACATAGCGAACACGTCTCATTACAGATTGCACGTACGACGTGCAGCGGTTCAAAGAGGAAGGAAGATGGCGGACAACAAAGACGAGGGGGATATGGAAAGCTCAGCCAAATTGGATGCAGCGCCTCAGGGAAAGGATAGCGAGGACCCAGTATCGAAAGATGAAAACGCGGTGATTGTTATTGAGCCGAATTTGGGTGACGGAGAGAATTTACAGCCTCAAGAAAATGGTCCTCAAGCGCCGACACCCACCAGTGGAGGAGGGGATGCCAGCGGCAGCTCTGGCGCAGGGGAGGAAGCCAGCACCAGCACTAGCCCGGTTGAAAACACCACCGTGGAGACCACCGAGCCCTCGGCTTCTGGGGAGACCGCTGCTGGAATCGCGCTCACAACCGACATGTCTCCCCCTCCGACGGTTCCAGCGGCCCATCCAGCCCCTACCCCAATAAACCTCTTGGATACATGCGCTGTGTGTAAACAAAGTCTTCAGAACAGGGACTGTGAACCTAAACTCTTGCCTTGCCTTCACTCGTTCTGCTTGAAATGTATACCCCAGCCAGACCGACAAATAAGCGTGCAGGTGCCCGGGGCACACGGACAGCCGGATACCCATATAGGTGAGTGTCTTTAATAGAGTGCAGTTGATTCACAATAAATCGAGGGGAACAGTTAGTTGCCTCGCAATACGAGGTAGCTGGTGAGCCAACAGTAGACAAATGGTGAGCGGCTTATAGATTCGTCCCCATCCCCCATATGCACATGGATAATGTTATGCTGTCTTGGTACTGGCTGGGATAAAACTGGCCAGATCGACCTCTTGTTTGACAGCCAGTCTACATTCGACCTGTTCCATGCCTATGTAGCCAGTGGCCACTGTCACCTTAAAAGCGTGTTTACCCGTTTGTTTAGCTACCTGCTATAATTAGGCAAACAAACATTAGAGGCGTTTTAATGGTGGTTGTTCAATATTTGAATAAGCCACAGCTTAGTGTAAAAGAGAAACGGGTCATTCAGGTCTGGTTTGAGATTGCTAAACAAAACATGTGTATACATATCTGTTCATCTTTATTAAAACAATAATTCATTATATTTATAAAGCACTTTTCATTGAGCGACAATGTCAAAGTGATTACCTTTCACCACTGCTCACAGTGAGATGTCTTTTAGCAGCAAGGAGCACTTTGAAAGACCTAAAGCTTAGTTGTAGAAGTTGTTTGCTGTCATAAGTCATACCTCAAGTTATGAAGTGTCAGAAGTTACATGTTGATGGGCCCAAGCACTTGTAGACCACAAGAGGAGGATGCTGTGGCTCTGTACCATGTCCGTTTGGCAGACGCATCACATCGAGTGTGCAAAATCTCTGCAAAATGGGTGTAACATGGTGTCTAGCATATGATTTACAGCCCCTCCCGTATTTGTTTTCTTCCCTGTAGCAAGGAATTGTTGTTGATTAAATTTTACTTAAAAGATTAAGTCAGTTATTCTAACTAGATTTGAATGTAGGCGTAGGCTGTAATGGTTAGGCATAACCACATTTTCCCTTGAGGCAAAAATTCTAGGTTACTTGTTTACAATGCCCAACTCAATGGTAAATTTGTTCTTTATTCATTAGCTGAATAGCAGTTTGTTGATTAACAGAAGTATTATTTTCAGTTACAAATAGGTCTTGCCTACAGCATGAGCAACCACAAATTCAGCATCAGAAGTAGCTTACTGTGACGGTGTGTCTGGAGTGTGTATTTTTTCAGAGAAAACTACACATTGCTTTGGTTAATTAGGTCAGGTGGCCTCTCATTCATTAGGGTAGTTGGACACTTTAGGCTATACCTACTTAAAGGTCTACTGCCACAGCATTGAACAATTGAACATCTTGCCTATAGACAGTAACAATGGACTCTTGCCTATACAATGGACAATAATAATTGTCTCTACACAACTGTATACTTGAATTTTTATAATTGTACGGTCATAACCATAGTCATTCATGACGGGCGGCTGTGGCTCAGGAGGTAGAGCGGGTCGTCCAGTGATCGCAGGGTCGGCGGTTCCAATCCCTTCTCCTCCTGTCCACATGTTGAAGTCTCCTTGGGCAAGGCACTGAACCCCAAATTGCTCCCAATGAGCTGGTTGGCACTTTGCATGGCAGCTGCCACCATAGGTGTGTGAATGTGTGTGTGAACGGGTGAATGAGAGGCCATTATAAAGCACTTTGGATAAAGGCGCTATATAAGTGCAGTCCATTTACCATTAAGTAGATGAAGATCACTTTGATTAACTACAGATAAATTGCCAGATTGGGAACCTTATGATGTCTACTACTTAGGAACTGGAATGAGGAATTGATTAGTGCAAACAAAGATTCCAATGTTCTATTTTATTATATGAAAGCCTATCCATATACAAAATAGTGGTTTCGAAGTTAATGTGAAATTGTAATACTTTTGTTACCTCTTTACATGGTTGATGTTTAAAATACTTCACTTGTAGTGAATCTAGCTGTAGAACTTGGAATTTTCTTCAAGGCTCTATGATGTCAACTCAAGTAGCCTATTCCAAAAACTCAGCCAGTATCTGTCTATTAGTGATTGACATTACAATGCTACCTGCATCCATGATGGCCTACCCACCATCAGCATCTACCTGCAAAGATGTTTATGGAATGTTGAATACATCTTAAACATATAGCCTAATATGATACACTTTCAGATGTCGAGTAATTTGATTACAGTGCCTTGAGAATTATGATTACATTACTGAATCATTAATCTTAGCATGTCACCTTTAAAGGGGCACAGTCATGCTTGTTTCAGTTGATATTATTTGGATTAAATGCTTAAATTCTGTGGGTAGGCTGTACACCATCAGTGTAGCCGTTTCCTTTTAGGGATGCACCGATGGTGAAATTTTTGGCCAATACCCGATGTTTAAAATAACGATTTGACCGATGCTGATAACCGATGTTTTTTAGTTTTTTCATTCGTTTTTTTATTCCCCCTTTTGTGCCAACATCTTCGTTATAAAAAACAACTGACCTGTTTGAAAGTATTTCAGCCCATCATCACACTATCTTTGAATGTGCACAAATTCAATCATACAAATTTCTGAAACAACCTTTAATGCGACACATCAGACAAACATCGACCACTGCCATTGGTGAATGACATCTTATTTACCGATAGGCCGATGGGAGTCAACAAGGCGAATTTCGGCCGATACTGATTTACTGCTTACTGATTTACTGATTTACTGATTTACGGCTTATATATCGGTGCATACCTACTATATATGGCGAATACCACGGCAAAACTTCAAAGGGCGATGTCACTTGACTTCAAAGGGTGACATCACTGGATGTGTTTGCCCTTTGGAGTTTTGCTGTGATTTTGCCACGGTATTTCCCATATGAAACAGCTACAATGACGGTGACTGTAAAAAGGTATAGGACTACACACAGAATTTTACAAGAAAAAAGCAATAAAAGCATTTAATCCAAATAATATAAACCGAAAACAAGCATGACTGTGCCCCTTTAACAGTTAAATATGCATGTGTCACATGGGCTAGAGGATAAATGTTTGAACCCAAACTTCAGAACTGGATCTTGTGACTGTGTATTCAAAGGCTTTGGAAGATGTCATTACCATGTATGCATACTAGCTCTATCCAAGTGTGAGTAGTTCCTTGAGCAGTTTTCCATCTTGGTCAGAAAATCACTAGAGGTCTATTTTGTACAGTGTACAATACAACATTCCAATTGTATTGATCTTAACTTTCACATGCCAGGATGCTTTGAGGCTAAATAATAAAGTTATTTGTACTGGCCAAGCAATTCAATGAAAAAAGGCGCACTCAAATTACATTATTTACCAAATGTATTCTTTCAATTCTTTCACCAAGAGCTACAGGATTCCTGGTGGGCCTCTAGGCTATACATCCATCAGTTTCATGTGCAAGTTACAGGATAGGGTGTTGCACCAGCTACAGGTGTGAAGAAATGTCATTGATTTCTAAAGGATGATGACATGTAGACTGCTCAAAGAGGGAGTGTCATGTTCCATCTGTCATTGTGGTTCGCCTACTAGTCTGAATGCTTTGTGAGTAGTAGGCTTCCTGAATTCTACATTGTAATTTAAGAAGCATGAAATTCTACCTCACCTGTTATTTAAGTAATGTAGGCCATCTGTTTATTACCCACAATCGACAGATGTGGGCAGCTGACCTTGAACTGTATACAAAGAGGAAATGATACTATTTATGCACAAAGAGGAATCCAAATAGAAGCCTGATAGAGCAACCTGCTTTGACTTCATTTGTAACATGTATAGTAGTTTCACCATTTCATACTATGGTCTACAGCTGAGAAGAATGTCTTTAAAACAGAGAGGGAGAAAAAAGCCCAATTCAGTAAATCTACTGTTGGAAGAAAAAAGTTGCCTCTTTTCCAAGATCTCCTTCAGTCCTGTACAGCCTACCTTTCATGTAAAACCTGGGTATGTTTTAGGTTAAAGCATGGGATCTACATCTCTGTATAATGTAACCTATACGCAGATCAGCCGGTCTGTGTGCATGTGTGCGTGTCTGTGTGCGTGTGTGTGCGTGTGTGTTTGTGTGTGTGTGTGTGCTCGCTTGTGTGTTTTTGGACCTAAGTTCAGTGTCACAGCTGCAGAAGCAGATCAGCCCATGTGGTGTGGTCTTATAACAAGCCAGCCCACTCCAGCTGCACTCACCGCTAATCACTGAAAGTCCCATGCAGCTGGAGCTTGTAAACTGGCTGTGTGCAGTCCTAGCCAGTAAAAACTGGTTCAAACTGGATTGGGCTGGTTCCTGCTGCAGCCAGTGGGGGATTAGTTTGATGGTTTATGGGGGGGTGGAGGAGTTTGAGTTAGAGGTTGGGGGAGGGGAAATGGAATATCCTCTGTGAATTTAAAATGTTAGTACATTTTATCTTTGCCATTAATGACAGAGTAATGGCAAGTAATTAATCTGAAATGCCAAATCTTTAATACAAGTAATCCTTCATTTTTGTAAAATAGGGACATTTCAAGCTTGTTAGGGAAATGCTCTATTTTTTGCCCAACAATTGCTAGATAGAATTTTATTTAAATGTTGTAAGAATGAAATACTAGTATGCAGTAGTAAGGATTTGCATTGAACAAAATAGGAAATACCCTGCAGTAATCGACTAATTGGCAGGAAGTCATATATTTACAATTCTTGCTGATTAATATTAAATGTAGAAACATATACGCTGGGTTTCCTTGATTAATGAGCTGCAGTAATCGACTTGTTGGCAGAAAGTCATCTTTTTTATTATTCTTGCTGATTAATATCACATGTAGCCTGGATACAAACATGCTGGGTTTCCTTGATTTAATGAGCTGCAATAATCGACTAGTTGTCAGGAAGTCATTTTTTACTTGCTGATAAATATTACATGTGGCCTAGATATTCTGCGTTTCCTTGATTTAATGAGTGAATGTCACATGACCTGGTTTTCTCTCCTTGTCTATACTCCAGTGAATGTCATGCGATGTGCAGTGTGTCATCAAGACTACAAACAGAGTGACATCATCGACAACTACTTCGTCAAGGACAGCACTGAGTCCTCCAACAATTCAGATGAAAAATCAGCACAGGTATTTGTCCAAGAAACTTGTATGGCCATGTCACCTTCCTGAAGTATGCCTGAAAACCACAGCCAAAAGTACGGCACTGACCAT
>NC_140236.1:4219440-4224440 GCF_949987555.1 Borostomias antarcticus
TGCGAATTCAGTAAATCTGCTGTTGGAAAAAAAAAGTTGCCTCTTTGCCAAGATCTCCTTCAGTCCTGTACAGCCTACCTTTTATGTGAAACCTGGGTATTTCTTTAGGTTAAAGCATGGGATCTACATCTCTGTATAATGTAACCTATACGCAGATCAGCCCGTCTGTGTGCGTGTGTGTGTGCGTGTGCGTGTGTGTGCGCACGCTTGTGTGGTTTTGGACCTAAGTTCAGTGTCACAACTGCAGAATAATAAAGTAAACTCCCATGAATGAAGATGTACATCAAAAAAATGTTTGCTTATTCACCGGGGACAAAATCAGTTTGACCAATGATTTTGCTCTTTGTACACAACGTCATATTGAAAACAACAATGGTGGAAGTCGTGACTAAAGAAATGGCAGTTATAAATACAACACCACTCGGATATTGTCCCTCTGCCTATATGTGAGGGGCTGTTTCACCAACAATACCTCAATCTGTGTTGGAGCCTTAATGTTGTTTTATTTGTTTTATTTAATCCTTATCTAAAGCACTAAATACAGAACATGCAGTTCAACCCGAGGTGGAGCATTATAACTTGCGAGAAGCCGTTGTGAATGGGAAGCACAAACAGTGAGCACGTTTACATGCACACTAATAAACAGATCATTATCTGATTTATTGAGTTACCAGATCTTTCAAGTGGTCATGTGAACAGCATAATGTGATATGCTTTATCGGATAAAAGCCATTATCGGACTATGAAAAATCCAATAAACACACCTAGCTTTATGTCCAGTAGTCCATTTTATCCGGCGCATACTGTTAATCTGTTTTAACGACAAACAGCAAACATGGCGAGCGGTAGAACTCATTTTTGGAGTGAATATGAAACCAACTTCATGCTCAGTGAAATGAAGGACATGGAACATCCTTCATCTTCTAGATGGTAGAAAATATACAAATGGTGACATTCTTAAGAAGGTCATGTTGAAAACAAGACAAAGTTTTGAAAATAACAGGAACTTCTTGAACTTGGAAAGAAATCCAACTAATTGACTAACACGTCAAATCAGATTATTACCATTACCTGATTATTCCCAATTATCAGATTATTGTGGTCATGTAAACGTGCTCAGTTTTGTCATGGCATGCTACAGTTGGAGTCGGAATTTGCTGAATGGAATATTGGAACTAGAAGCACAAATAAGTGTAGTCATTTGGGGAATGTTTTAGGGCTTACCAATACGTAGTGCTATTTTCAGAAGCATGTCAGAAAGCATACAGCTCAACATTTCAAACTTGCTTTATTCACTGAATCCAACCGGCATATAGGCCTATTTGTGACATGCATCTATGTAACAGGCCAATTCTTTTGCAGAAAACCTTTGCTCAGCAAAGATGGGAAATACCTGTAGGCTACTATCAAATTGTTTAGGGCAGGCCATTTAAACTAGTATGAATATTACTTGTATAAAAATAAGGCTATCCAATAGGCCTATCAATTTCGAATCATTCACTTGATCTGGCTCCAAGTGACAGCACAACTAGGCAGAATAAGGCCTATCAAAATACTGGTAGGCCAAAAAAAGTTATTTCAACCTTAATTAGCACTTAGTGTGAAAACGATGTAACAACTCAGTTCGTGCTCGAGCTGGAATTGGAATTTGCTGAATGGAATACCATTGGAACTGAATGTGCCTTTGTTCATTCATCAATGTCAAAAGTCTCCATTCCAAGTTGAAAGAAACATTAGCTTTCAGTCAAGTAATGTTACCTTCAGCTTCACATGCCATCTTTAGCCTCGTTGCCACATCTAACATTGTCAAGGCTAGCTAATGTTATTTAGTACTAAACGTTTTGAATTATACATTATATCAGCGTATCATGCAGCTACGAAATTATGTAACACACAGCTAACGTTGGCTAATAAGGACTCTGATACCTTGCCTAGTTGCTGGGACTGAAATCGGTAACAAAGCAAAACGGCTAGCTAACATTAGCTATAAGTGAGCTAGTTAGATATAGCTAGCATAGTCTACCGCCAAATAGCTGGCTAGCTAGCTAGCTTCTTAAGGCTTAAGCTAGCCAGCTATTCTAGCTATTCTATGAACACCCACTTGGCTGTAGGTGCTTCAACTAGCTACTAGCTCACTGGTTAATGTTAGCTGGCTTTGTTTTGCATTGCCTGATTTCAGTCCCAGCAACTAAGCTACTTGTACTCCACACCATACCTTACGTAGGTAGGATATGTCCTGATTCATACTCTAGCAAGCTACGCTTGTGCTTGTGTAAAGTACAAACTTTTGGCATGACACACGTTTCTACGCAAGGACGCGTCAACATCACCTTGTGTAGCCTTGCGCAGCTTGCGTAGAGTACTAATGGGACTTGAGGCCTGATTCACTCTCTCAAGCTACGCTGACGTGGCTGTGAACGCGGCTCTACGCTAGTATTTCGGTACACTCTGAGCATGCAGGGGTCGCTGCCTTGCGTCAGTGCCCCTATCGGTTAGCACAAAATAGCACTTGCGCTCGCTTTAAGTTAACAGCTTTGGCATGACACACGTTGCTACGCAACGGGCCGGAGAGAAGAAAAAAACTGGGAGAATTGGGATTCAGCTTTTGATTTCAATGATTGACATTGAACGCTCATTTAGATGGCTTTTCGATTTAGAATAGAAATCGTCACACCCCTACTACATATGCGTAGCCTAATTTGAATAGATTTTTGGCTGATGGGTGGAGCCCGACAGCCCTAGGAAAGCATTTGTCCCTTTGTCACTAACTTTGTTGGTGTGACATGGTTGGTGGGACTTTGTGGACTGCTCCCTCTCACTCACTCTGCCTGCTGATCCCTCTCTTTCTGCATGAGCTGAGGTGAGTGAGTGAGTGAGTGAGTGAGTGAGTGAGTGAGTGAGTGAGTGAGTGAGTGAGTGAGTGAGTGAGTGAGTGAGTGAGTGAGTGAGTGAGTGAGTGAGTGAGTGAGTGGGTGAGAGAGCGAGCAGCAGACCAACAAATCCAAGCTGGCAGAGCAGAGAAGTGGTGTCAGATTTCACTCAGGAGAGAAAGGACTCTAGTCTAGAGTTAACAAACCGCCTCATTAATGGCAGATCTCTTTCTGGCTATTAACAGAAGAACAATCTTGGACATATGAGTCAAGAATGAAAATAAAAGTAGGGCCTGTACATACAGCAAACCAATATTTTATGAGCTAGGCCTACATCAGCTTACATCAATCTCTTACCTTTTTTTCTCCCCAATCTACTGTAGATAATAAAATGAGCACCCTCCGGTACTTATTGCAATCCATGGCTGATCCCCGGCCTACATTTAGTTGAGTTTAATTTATTGAGTTTAAACAGGACAGTGTGCACATACATTAATTGCTTCGGTTAAAACAAGGATATGCTATGCATCAGATTTAGCACGGAAGCTCATTTCCATCTGCAATCCTTAATATGTAGGCTAAGCCGAGCCTAAACCAGGCCAGCCTGGCTAAAGGCTGATGGGCTACAATATTACTGTAATAGTTGCACCGCCGTCACCAGTGTAACAGGCGTAGGTGTGAATTGTACTACGGAAAAAAACACCAAGGTTTTTTCACTGGTACAAAACTGGTAAAATACTGCAACTATCTAAGTTGCAGCAACTATCTAAGTTGCAGTATAAAAATAGTGTTATCGTTTAAACTCTGCTTTTACGGGACTTTTGATGGGACATGTCCTGCTTGAAAAACTTGATTTGAAAAAGGGCTCGCTTGGAAAACTTCCCATCACCGACAGTGATGAGATTAAAATCCTAGATTTAAGAAACCCACAAACCGTGAGATTGAAGCAGACTGATTTTTAACTTGGTAGCAGTATGAATATTACTTGTATAAAACGATCCAATAGGCCTATCAATTACGAATCATTCATTTGATCTGTCTCCAAGTGACAGCACAACTAAGCCGAATAAGGCCTATCAAAACAGTAGTTCGTAGCAGAGTCATAGCACAGAAGTTACATACTGCAGAAAATCGAGAGTTGTAAAAAAAAAAAAAAAAAAAAAAAAGAAGGTTTATTTTATGTTTCGCTATTTTTTTACGCTGTGTGTGTGTGTGTGTGTGTGTGTTTCCCATTTCTCACTCAGGATAAAAGAAGTAAATGAGACCCATAAGAAGGTGGAGCATGAAATCAAGATAGCAGTGTTTACGCTTATCAACGAAATCAACAAGAAGGGCAAGTCCTTACTGCAGCAGCTGGAGGTAAGACATGCCCTACCTTGGCACAACATTTCCCCTAGAAGCAACACACCTGCATTGTGTTTAAAAGAAGACCAGTGAATTTGACAGCTCCCCCTGAAGAACTGAGTGACCACAGAATTAAAATGACCCTGGTGGGAGATTTGTCTGCATGCCACCCTACTATTTACAACTAAATAATAGGGCTTGTGTGGTGGATCTGGGAATTTTTTCCTTATTTTCAAGACCATATATTATGTTTTGGTATAAAAGACCTGTGTTACAGTATATGACCTGTCTAGTGTAGGCTTGAGAAAGTAGAAACCTTTGACCTTAACCCTATTAGTGAGAATATGGCAATGCTGTTTTTCTAAGTATGACTAACCTGATACGCCAGACGGTCTGGGAAGTGCTCTGGGAAAGCGTAGTTGGAAACTGTTTGGAAAAGGGCAGGCACTTCCAAAAAGACTTGGCAGGTGATTGGACGAACCGTCTGTCTGTCACCGTCTATCACGGTGCCAGATCAGCGCCTCTCGCTGTCGCCACACATGAACCATGTAGCGGCCCGGTGTAAATTTGCGATGTGTGGAACAGAATGTGACCGAGCAAGAACAGAATGGTCTCACAAGGCTAGAGTTTAACCAGATGGAGGTAGTTAAACCAGTAAACACGACACTTGTTCCGGCTCAAAAAAGAATGTTACATAGTAGGGTTGCAAATTGTTGGCCCATCCCTGAATCATTCTTTTGTAATGTTAACGATTAATCGATCGATTCATTGTACTTAAAATACCAA
>NC_140236.1:4226940-4351940 GCF_949987555.1 Borostomias antarcticus
CGCTGCCCTCGGCTCCGGCTACAACGCACGGCTGCCGGGCCGAGAGATGGGAATTCACAACTCCGGCATTAGGAGTCGGGCTTCACTTACCATGACTGTGATATGAGGTTGTCTGCTTAACCAGTCAATGTTATGTTATGTTATGCTTATGAGTTGCTCGGCCAAGGCTTGTTTAACAACAACATTAACTTAAATATGTAAATAAATATTGAATGTAGATGGAAAGATAGCTAAAGGGGAATTTGATTTGTTTACATAGCATTTACGAGGTCGTATGGAGAAAAAATATTGACACAGGCGCAAAACAACCTAATGTGTACAAAAGACTACGATTTATGGTTCGCCTCACGCGACGCGTCAACTTTTTTGAACGTATTGAATCTTTTACGTCGGGCAAATGATGTGTGTGGTGTGTACAGTATGGTTACGGTAAGAGTAATGTGCGCTATGGACACTCTTTCTTTGTGTCTAGATGACTGTAGATTCTGAGATGAGCCACCAAAGGTTTCGTTTCTTACTTCAATCAGGGGTTTGGCATCTTTTCTTCTTGACCTTAGTGTTTTGTGCAGCATGCGTCAGAATTGTGGAGCATGCGTTGTTCTAGCAATCCTTTTCCCAACCTTTCTGAAATATTTAAACATAAATACAATTCCAACTAGTAACCTTTCCTTCCTTCCTTTTTTATTTATTTATTTATCTTCCTTCCTCCTTTTGGTTCTATCCTGTCTCCTTGATCCCGCTCTTCCGTCTGTAGCATTCTAACCCAGGTCACGCCGGGCCGTTCCCGGTGGCGTCCCTCCACAACGCCAACCCCACCAGCCCCACCAGCGCCAGCATGGCCAGCGCCCACGCTCACCGCGGCCCCGCCAGCCCCATCGTGGGCGCCATCGAGCTCATCCCCTCCGTCACCAACCCAGAGAACCTCCCCTGCCTGCCGGACATCCCGCCCATCCAGGTACGCTGCCGTCACGCGCCGTCACCCTCGGTCACGGGGGGCGCCGCCACCGCCGCCGCGTTGCGCACGATAACCGGCGAATTCTTTCAGAGCTGTCATGTTTGGTTTTGAGGTATTAAACCACTGCTAGTCAGCAGTGGTGGTTTAATTGAGTACAAATTCACCACGTCCGCCCACACTCCACGCCTTTGCTTCGGGCTGGACAAACAAACGCTCGTTCTCTCTCTACATGCTCTGCCGCTCCGCCCTGCGGCGCCCTCAGCTGGAGGACGCGGGCTCCAGCAGCCTCGGCAACCTCCTGAGTCGCTACATCTCAGCCAGCACTATGCCGATGCTGGGGATCCCGATGGACATGAACCCCTCCCCGGGACCCTCCACACACTCACCCGGCTCCTCAGGTACTGAGAACACGCCGCCTCCGCCTCCCCTCCCCTCAGTATCTCATCTACACTTCACGCCGACGGCCGTGGCTGCTTGAGTAGGAAACTATTTGTTTTACTCATCCCGTTCGCGCCTACATTTTGAAAATGTAAAAAGGTTAAACTGGTGGTCTCCATACTGGATGGGCACGGCGGACAAGATGGCGGAGACAGTGGCAACCATGATGCTAGTTTTTGCAGTCCTGTCCTTGTACTTGTCCATTGCTGTATTGTTGTAAAGCACCACAGTGTCGCAAAAACAAAGGTCCTATGTATGTATAGTACAAATGTCAATAAACTGATTGTGATTGTGATTGTGTTTCTCTCTCTCTCCCACACAGGCTTATCAAACTCTCACACACCAGTCCGGCCCTCTAGCACATCTAGTACAGGCAGCAGAGGCAGGTAAGGACCCGCCCCTCCGCCCACACAGCCTTCCTCATCAACATCTCAATATTCAAATGTGCTAAGTGTGTGTCATGGTGTGCATGTGACCCGTGTGTGTGTGTGTCAGCTGTGGCTCCGCAGGGAGGCCTGGGCCAGTGGGCGCCCCGATGGACCAGATCAGGGTGAAGCAGGAGCCCGGATTAGAGGACAAGTGCAGTCGCTCGGGAACCTCCTCTTCCGTCAAGATGGAGAGACCGAAGGAGGGGAGGAGTGCCTGCATGGTAATAACATCTGTTTCACAGTCCCCTGGAAGTCTGTTCCCCTGCTTTTAAACGCCTGTGACACTGAAAGTTGCTTGTAGAAATTTGACGCTAATACGGCAAATAATAAACTAAACCCTGTTTAAACATTCTTTTTTTTTGTCCCAGATGAGCAGTCCAGAGAACAGCCCTCACCCTGTGGTGGGCACCGTGTCTGCAGGGGCCGTCCAGGCGCTGGTGAAGAGCGAGCCCATGGAGACCTCCAACGGGACCGGCACATACACCTCCGCGTCCTGTCAGGGAGACGCCGCCGCCGGCCACGCCGCTGTCGGCTATGCCGCTGCCGCCGTTGCCCCCACCGCCGCCCCCGCCGTCGCCCCCGCCCCTGCCCCCGCCCCCACGCTAACCAACGGGAACTCCGACCAGCCGTCGGAGTCCCCCTCGGTCCGCTCTCCGAGCGCCGGGGGAGCGCCGGCGGTCAAGGAGGCCGGTCAGGGCGGGGCGGAAGGGAAGGAGGACGACCCCAACGAGGACTGGTGCGCCGTGTGCAACAACGGAGGGGACCTGCTGTGCTGCGACCGCTGTCCCAAGGTCTTCCACACCACCTGCCACATCCCCACACTCAAGTCCCTCCCGAGGTGAGCCCGTCATCTACCCCCTGGGGGGTTTTCCTGGCTCAGAATGGGTCTTTGGGGGGTGACGCGCACACAATTTTTGGGGTGGAAATCTCAGTTTTATGCCTACTAGCATGTATAGGCCTGTATTCTTCGCTGTCGTTCTGACTGAGCTCACTTTTCACAATCGCGGGAAATCTCCCGACATGACACAAAATGGATATGAAGACGAAATGTTTAAGATACTGATCACCTGTCTATTAATGATATTGATTACTATTGGTCCAAACCATGGACAATGCAAAAAAAGAGGGATGGGCCGCACTTGAAACAAGCTATCAAACACATTTGGAGAGGATTTGAATTGCTATTTTTATTCTCAATTTTTAGTATTTTGGCTCTGGTGATTTTCCTTTGGCTCGGGCTAAAATCTCTTTGGGGGGCGCCTAACCCTAACCCTACCCCCTTAACTCACTAACTGGAACCACCACTCTCTGAATCCGTCTAGTACTTTGAGCTCCTATAAGAAGACGACTAACCGATTTGTAAATCGTTACTGACTTCTATTACCAGGGAGGGGTAGGGGTTCTGTCCCTCAGTCTGTCTGTAGCTCTGTCCCCCAGCAGTGACTGGATGAATAACCTTCCTCTCTGTCTGTGGTTCTGTCTGTGGTGACTGGATGAATAACCTTCCCCTCTGTGGTTCTGTCTCTCGGTGGTGACTGGATGAATAACCTTCCCCTCTGTCTGTGGTTGTGTCTCTCAGTGGTGACTGGATGAATAACCTTCCCCTCTGTCTGTGGTTCTGTCTCAGTGGTGATTGGATGAATAACCTTCCCCTCTGTCTGTGGTTCTGTCTCAGTGGTGACTGGATGAATAACCTTCCCCTCTGTCTGTGGTTCTGTCTCTCGGTGGTGACTGGATGAATAACCTTCCCCTCTGTCTGTGGTTCTGTCTCTCAGTGGTGACTGGATGAATAACCTTCCCCTCTGTCTGTGGTTCTGTCTCAGTGGTGACTGGATGAATAACCTTCCCCTCTGTCTGTGGTTCTGTCTCAGTGGTGACTGGATGAATAACCTTCCCCTCTGTCTGTGGTTCTGTCTCAGTGGTGATTGGATGAATAACCTTCCCCTATGTCTGTGGTTCTGTCTCAGTGGTGACTGGATGAATAACCTTCCCCTCTGTCTGTGGTTCTGTCTCTCAGTGGTGACTGGATGAATAACCTTCCCCTCTGTCTGTGGTTCTGTCTCTCAGTGGTGATTGGATGAATAACCTTCCCCTCTGTCTGTGGTTGTGTCTCTCAGTGGTGACTGGATGAATAACCTTCCTCTCTGTCTGTGGTTCTGTCTCAGTGGTGACTGGATGAATAACCTTCCCCTCTGTCTGTGGTTCTGTCTCTCAGTGGTGACTGGATGAATAACCTTCCCCTCTGTCTGTGGTTCTGTCTCAGTGGTGACTGGATGAATAACCTTCCCCTCTGTCTGTGGTTCTGTCTCAGTGGTGACTGGATGAATAACCTTCCCCTCTGTCTGTGGTTCTGTCTCAGTGGTGACTGGATGAATAACCTTCCCCTCTGTCTGTGGTTCTGTCTCTCAGTGGTGACTGGATGAATAACCTTCCCCTCTGTCTGTGGTTCTGTCTCAGTGGTGACTGGATGAATAACCTTCCCCTCTGTCTGTTGTTCTGTCTCAGTGGTGACTGGATGAATAACCTTCCCCTCTGTCTGTGGTTCTGTCTCTCAGTGGTGACTGGATGAATAACCTTCCCCTCTGTCTGTGGTTCTGTCTCAGTGGTGACTGGATGAATAACCTTCCCCTCTGTCTGTGGTTCTGTCTCTCAGTGGTGACTGGATGAATAACTTTCCCCTCTGTCTGTGGTTCTGTCTCTCAGTGGTGATTGGATGAATAACCTTCCCCTCTGTCTGTGGTTCTGTCTCTCAGTGGTGACTGGATGAATAACCTTCCCCTCTGTCTGTGGTTGTGTCTCTCAGTGGTGACTGGATGAATAACCTTCCCCTCTGTCTGTGGTTCTGTCTCTCAGTGGTGATTGGATGAATAACCTTCCTTCGGCCTGTGGTTCTGTCTCTCAGTGGTGACTGGATGAATAACCTTCCCCTCTGTGGTTCTGTCTCAGTGGTGACTGGATGAATAACCTTCCCCTCTGTCTGTGGTTCTGTCAGTGGTGACAGGATGAATAACCTTCCCCTCTGTCTGTGGTTCTGTCTCAGTGGTGACTGGATGAATAACCTTCCCCTCTGTCTGTGGTTCTGTCTCAGTGGTGACTGGATGAATAACCTTCCCCTCTGTCTGTGGTTCTGTCTCAGTGGTGACTGGATGAATAACCTTCCCCTCTGTCTGTGGTTCTGTCTCAGTGGTGACTGGATGAATAACCTTCCCCTCTGTCTGTGGTTCTGTCCCTCAGTGGTGACTGGATGTGCACGTTCTGCCGGAGCATGTCCAGCCCAGAGCTGGAGTACAACTGTGACGACGAGAAGCACAGCAAGAAGGGCAAGACGGAGCCGGCCATGGGCCCCGAGGACCAGCGGGTCAGTACCGCGGCACGGGGAGACCGTGCTCGCAAATAAATACTCATGTTTTTGTTTGGTGTACGTCCGGAAGATTTTAACCCTCCGGTAAAATGGCAAAATATTTAATGAGCTGAGGTCCTGCTCACATGAGAGGATCTGTAGAATGATGCATTTTAATTTAGCTTATGTCCCTTTTTTTTTTAACCCAAGTTTCATTGCCCCCAAGTTTTGAACCCACTTCATATCCACTCCTTCTCCTTCTCCCTCTTCCTCTCTCTAGAGATGTGAGCGCCTCCTGCTGTATGTCTTTTGCAATCAGCTGAGTGTGGAGTTCCAGGAGCAGGTTTCTTCCTCAGTAAGTACCTGATTAGGACTTAAAAAAACGCCCATGCTCTCGCTCTACCTGTGAACCACAAGTGTGCCAGTGTAACACGGCCTCTCGCGTAAATCCAGGTCCCTCACTACTACAAAATCATCAAGAAGCCCATGGACCTGAAGCTGGTGAAGAAGAAGCTGCAGCTCAAGCACTCCCAGCACTACCAGAGCCCCAAGGAGTTTGTGTCAGACGTGCGCTTGGTCTTCAGCAACTGTGCCAGTTACAACGAGGTGAGTGGCATGAGTCCTAGCCAGGGGACGAGAGCACAGCCAGAGAGAGGGGCGTTGTGTGGATGCATACGAAAAACACGCTTACATACACATGTATGTATGCATCAGGCTGCAGTAACACACTGCTACGATACAGAGGGGATTTCACTGTTTGCATGGCTTTGCGTGCGTGTGCACACACTCTGGATTTTAAATGTCAGAGGAGTATAATATCGCTCTCCCTGCTCTCACTCACTTTGGGAATGGCTACTGGAATGGTTGCTTTAATGTTTTAACCATGGTGCTATAGAGCTGTCATTCACAACGGAATATATCGATGTTGTATGATATATTTTGCTTTCTTAGTATTGGTTTTACTATACAACCATACTTGTGTGTCTTAATACACAGTTTGGAAAGCATTGGTCACTGTATGATTTCCTGATCTATTTACATTATACGTTTGTGAGTCCAACTCCTTTGCAGATTCTTTTCAGATTGCATGTATAAATGCCTCTGTTCAGTCTGTATTTATGATCTCTATTTTGAATGCATTCGAACCCAAACACCCAGTGTGGCTTATAGGATCTCTTGGTCATTGGCTTCTTCTGTGATGTCTTTTTTTGGATAGTATTTCTAGGGATAGACCGATTATCAGCCCGGCTGATTATCGGTATCTGTATTTTTTTAATCCAATTGCAAATCAAATTCATTTTATTTTAAAATGCGCTACTGATGCAGCCAACGCTGTCTGTGTTCACCCCGCTGTGGTTTCATGCAATGTTTTGCCCACAGCCCTGTTTGACCAGCACAGGCTACAACTCTAGTCTAAACAGCTCTGTCAGATCAGCACAGGCTACATCTCTAGTCTAAACAGCCCTGTTTGACCAGCACAGGCTACATCTCTAGTCTAAACAGCTCTATCTGATCAGCACAGGCTACATCTCTAGTCTAAAGGGCATTTCAACAGTGTTTTGTGTTGGAGTTCGTATTCTTGACACCAAGATTTTAATTTTCACGGCAAATGTATATCGGTTATCGGTCTCTCTGATTACTAATAATCTCCTCCTCTAATAATGGACCGTCTGCGGTCCCCATGGGGGGGTGGGGGGGGACTCGCCTGGCCTAGTCTTATCTGCTGGCGGTACAGACGGCGGACATGCCATAAGTCTAGTAAATAAAAGTGAACTGAGTTGGAACTGAGCTGTAACTACAAGATTGATCTACATTGTTTTTTTTTTGGCAATTTTGTTTGCAAAATGAGTGCATTAGAATTAAAATCATTAAAAGAAAGTAGTTCAGCAAGAGGTGTAGGCTACCTTCAGGCCTAGAGACTTAGAAGATTAGAGAGAGCACTTAACAGTGCACACGGGGTTGTTACCTAACCTGCCTGTGCTGTAAAACAAAACACACAACTTTCTCCCTCCCCCCTCTGCTGTCTTTTTGTCTTTATTGTATTGTTATTGCCCCTTTTAGATGTCTCGAATAATCCAGGTTTATGATGAGGACAAACAGATTAATGTGCAGGTAAGCCGTCTCTAATACAGCAAGGTTCAGCCAGGACCGACCCAACGACCAGGATTGTTAACCCACTCTAATCTTCTCTCACCTCCTCCCCACCCTCCCTCCTCCTCCCTTTTGTACGTTCCCGGTCATCCCTTCCCTGTCCAATGGTGCCACTCCTCACACCCTCCCCTTCCATTCTACCCCCCTTCCTCCCTCTCTCCCTCCCCTCTCTGGCAGGCGGACTCCGAGATGGCGGAGGCCGGCAAAGCCGTGAGCGCTTACTTTGAGGAGAAGTTGCTGGAGGTCTACCCTGAGCAGACCTTCACCGAGGAGGAGGCCGAAACAGAGCCTCCGCCTAAAGAGGAGGAGGAACTCACGGAAGACTCGGAGGACGACTTCGTAGAGCCAAAGCGCAAGCGGTTAAAAACGCACGAGAAGACGCTGCACATCAAGTGATATCTGATGTGTCGAAGAGGGAAAAAAAGAAGAGAAGTGTCTTCCTCATCTCCCCTATGCTATTTTCTCTGTCTGAGGATCTCCTGGTCAAAGGCTGGATCTATTGTATAGACTGACAGGTTTATTTGATGTTTTGCTTTTGGAAGAGTTTTGTTGTAAAATAAAATAGATATATGTGTCTTTGTCTCACGGCAAATTTGACTTTTTTAAAGACATGATCGTCATTTCCTTCATGTGGATGCTTAGGAAAATGCGTGTACAGAGTGTTTGGTTGCTGTAGTTAAATTAATCACTGGTTATTTCTTTTGCTATCATTTTCATCCATGATTCTCTTTGTAAATCTATTGTGAAACATACTTTATAAAATATCTGAAACTCCCATTTCATCTAATCTTAATTAATGTACTATAAAGTTTGAAATGAATTACTTAAGTATTTGTATGAGTTTGTTTCATGTAAATAAGAGAAACCAAATTGGTACAGCCAGTTGCAGGTATCAATATTGATGTTTGGGTGCGCCGTCAATAAAGTATTTCCTGCAAAAGGTATTGATTTCAGTTGTGGAATATGATGTGAATGGTTGAAATGTTTGGAGGGTTTATGGGAATTGGGAAGTTTTCATTAGGTTACAGGCTGTGCTGTACGAAATTAAGCCTCTTTAAAATATTGTATTGCCCTAATCAGTGGCGGGGATCTGTATCCAACTTTGGGGGGGGGGGGACATTTACATTGACATTTTGCGGGGGGGCATCTAACTATGTGGCTGTATGGTCATTTGAATGCCACTACCCCAATCTAAATATTGAGGGGGGGGGGGGCAATTTTAATGATCTCAAATATTGGGGGGGGGGCATGTCCCCCCTGACCCCCCCCAGGATCCCCACTCCTGGCCCTAATCCTAGACTAAGCATCTTTAGTTCATATCTACTTAAAAGTAATTTCTAGGTGAGGATTATACTTAATCTGTTCTGGGACTCCCTCGGTCAATTAATGTTGCAGTATACTGACCCACTTTTTTGTTTCGCTGTGACCCTCGATTACCGTATTAGCGGTACACATTTTGATGGTCCTAATCCTAATACGATCTATGGTCCTATAGATCCCCTCAAATAAAGGGCCACCAGCTTTAATGGGATGACAGTGGCATTTCAAGTAGCTGTCTGTTAAAAGCTGTATTTATATACTGGGCTACGACAGAAAATGTAACTACACGTCTCTGTTGATTCGAGAAGCTTCTGGAATCATCTGACGACGTCTCGGAAAACTGGAAATGAGAAGTTGCATAGTCTCCAGACATGAGATAAGCATAGTTTTGTGCTGAGGTGAGCACGGTCAGCTGACCGTCTCTGAAAACAGGAACTTCGGATGCACTTCCGAGAGCTGACGGGTGAAGTTCAGGGGAGCTCTGTGCTCTGTTCGTCCTGGACTAAGGTAGATAACGGCTAGTTAATTAAGACTTTCATCTCGGGTGTTCAATGAATTTGAGATACACGCGCTGCTTCGTAATGTTAAATGTGTGTCTGAGAGATTACGTAACTTTAGTTGGCAGCTGGAATTTTCTCAATCTTGTGAGAACATTTTAAACTCGTTGAAGAGTGCGGGGCCGCGGGAGGGATGGATACTAATTACTGATTACCATGCAGATGGACCAGGCAAGCTAACAAGAGCTGTTGATATGTAGTGAGAACATGTGAAAATGCGACACGTGATATGCTTCAAGTTCAGTAATGTTTCTACCAGTAGTGCTAAAGCTAGATAGCCGGCAGATAACAATAAGGTAACGTTAGCTGGTGACCTTTATAACTTCAATGCAATGTAATTAAGTAAGTGCCCCTGGAAGTTGTCAACAATATTATTATTGATATTGTCTTTGAGCTCGGTTCATGGGATTTGGAGGGACAGATTTGAAGACTCATTTGTAAATATTACATTGATCCCTTCCTCCGCCCACTTCTCCCTGAAGGCTCACCTTCCAATCAGGGCAGACGTGGGATAAAACTGTTTACAGGCTGAATATCTTCTTCCCTTGTCAGCTAGACCTCTCCGGGCAAGCTGCAATAAAACAACACACACCCAGGTAACATTCATTTTGGGCCTCTGCCCCACATTTTAGGTTTACTATCTAGGCTGAGATGGGCAACTCTATTGATGGGGATTTATTTTATTTGAGCTAACGTTAGTCGCTAACGTTAGCTAGTTGCTAGGCTAGCTACTTACTCCAGCCAGCTTGTTTTGCTTGTAGGGCTAGCTGTCAATAACAACAGTGGAAAATCACTGCTATTGAGTATGTCTGGACTGCTATTGTATATTGATTGTTTGAATATTTGGGTTTGTACTCTTGTCATCTCAATTTTTTAATGTGTCCCCTGCTATGCCGGTTCAATTCCCTTAGGGATTAATAGTCATCTATCTATTGTTTGAATATTTGTAGCTGTAATGTTGTAATCTCTGTTTTTACTGTGATTTCCCTTAGGGATTAATAGTCATCTATCTATCTATCTATCTATCTATCTATCTATCTATCTATCTATCTATCTATCTATCTATCTATCTACCAACCATCTGCCATACCATACTCAGTTTGTGTAACTTAACTAGAGACAGACCGTTTTGCTGGCTGATTTACCAAGTGTGTCCATTTAAATCATGCCTTTCTTTAGTAAATATGTGGAAAGAAGAAGAAGGAGTCCTTACGCGTGGGTCGTTTGGGCGGAACGCTGACGGGAACTTCAGTTCTCTGTGCCCAAATGGAAGTGAATGGGTTTGGGTCGGGCTGGGGGAATGTGCCCAGGATGGCAGGGACATGGCCAGCGTCGCCCTAGGCCTGCTGTCCATCGTCTGCTTCATGGTGTCCTCACTCCCGTGAGTCTTTCATTTGACCCATTCATCAATTTGCTAATTTTGTAGGGGATTCAACTCTCAACTTCGTAGGGGTTTCCTCATCATTTAAAGCATTTCTGTTGTTGGCGTGTTCCCAGGCAGTACTACAGCTCTTGTAAGACTGGGAACATGGACAGCGCCTTGTCCATTTGGTTCCTGCTGCTGTGGCTGGCAGGCGACACCTGCAACCTGGTGGGGTCCTTCTTAGCCGACCAGCTACCACTACAGGCAAGTCATTCATACATATCCGGCTTCATTGCCTATTGCCGAGGTGTCTTGGATAAGCACGTCATTTTGTCTTCAAGCGTTAGAATAGGGGGATAATATGTACATTCTCTGTACCAACATTAATAGCTACAGTATCATACTGATATTGCACTGTTTTTTATATCACTTTCTGTTATATCAAGATGCATTTGAACAAATATTCCTAATATCGCCCGTCTTTCCTTCCTGTCTCTCAAACAGACTTACACAGCCGTCTACTACGCCGTGGCGGACTTGTTTATGCTGGCGATGTACTTTTACTACGTGGCTAAGAACAAGATGGTTGACAGTGAGTGGTGTCCGCACATTCCATACACTTGACTAATAGATCAATTAGTGGACCTTATTGTTGTGTGTTACACTAGGGTAGTACTTCCATAATACATTTTATATACATCACGAAGGCACTCTAAAAGCCCAACTTGTCCAAGGTTCAGGCTGTACTTGATTGGCAGGTGCCCAATCTTGCCTTGGCGCCTTCATAAAATTGATGAAATTGTGCACATGATGTTATAAAACCTTACAACTTTATTGTATCCATATGTAGTAGAATTGTTATGCAATGGTTCAATGAACCTCACAAAGGATCATTTTACATGAGTCATTCCAATCTAGACTACTGCGCACAGCGAGTTTCTTAGTGTTTATTACATTACGGCACTAGCTCTGTGGATGACCCTAGTGATATCATCAATACGTTTTGCCTAACATCACCACGTGACCTTCTGTTAGTTCCTATACTGTTGTTGAGACTTAACATGTTGTCGGGACTTTGCTGAGACAAAGTCCTCATGTATTGATGGCTAACACGTTTTGTCCCTCCCCCAGGCAGGTCAGCCCTCCATGTGGTTAGTTTAGTCTACCTCCTTGGCTTCTCCGCCAGCCTTGTCACCCTCCCTGGGTCAGGACCCCAACAGGAAGTGATGCCCTCAGGGTTCAAAGGTCGGGCCTTGCTGTCAACCTCAGATGCGGCCGATGCTTCTAATGTTCATGTGAGAAATACTCCTCAGTCTCTTCAGTTATTTGGAATTGGATTGGTGTGACCATGTGCACCTGAGGACCGTGTGATACTGACTGTTCTGTCTGTCCAGGCTTTCAGCACCAAGGAGATCATAGGTTTCAGTATCGGCTCCTTGTCCTCTGTGCTCTACCTCTGCTCCAGACTGCCACAGATGCACACTAATGTGAGTATGATCAGCCAGGGTGGGATGAATGAGAAGACTGACTTGAAGAAACACAAGAAGAAGACCTCCCCCCCCCCCCCCCCCCACCCCACACTTGAAAGCACCTTGCAAACCTTCCCTTTTTCATTGACCATTTCCCCCTCATCTCTCTCCATCTCTACAGTACAAGAGGAAGTCGACAGAGGGTGTTTCATACTTCCTGTTTGCCCTGGTCATCCTGGGTAACACCACGTACGGCCTCAGCGTGCTGCTGAAGAATCCAGAGCGAGGCCAGGGGGAGGGAAATTACGTCATCCACCACCTGCCCTGGCTCATAGGCAGCCTCGGCACCCTGGCGCTGGACCTTGTGGTATCCTTCAAAATGGCCACCCGGCCTCCAGGCTTTGTCTAACACGTGTACATGTGCCATTTGGCCCCTGTCCAGAAACGACCCCATAGTCACATGCAGGGGTGAAAATTAACTTTTTGGCTCATGGTGAGTCACCTGCCAAGGGGACTGTAGATGAAAAAATCTACTGGCTAAGTATATATTTTTTTCAAATAGCCTTCTGAAATCTAGTTGCCAATTGGGAATTTTACCTGCATTTGGCCGGTGGCAGGTGTTAATTTTCAGCCCTGGTCACATGTACATGACACCGTGTAGATCTCAGACACTTGAGTAGATCACACATGTTTTGTAGTGGGCTTAAACCTGATTTCCCTTGACTAATTTCAATCAGATTTCCCTACAGTTCCTCATGTACCGCAAGACCCCTCTGGTGCCGGAAAAACGGCACGACGCTGATGAGACTGCTGCACTTCTTGGCAAATAAAACTGCTGGACCTACTGGTTTGAGATGACCAGACACTTGTAGCTACGCCAATGAACTCTCAAAATCACATTCCTAACACATAATTCCCCCCCAATGAACTCTCAAAATCATGTTCCTAACACATGATTTTATTTTGACAGAAACACTTGAAATGTTTTTGCTTTGATTTTATAGTTATATTTATTACGCTTTTTCATTTATCTAATCAGTGTTTTGTTTTTTTGCCATTGTTAGTATTTTGAGAAAACCACAATGGTTTTCATTGGGATGCATCCGTTGTTTACTGTATGAAATTGCTCTTAATTTATCTTAATTTTCCAGTTTTAAAGGGACGTTCTTGACATTGTTGTCTAAAGTCAGGCATGGGAAACTCTAAACCTCAAATTGTCTGAATGTTGCCTTAAATTTAGTTTCAAATTTTAGTGTACTGTATATATTTGAAACTATGGCTGAATCTCAAGTCGTTCCTCAAGTACGCGACTCCTCCCTGACGATCTCTTCTTGTACTTTTAGAGAAAGAAGGGAGGTTAGTAAACTGGGAATTTAGGACAGAATTGAACCCAACATAAGTTCACTCCCTGAGAAATCAGCAGACAAAAATGAAATGAAACTGAGACTAGTAGCTCATACCTCGTATCTCCAGTTTTCAACTTGCGTACTGTACTCCAACTTGCCAAACGTCCTGACAGGTCATGACACTAGTCACTAAGTAATGACCACGTAAGAAATGCCGACTGACTTGAATCATGTTTGCAAGTCACTATAATTGTCATTAAATACTGTCTCATTTGTACATGTGAATTTATTGTAACTTAAACTGACTCAGTAATGTGAAAATGTGTGCAGTATTGTACTTTTTTATGCTATTTGATTGCTTACAACAATGGCCTGAAGTTGAATATATTTTTAATGCACATATTAGCCATTTACTGTATATCCTTTCTGTTGAATCATCTTTTTATTTTATTTGTTTTAAGAGTTGGAGACCTGACTTATTTATTGTGTGTTCACACTAAGCAAACATGAATGTTGCTCACTAAAGTAATGGAATGGCCCTCATATATTTTTTTCTGTTGTATTAACACTTATGGTCCTGCATCTCAAGCAACAGGTATGCAGTCATTATTTGAGTTACTCACAAATACTTTAATCACATTTTTATTTTGTTCACTTTTTTCCTCACGGTCAATGGGTCATGTGTAATAAAGTGAGTTTTTAATTGAAACTGAACCAGAAAGAACTGACATAATTTCCACCATTCTATTTTGTCTTTGCTTTCCATAGTGTTTTAACATCCAACTTACAAAAAAAACAAAACCTTTCATTTCCCCAGTGTAAACTCAACATCAATTTATCATGTCAGCGTGGTCAAAGCCTAGTCCCAACCCTGACACCTGACCTCTCACCTCCAAGCTGCGTGACCTTGACACTGACACTCGATTTCCTGGAACACACTGACAGCCATGTTGTTTTCCTTCATTAGTGGAGTTACTGTTATTACTGTCCTGTTACTGTTAGGAAAAATAGGGAAGGCATTCTGACCCTGGGAATCCTACTTTCTCTCTCTCTCTCTCTGTCTCTCTCTGTGTCTGTCTCTCTGTCACACACACACACACTCTTTATGCACACACACAGACAAGTGATTTTGAGGGCCCACCCACTGTGGAGGAAGAGGTCAGAACTCTACAAGGGGTTCAGTGAGGAGAAGGACCAGCGTGGGGGGCTGTGCTGTCGGGGATCCGTAGGGGGAGTGTGTGTGTGGGTGTGTGTGTGCGCGTGTGTGCGTGCGTGTGCGCGCCGAGCTGGAGGTTGTGAAACGGTGGCAAAGAGGTTGTGTTCCCTCAGCCTTAATGTGGGGATCCAGCAGGAAGAGCCAGCGATAGCAAAGCATCCATCCATCATGGGGATGAACAAGAGGCTGTTTATAAACACCCAATACTGGGAATGTTTTAATGAGCCGGCGCGCTCGCTGCTCTCTCACCAGTACACGGATCAGCGTTTGGCATTTGGTGCCGCAACATTTTTCCTGTGCCGGATCACTAAACGCCAATGCAGTTGGTTCATTATTAATTGTACAGGTATTTAGTCAATATTTAGATATCACACTTTCACGTTTACAGAATCAAATTAGTGAGTCTATTTCCTGTTTCATAGATAGATACTTTCATGATCCCCCTAGGGGGAAATTTGGCGTTCCAGCAGTGGAAAATTACAGCAAGGTTGGAAAAATCTGATCCAGAGTATGCCTAGTAGTAATAACCATAACAAAGCGGAATAACTATATACATCCATATGTACAGCATGTGTACAGAGTAGTATAGAATGAATAGAATAAAATAAAAAATATGTACAAACATACAGTACAGTCTGTATAAATAGATGCACTATATGGACAAAAGTATTTGGACACTTACACATTACACATACTGTACAGGAGCTTTTATGACATCCCATTCTAAATCCATAGGCATTAATATGGAGTTGGTCCCCCTTTGCAGCTATAACAGCCTCCACTCTTTTGGGAAGGCTTGCTACAAGATTTTGGAGTGTGTCCGTGGGAATTTTTGCCCATTCATCCATTAGAGCATTTGGGCGACCAGACAATGATAGGGCCTTACATCACCAAGCGCAATGCCAAGCGTAGGATGGAGTGGTGTAAAACACGCTGCCACTGGACTCTGAAGCAGTGGAAATGTGTTCTGTGGAGTGACGAATCACACTTCTCTATCTGGCAGTCTGATGGATGAGTCTGGGTTTGGCGAATGCCAGGAGAATGTTATCTGCCAGACTGCATTGCGCCAACTGTAAAGTTTGGTGGAGGAGGGATAATGGTCTGGGGTTGTTTTTCTGGGGTTGGCTTCGGCCCCTTAGTTCCAGTGAAGGGAAATGTTAATGCTTCATCTTACCAGACATGTTGGACTATTCTATGCTTCCAACTTTGTGGGAACAGTTTGGGGAAGGCCCTTTTCTGTTCCAGCATGACTGTGCTCCAGTGCACAAAGCAAGGTCCATAAAGGCGTGGTTGGGTTGGAGGTTGGTGTGGAAGAACTTGACTGGCCCGCACAAAGCCCTGACCTCAACCCCATCGAACACTTTTGGGATGAACTAGAACTAGATGAGCAAGGCCCTCTCGTCCAACATCAGTGTCTGACCTCACAAATGCTCTTCTGGATGAATGGGCAACAGGGGGACCAATTCCATATTAATGCCTCTGAATTTAGAATGGGATGTAATGTGCAGGTGTCCCAAAACATACATACATACATACATACATACATACATACAGTTTGTATAGATATGTCTAGTAATACACATAGTATATACAGTACATTCATACATGCACACCTCCACAACACTCAGAACACTCAGGCACTGTTATACAGTCTGATGGATTTCATAAGCTATTATTGAATGGGAAAGTTTAATTAACTAATGAACATGAATTGTCACACTGCTCTTAGCTCCCCCATGTCTCTGCTTCACTGAGGGTTGGGTGGGAAACACACACATTTCTTCTTGCTGACATTTCATATTCTGTAGCGTTAAAACCAGATTAATGTTGTTAGGTAAAATATCTCAACTCCTTATCTTGTAGACATGCATGCTTGCATTTTCTGGGATCCTCTCTTGTTATAGAGGGAAAGGACTGTTTATGGTTGTGTGTGTGTGTGTGTGTGTGTGTGTGTGTGTGTGTGTGTGTGTGTGTGTGTGTGTGTGTGTGTGTGCATGTGTGTGTTTGGCAAGTGTAGAATGTCAGAGGCTGGACTGCAGTCAACATCACAAATGTAAGGGGAGGGAAAAATCAAGAGGATTTCAGAAGAGCCACCACACCAGGCAGACCACTACCACCAGTGAGTCACTCTCTTTTCTATTGCTTTATTCTACTGTATTTCATTGTTTGGAGAGAATATATGTCAGTCCTGTAATCTATGTGCTGGGCATGTGTAAAGTACCCTCTTCAAATATCTCCTCAAAAGCCTTTACTGGTTCTGCTGAGTTACTCTTTACAGGATCAGTGAAGTGTTGAGACAAAGGCAATCAATTAGTCCCTGTACATTGCTTAACATTACAGTCATTTAGCAGACGCTTTTATTGACAGCGACTTACAATGCTTACATTTAACGTAGGAAGTCATTGACTACTACTCACCAGAACTCACAAGTGTAAACACATTTTTAAACGTGGCTAAGCATAATCAAGTGCTGAAGTAAAAAAAATACAATAGGTGCTTAAGAGGGAGGATCCTGTAGAGTTAAAACAGACAGGTTATAGATTTTAATTGCATTGATGATAAATCTACTGATTTAACAACATGCCCAGTCAATGATGCATCTCTGATGGTGCTGTTACTGGGAATGACAGCTTTATGGATTCCCATCCCAGCTGTCTGTTGGCCTCAGTGTTCTGGATGTGCTGTGTGTTGAAGACTAATTTGTTGACATCATTAACAAGATTGTGAATTCCTGTAGTCGGTCCATGGCACCTGCCTTGTATTCAGACGAGTTGGTTGATTTTCATCTATGTAGCCAAAGGACATGAAATTAGCTAAAATATGCATTGGAGTGAAAGGAAATTGCAAAAGCCTTGCATTATTCTCTAGATGTGTGCAAATATAGATTCACCTCATCAAATATCTTCGTGTGAATGAGGCAACGCTATGCGTTTTGTTTGTTTAATCTTGTCAGGGTAATGAGGTTCAAAATACTTCTTTCACCAAGATTAATTCGATCATCCCTTTTAGAAATTCGCAACAATAGTGCAATCAGAGAGCATAACTCTTGTAAAGTATTTACATACCTCATGTCATTAATGATAGCTTTGCCCCCCCCCCCCACCCCACCACCCCCCCACCCCCACACCCACTCTCCCCCGAATGTAACACTGGACTTTACCCACAAATCCCTCCCTGCAAGGCCACTTCTAATCTAAGCGTCTGTTTCCTGTTAGAATCTGTAAACAGTCCACTATCTGACACGGCTACCAGCAAACAGCACGCATTGATAAAGAGAGTGACCGGCCAAGGAGAGAAAGAGAGAGATTTATAGTGTGCTTACTGTCTTTAGCCCAAACACTGAGTGAACTAAGGCTAATGAGTCTTGCCCTCCTCCTCCTCCTCAACCCCCCCCCCTCCCCTTCCTCTATTGCAACACCCCCCCCACGCCCCCAACACCCCCCCAACCTCCCTTGGGAGGTGCAGCACAGTCCGGCACTTTTCCAACTAAATGACAACTCCGCCACGCTAGAAGATCCACGGCCACATTTATACACCCGGAGAAATTGTCACCATCATTCAGTCGTATGTGAGAATGAATAAGCATCCAACACTGTGTGTGTGTGTGTGTGTGTGTGTTTGTGTGTGTGTGTGTGTGTGTGTGTGTGTGTGTGTGTGTGTGTGTGTGTGTGCGTGTGTGTGTGTGTGTGTGTGTGTGTGTGTGTGTGTGCGCGTGTGTGTGCGTGTGTGTGTGTGTGTGTGTGTGTGCGCGTGTGTGTGTGTGAGAGTCAGTGTCTCTCTCTCTGTCTCTCTATCTCTGCTTGTCTCTCTCTCTCTGTATCTCTGTCTCTGTGTCTGTTAAAGTGCTCTCCCACACTGTCTCTCTCTCAGAGGTTGAGGACAGTTTGAGGGATGAAGGGTTTGTTTTGCCGGATATGTGAGGACGTGGTCAGTAGCGCAGCTCACGTCACGTGAAATATTTCTATCAATAGAGGAAAACAACGGATCACCTCAGGAACTCAGGGAATGTAGTTGTAGAATCAGAGTTCAGTCAGTGTTCAGTCAGTGTTCAGTCAGTGTTCAGTCAGTGTTCAGTCAGTGTTCAGTCTTTGTATCTGTGCTGCTTCATGTGGAGACCCAGATAACAAGCGGATCTGGGCCATATACAGGCCAGATCTGGCCCTTGTGGCTTAGTTCCGGCCCATATATGGCCCAGAATCATTACACATCCGCTTGCTATCTGGGGAGGTATCTCACAGCCATTACATACATACTCAGAACAGAGCACTACAACCTAGCTAGTACATATAAGAGCAAGTCAACCTAGATAGTAAATATAAGAGCAAGTCAACCTAGCTAGTACATATAGGTGTCCCAGTGTGGTGGTTGTCATTTTTTCCAAAGTGATTTCAAAAGTTCATCCGGACATCTCCAGTAGGATCCAGGCTTAATTAACTGTGTTCAGTGTAGTGTTGAGGTTTACCCGGTAGTAGTGAGAAGGTGCTAATGTTGCTGAGGTTGAGATTGGGAAGGGTGACCTGTAGCTAGCCTTGGCTTACACTGAAAAAGCAGTTCATAGGCAGCTGAGCTCACTGTTGTTACTGCGAACTGGAAACCGTGAGGAAATACCTGACAAGTACTTCACGTCAGACTGGGTCCACACACCACGGTGAATGAGGTTTTAATGCTGGTCGTTGGCCCGGTTCACACACAGCAAAGTATAATGAGACAAATGAGCAATGAGGTCTGGGTGGGAGGCTGCTGTTAGTCCTCTGAAAGCATGCTGCGTGTCACACACCAGCAGAGTGGTAGATAAGGGCTCCTCTCAGGCCTCGACCCAGTCAACTCTGTGTGTGTGTGTGTGTGTGTGTGTGTGTGAGGGGGGCTGGGAGGGGGGGGGGGGGGGGGTTGTGGGGGGTGCCTGGGTTTCCCAAAGCTCTAAATCTGCCCAGAATCAAATATTAACTGCAGCACAAACAGACCAGTGGCAAACAAGAGTCAGAGTAAACACACCCCCATGGGGTCGGAGATGAGCTAGCCGTCACACACGAGCTCGCACGTACACTCACACGCACACACACACACACACACACACACACACGCTCTCTCTCTCATATTCTAAGACACACATTCATACCCCTGTCCTTTGGCTCGGTCTGATCGCATTGAGTCTCCAGAACGTTCTTAATCGTTTGAAAACAAGCAAAACTCGCTGCTCTACACTGTGGGCTGTGAAGTTGTTCAACTTCGAATCCATTTTGCTGTATGAGTGAGTTCACTACTATCCTGCTTTCCCACGAAACCCAGACTCAGGTGGTGATTAGTACGCCCCTCCCCCCAACACACACACACACACACACACACCCACACACACCCCAGCTGCTCCGTGGTGGGATCCACCAGTCCCGGCCAGACCTGGAAGGACAGACCACCAGGGACAGATATGTAGACCCCCGTTGGAGAGACCCTCTCTCTTTCTCTGAACTCCCAGCCAGGACCATCTGTTTGGACTAATGTCTCATCCCTCGCTTCTTCTCACACTGTTCTAGCTGTCCCCCGATCTCGGCTTCCATCTCCCCCTGGGCCGTTCACGCAGCGCATCGCCTCACATCACAACCCTGCTCAGACCTCAGCTGCTCTGCTCTGTCCCAGTCCGCAGTGACCTCTGCATCATAAAAGGTCAGCTTAAAAATGACCTACAGTCTCCTCAGACCTCAGACCTGTTAACGTGGGTATACAAAATGTTGCGGAATGTTCCAGAACTGAATCTTCTGTGTGTGTGTGTGTGTGTGTGTGTGTGTGTTTGTCCTAACAGATCCAGGGATAGTTGACGGAGTGTGTACAGGCTGTCCAGATGAGGGAGTGGACGGAGACAGAGATGTCCATGTCTGCAGGGGGCTACCTGTCCTCCTCAGACGTATATGGAGCCACAGAGCCTCTGCAGTACTATGGTGAGATACTTCCATCCTGCTTTACTCCCGGTTATTTGTGGATTAACATAATATGAATATATCTTTCTCATCCATTCTCTGCATTATATATGGCCTGAGTGTTCTTTACACCAAAGGACACTCTACTCTGATCCTTTCTGGTGCTACAGTCCTCTATCACAGTTGTCCTCATGTTTACACCTCACAACCATATAGGATTTAATGCACAGCTTGGCACTCTCTTCCAATGTTCAATGGGAAAATACTTATGTCCAATATACAGGATGTTAACCAAGAATCTTTTGAGTGGGGAAAAAAGTCTATTTATAATGGAGAATTGGGACCCGGCCCAATCTACGAGGCCTCCTCTCCTCCTCTTGGAGCTGGGAGGGATATCATGCCATGACGGGGGGTGGCGTTCTCTAGCGTGCGTCGGCTGGAGGGGAGGCAAGGCGGTGTTTACACAGAGCTACAGCGGTTTACAAACAGACCTCGCCACAGCTTTGTCACACCAGAACAGGAAACAGCTGGGCGAGAGAGAGAGAGAGAGAGAAGGAGAGAGAGAGAGAGATAGAGAGAGAGAGAGAGAGCTAGAGAGAGAGAGAGAGAGAGATAGAGAGATGAGACACGATGAGGTGATGCAGGCTCCATCTCAATAGTTTAAAGTGGCATCCTCACCCTCGCTTCCTTCCTCTCCTTCGCTAGTACTGCTGTTTCAAAGGTGGAGAAAGCGTGTAACCTAGAATGCTTATTGTGCTTTGCGTTGAGGAAGCCACTATAGAGTATTGAGAGGCGTCCACAGAAAGAATCATTTTGGGGGGGGGGTGAACATATATAGAGGGTGAAGAGCATTCTTGGGGAGGGTAAGAGGCTGTGGAGACCTGTGGTGTGAAAGAAGAGGGATTGAGAGCGATGGAAGGGAGCATGGAAGGGAGGATGGAAGGGAGGATGGAAGGGAGGATGGAAGGGAGCAAGGAAGAGAGGATGGATAGAGAGAGATCGTTCTGGGGGGGGGGGGGGGGGAGACGAGGAGTGAGTTAGAGAGAGATCGTTCTAGGGGAGGGGGGGGAGAGACAGACGAGGAGTGAGTGAAAGTCTTGTAGAGCGCTGGGGTTTGGGAGATGAAGACTCATTGGCGGTTGCCTGAGGTCAAGTCGAGGCTCTGGGTGACCGATGTTGTGGTCAGCTTCGGCCCACAGCTGTGAGGAGGACACGGTCTGAACCCGATATTGCGCAAGAACATTTGAGAGGTGATTGAACAGTCTTGTATTTAAGAAATCTTGAGAAAAGCGTGACTCTTTTAGATGTTGATATACTTCTGATGAGGGAGCTCGAGGAGTTCTGGTGCAGATGTGCGGTAGGAAGCGCGGCCAGGAGAAGCACATGTTCCCTCGGTGAAGACTGGACATGCAACACCCCTCACAAATCCACACGCCACCCCATCAGGCACAAACAGACAAGTCAGTCAGGCACCGGCCATAACAGTTCATAAAAGCCTATAAAAAATCATCCCAAATCATAAAAATCGCAAATGACGCTGGGACCGTTCAGCTGCATCCTGTTTCCACAGTCCAAACGGGTTCAAGGGGTCTTGATCCAACCTTTTTTTCATTCCCCCAGGACCAATAAAAAGCATTAGGTCACACATGAATCACATGAAATGGTGGACAAAGATCACATTCCTGAGATACACTTTGACTTGAAACTAATGTGACCGCCGTTATGACTTTTGGTGAAATACTCATCTATTTTGTGCTAATTTCCTTGTTGTGCTAAGTGGAACCCCCTAGACTTCAATTCAGTTAACTTAAGCTCTAAAACCACTTCCGTTTTCTTTTTTTCCCCTTCTATCCATTTTGGGGTGATGGGTCCCCCTTGCCCCCCATGCAGATGTGCTGGGCGACCCTCTCGGCTACCCTTTCCAGGACCCAGACCTCCAGAGCCTTCCCTTCAGCCAGCAGCAGTACAGCCCCGTCAACGTCCACCAGTTCTCCCTCTACGGACCCCCGTCCTCCTCCTCCCCCCAGCCCTGCCACCCCCCGTACCCCTACAGCTCCCACTGCCTGGAGACCCCCTGCGAGCCCAGCCTGGAGCCCCAGTGTGGAGGCCAGGGGAAGGGGGCAGGCGTCGGGGGGCTGCCCCTGGTGCGGAGGACCAGGCTTGGGCCCGGGGGAAGGGTGAGGGGTCAGGACGAGCTGTGTGTGGTGTGTGGGGACAAGGCCTCCGGGTATCACTACAACGCCCTTACCTGCGAAGGCTGCAAAGGTGAGGAAACTCATGGCTGTGAGGACAGTCAACAATGGCTGCTCAAATGTCCCCTTCCCCTCACCCGAACCCGGGTCCGTATCCTTTTCCTTCCCCCTCCCTACCCCTGACCTCTGCCTCTACCTGGACCCAGGCACACTCACACACACACAGACATACACCAGTCCTGGGCTCAGATCCCCTTCCCCTCACCCTCACCCGGGTCCATATCCTTTTCCTACGCCCTCCCTACCCCAACCCCTGCCTCTATCTGGGCCCAGGCACACTCACACACACACAGACATACACCAGTGTTTGCCATGTCTCTCTTATGATGTTTTTAGCCTCTCTTACCCTGAAAATGTAATTTAATGTTATTTATTGCTTTATAAATGTTCTTAGCCGGTAGACAAACATACTCCTGGAGCTTGCTCGATCGCCTTGTTGAGAGGGGTCAGGGAAGAATTTTTACAGCTCACTTATCTGGCCCCCTGGGTGATACTGGTTTTTTGCTTCCCTCTGGAATATGTAGGGGTGGGTCGTATGCCCACCTCCCTTGTTCTCTGTAAAGCACATTGTGTTGCCTCTGGGTATGAAATGCGCAATACAAAAAAGCTTTGATTGATTGATTGATGTCCGACCAGCACGCACCCTAGTGAGTTCTGCCGTGTCCCCTCCCCCACCCTGACCGCCTGTGTTCCAGGCTTCTTCCGGAGGAGCGTGACGAAGAAGGCGGTGTACCGCTGCAAGAACGGCGGCGCGTGCGAGATGGACATGTACATGAGGAGGAAGTGCCAAGACTGCCGCCTGAGGAAATGCCGCGCCGTGGGGATGCTGGCTGAATGTGCGGAGAACAACGCCCCCGACCCCCAAGTCACAACCGACTGTTCCCATGAGCTGCTGTGTCGTTGGGTAACGGGGGGGGGTGTGTGTGTCTGGTTCTAGGTCTGCTGACGGAGGTGCAGTGCCAATCCAAGAGGCTGAGGAAGGGAACCAAACACAGGGGAGGACAGGAGGAGGAGGAGAACGTGGAGAGCAGGAGCGTCAGCTCCACCAGCAGGCTGCCAGGACAGGTAGAGCTTCACCTCCTCTCCTCTCCTCTCCTCTCCTCTCCTCTCCTCTCCTCTCCTCTCCTCTCCTCTCCTCTCCTCTCCTCTCCTCTCCTCTCCTCTCCTCTCCTCTCCTCTCCTCTCCTCTCCTCTCCTCTCCTCTCCTTCCTCCTTCTCCTCTTCAGGTCTCTGGTTCCGTGGGCTGATATTTCGGACGATTCGTTTAAAAAGGAGCATTGCCGCATTGCTGTGCTAGGTTCTGTCTACCAGCTTGTCCAGAGAACAGAAGCACGTGCTGGACAGGATGGTGGAGGCGTTCCAGCAGGACAGGGCTCAGGACACCACCAACTGCCGGGTGGGTCATCGCAACCCGGATTAAAACGGTTCTCTTGTTGGATAGAGATCACACTAAGGCCGTGTTTTTCATTCGTACTCCTCATCGCGCTGTCGACATTACGGTTCCGCAGGTGTTTGAGTGGCCCTGTACACACGATGACGGAGACAGACTCGCTGACATGGCCTCCCCTCCCTCTCAGAGACTGCTGCATTTTGCCAGAAGTGTACCAGGTGAGAAGTGTACCAGGTGAGAAGTGTACCAGGTGAGAAGTGTACTAGGTGAGAAGTGTACCAGGTGAGACCACCGCATTACTTTTCTACGGACCGGAACCATCTGCTTCAGTGTGCTAGTGGCGGTTCTAGGGGGTGGCAAGGGGTGGCAGAGGGCACCCCTGAAAAAGTGCCTTGCCATCCCAGTTGTCGCCCTATTTGTACGGGGGAGATCATTTCCCCCCCCCTCCAGCTGGAACCCCTGCCACCCTTTTGCAACCCCAAGTAAAACTTGCTAGAACCGCTACTGCAACATGCCGGCTAAATCTCGTGTTCTTGCAGGGTTTGATCTTCTGGACTGTTCGGACCAGAACACTCTGCTCTCCAGCTGCTCAGTGGAGGTCATGTTCTTGCTTTCAGCACAGCAGTTCTCCCAGAACCCAGCGACCCCCAGCCCAGGTAGACCACCTGAATCCTAAGTCTTTATAATGAGGGACTGTTGGTGTTTGACTTGAGTGATGCGTTGTCGGGCGGCTGTAGCTCAGTTGGTAGAGCGGGTCGTTCAATGATTGAAGGGTCAGTCGTTCGAATCCCAGCTCCAACTGTCCACATGTCGAAGTGTCCTTGAGCAAGACACCTAACCCCAAATTGCTCCCAATGAGCAGGTTAGCACCTTGCATGGCAGCTGCCGCCATTGGTGTGTGAATGTGTGTGTGAATGGGTGAATGAGAGGCCATTTGAGCGCTTTGAGTGCTGCTAAGGTGGAAAAGAGCTATATAAGTGCAGTCCATTTACCATTTGTCCCACGTGGGTTCATTTTGGCCTCTTTTCTTTCTCACCAGTGCTACAACCTTTCGTCATCTCAACTGAGCACTGGCTGAAAAGCTTGGACTCGAAGGAAAATATACACAGTGGAGCTTCACAGAACTGTGGTAAGGCTCAGGATCCATACATCCTAGGTAGATTGACTTTACAACACAAGATCTGATGATCTTCACATGCTGGTATTCTCAAATAGGGATGTGTTTTATTATTTTTGTGCGTGTGCAGGAGTACGTGAGGACCTGCTGGGGCCGGTGCTCAACTTCTTCCACAGTATGACGGCCCTGGGGGTGACGGACGTTGAGTACGCCCTGCTCACTGCTACAGCGCTCCTGTGTTCAGGTGAAGCCCAACACACCTTTACACACCCAACGACTGTAATAGATACGTTCAAATGAGTGTATTCTCTGCTCAAGACATTATCATAGGCCTGTCTTATAAAGGGAGAAGCTGTCCTCTGTTTATTGCCCTGCCCCCTCTACCCCCAGGCCTAAACCATGCTTTATGGAAGGAGACCTCACCAGGGGTCCCTTCCTCCCAGCCATCTTTGATCTCTGTAAATGTTCACTTCAGCTGTGGACCCTCAGACCTAGCCTACTCACTGACAATTGGCTAGTGAAGTATTTGCATATGCATGTTACAACCATAGTGTTCATAATGCTCTGTTTTGATGAGAATTACTGCTCTTGGTGGATTTTCCCTTCTCTGAGAGCCCGACTTTGCAAACTCGTAAACTATTTGGAATAAAAGTAACCAGCTTGGACTTGCAAAGATGAACCTTGGCATTCTCGACTTCTCCTTTCTTAATTATTTGAATAAATCTATAACACGACAGGGTCCTCAGGGTTCCCGCGATCTCACCCTCTGATGGTTTTTCTCTCTCTACCCTCTCTCCCTCTCTCTCTCCTCTTTACCCTCTCTCCCTCTCTCCCCCTCCCCTCCATCTCTCTCCCTCCCTCCCTCTCCCCCCCTCCCTCCCTCTCTCTCCCCCCTCCCTCCCTCTCTCTCTCTCCCTCCCTCTCCTCTCTACCCTCTCCCTCCCTCTCTCTCTCCCTCTCTACCCTCTCTCTCTCTCTCTACCCTCTCCTCTCTCCCTCCCTCCTCTCCTCTCTCCCTCCCTCCTCTCCCCTCTCCCTCCCTCCTCTCTACCCTCTCTCTCTCCCTCCTCTCTCTCCCTCCCTCCCTCCTCTCTCTCTCCCTCCTCTCTCCCTCCCTCCCTCCCTCTCTCCGGGGCAGACCGGGTGTCTCTGCGAGCCGGGGCCTGTGTGGAGAATCTGCAGGAGCTGATCCTGGATCTGTTGTCCAGGGTGTGTGGGGCCCATTGTGGAGCTCCATGTGGGGCCCCGGGCCCCCAGGGCCAGCAGCGCTTCGCCCGCCTGCTAGGGAGGCTGACGGAACTGAGGACCCTTCGACACAACCACCTCACCCTGCTCAGACAGCAGCCCTGACGGACCGAAGGAGATTATACAGATTAACAGATATTTGTACATTTAATAGTTTGTACAAAACATTTTGATGGAACATTACCAGCCGTGTTCATTTCCAACATTCTTAAGCGGTTTTTACTTCTTCCACAATTTTAGTTACATGGAGCATACTGGTCAGTAAAAAGTATTTTTTTGTCAAACTGCAGTCAGTGTGTGCATCTATGACTACATCAAAAGGAAAGGACACAGACACAGCTCAGTCTCTTCAAAAGAACATTTATTTCCCCCACATGAGAAAATACTGATTCAGACAAGGTGTTTGGGGAGTAGGTAAAATCTGCAGTTTGTACAAGCTTAAAAATTCATCATGTCTCATTTCGGAACAAGGTTTGGAATTCTGGACTCAGTCAACAATAAATATAATTTTCTGTGGTTCGTTGTGGGCTACGAGAAAAAGAAAAATGTTTTTAAACCTCATTTATTAGCTTAAATAACAGACTGAACTTTTGAAGATTCACCTTCAACCAATATATAACTATTTCTTGAACTTTTGAAGATTCATCTTCAACCAATATATACCCATTTCTATATTTCTGTCTTCCATAAATAAATTACATTTCTCTGTATCAAAAAATGAGAATTTGTATAAAGAACTATTGCCATTGTGTTTTGCAGATACACATACTCACACAATGAGCCAACATTGAAGACAAGCTGAACACTCTTAAGCAAGTCAGTAATAGTTTTTTACAAGTATATACAGCCTTTCTTTAACTCGCAGGTGATTGAATTCGCATTTAAAAAACAGCGACATTAAATTAGATAAGTGTGATATACACAGACATATATACAAGTGGTTTTGAAAAACGTTAAAATGTAAAAAGCTTTTTAGAAAAGATGGCAGTAATCCATTCATAAGTCTTCCTTGTTACATATAAATATGAGAAATCTTTTCTAACCATTTGATTTCTTGGCAGTAGCATTATAGAAAATAGGATTCTTTGATCTCTGATACAGCCACTGTTACTCTATCACATTAAGGTGGCATTTGCATAATGCTTTCCTTCTTTTAATGGGGTACACTGGACACAATGGAGTCACCATCTCCACATCCAAGGCATATTTCCACCATTCTCTTTGGGAGATTAGTGGTTTGGTATTTGGGGGGGGGGGGTAAGAAAAAAAACAAAAAAAAAACACACCCAGTCCAAAACCTGTGTTGTGTACCGACGACTTCACCAGATCTCAAAGCACTGGAAGGGGTGCTTCAGATAGCATCAGCATGCTACTTACACCCATCCAGTCCTTTTAACACCTAGGAGAAACGCCATGCCTGGTAGGGCGGGGGGGGAGGGGCGGGGCTTTAGTGTATAGGTGCTGCCACTCTACAGGTAGTTGGAGGCGGCGAAGCCGTGGTCGTGGCTGACGCGGCTCTGGTGGATCATGGCGCGGTCGTACGCCACCTGGACCGACTTGCGGATGCTGGTCTTCCTGCCCTCCATCACGCGCAGCTTGTCGGCGGTGTCGTCCACGCCCAGCGGTGTCACCTTGTCCCTGGGGAGCCACTGCCTGGATACGGGGGGAGAGAGAGGCTAGGACATTCAATACTGCAGAGCACTTCAAAACACACACACACAAATCATGTCTACCTGAAAGCTATCAACACAACAAAGATGATATGACATTAATTTATATTGCAGAGCACTACACACATGCGCAGACACAGGCCGACACACACAAAAATCATGTCTACCTGAAAGCTACCAACGCAACAAAGATGATATGACATGAATTTATACTGCAGAGCACCACACGCACGCACGCACGCACGCACGCACGCACGCACGCACGCACGCACGCACGCACACACCTGAAAGCTACCAACCCAACAAAGATGCTAGCTAAGCACACAAGAGATACGCATCAGCGCTAAAGACATAACTCAGCTATGGAGGCGTAACGAGACACCCACCATGTCCTCTTGTTGTCAAAGAAGAGCACGAGGAAGAGCGTCTCCCCCGCCTCCTCCTGCCTCTGCTCCCCCAGGAGGAGCACGTCCTTGGGGGGGACGGGGATGGGGACCCCGTTGTGCAGCACGCCCTCCTGGGGCATCTCCGGGTCGATGATCTAGACAACGGGGAGAAAGCGCCTATGAGCGGTGAAGTTTGGCGTACTGTGAACGAACACACTGACAACACTTTTGTTGTTAATGTTTATTTTGATTGCTGAAAACCAGTTTGTAAATGTTGCTCAGTGACTCCCGGGTAGGAGGTAGGATGTTCTTAAGGCCCTGGAGGAGTGTGGGAAAGCAGGTGTTCTCTCACCAGGGCAGGGTACGAGGGGTATCCCCTGGAGGAGTGTAGGAAAGCAGGGGTTCTCACCAGGGCAGGGTACGAGGGGTATCCCCGACACTTGGCCCACACCAGGTCCAGGGGCTCCAGCTCAGTGTCCTCCTCATAAGGGAGGATACTATTTGCTGCAGACGGAGAGGGAAGATAAATAGATATAGATTAGATAGACATCAGATTAATAGAGATAGATGGATAGATAGATACATAGATTACATAGACAGATTAGATTAATAGATATATAGATGGATAGATAGATCAAGATAGACAGATTAGATTAATAGATAGATAGATACAGACAGATTAGATAAATATATATATGGATAGATAGACTAGATAGAAAGATTAGATTAATAGATAGATAGATGGATGGATAGATAGATGGATGGATATTTTATTGTCCTTTACACAAAATTTGTTGTTGCGTTGTAACGTTTTGCACACCGCTTTTTTTCAGGACAAGCTCACGTTTGACTTAGTTACACAAAGTAACAAACATACTACATCTAATTTACTTTTGCGTAACAGACATCAAATGTTCTCGCAACAATCAAGAGACTTATTTGTTTCCTGGACGCTCATGTTACCAATCATGATCTCAATGTCGCTGCATAATACCCGAGCCGTACCGGCGCCAGTGTAATCCGAGTCTCCGTACACGGCCTCCAGGATGGGGACTTTGGAAAGTGCTGGTTTCCCCAGACTCTTTTTGGGTGGTGAGCTGATTCTGTGTGAGAGAATGTACAGTATCAATGAGCCAGGCTGCATTAGCCGAATCAGTCACAAATAATCTACATTAGATCATAATCCATATGACAGTTGTCTTGCACGCTATTAAAAAACATTCTTGCCATGAATGCGTCAGAACATAAGAGAATGTGCACGTACAATTTCTGTCAAGAGACAAACACGACTCATTGAAGAACAATGTCTTACATTTCTTTGTGGAGAATGGGGCAGGGCTCATATTCCGAGTTGGATCCGCCATCTTTGTGCTTTTTGAACCCATTGGTGAGTCCTGACAGAGATACAGAGAGGCTAAGATGTCTAGTTCCTACACTGATTCATATGAGGAATCTACAGAAACGCGTCGGTAAGAGGACTCACCGCTCTCCAGTGCATGCGTGGGCGTCTTCTCCAGCTCGCTGTCCGAGCCGCCGGCGCTTTGACGTTCAGGCGTGGCCAGTGAGGGAGGGGCCGGGCATTTCTGGGGGGTCTTGGATGGCGTGGACAGAGGGGTGCTGGCGGCAGAGTCGGGGGTCGGGGGGGCGCTGCTCGCGTTCCCGTTCAGCAGAGCGTTGTCTTTCTCCCTGAACAGCTTGGCTCCGTTTTTAGCCTTTTTGAAGAGTACAGAAGTCCTGCGGCCGACTCCCCCCGTCGTGGGCCGAGGAGGGGTGCGGTCCGCGAGCCCGTTGACCACCACTGGCCCTCCCATGTGCAAATTGGGCGAAGAAGTCTCTTCTGCTTTAGTGCAATTCTTGTTCCCTGTATCAGTGTCGGGCGGACCGCCGTCGGAGCTCTCGCTGTCCAGCTTCAGGCGCTTGCAAGGGCGGCTAGGGGTCCTCGGGTCCCCTGTGATGGGCCGCAGGGTGGGCGGCTCCAGGGGCGCGTCGCCTCGTGGAGGGGGAGGGGCCAGGGCGGTGGGCTCCAGCGTTGGGGGCGGGGTGGATTTCAGGTCTTCTGAAAAGGGAGAGGGGGAATGATGTCAAGCTCTTCTGCATCACAAACACTAACGTCACAATGAGTTTTCAATTAGAATGTAGTGCAATGCAGAATGTCTTTGCATAGTATTTGCATAGGAAAATGATTGAATGATTTATTCTGGGGCATGTCCATTTTAGCAATAACGCCAACTTCACGGTTGTACAGTATGTTTCAGGCTTTGATTATAAGTATGACATTTTATGTGAAGTGAACAGACGAGTTATCGCTCACGACCGTGAGAGAAGGCGCACACTATGACTCATCAGTAGCTACGGGTCAACTTTTATCTGACCACTTCCCAACCTAAGCCCCCGCGGTTCACCCATTCACCGGTGAGTATTCTCGTCTTAAACCCCTTAAAAAAACTAGTCTGGCGTCAGAAGTGGGATGACATGACATGACTTGTGTGTGGCCAATGGAGAGGTAGTGAGTCCATGAGGAGATGCAGAGAGACGAGAAGAGGTGCAAAATGCACCTTGAGAGGGGGTTGTGAGGCAACCATGGCTAACAACAAGACTATGTGGGCCCTACTTACTGACTGACTGGAGACAGTGGGGTGGTTTGGGTTGTTGGTGCGTGGGGGGCTCAATTACCTGAGGACAATGTTCTGTTAGCTCATGTATGCAACTGTTCTCCTTCCACCAGATCAAAATAGCCCGTTTAGCTGCAATGTAACGCTTGTAAATTCTACGCCATTAAAACAATTCGTTGACTTTATCCCCCCCACCTTTATCCGAAGACGACTTCTCGGCGTCCTCCTCCTCCTCGTCTTCCTCCTTGATGTCGCCGTTGAGCAGGGCGTGGCGGTGGTGCTGGCCCTGGCGGTAGCGCACGTTGTTGATCTCGCGGCGCAGCAGGCGGATGCGGCGGGTGCGGGCGCCGCTGGAGCGCATGGACGTCACCACGTCCAGCTTGTCCAGGAGCTCCTTCAGCTGCTCGTCCACGGACATGTGCAGCCGGTTGTCCGGGTCCAGCAGGCTGTCCACTGCAGGGGGGAGGAACCAGACCGGCCGCCGCTGGCTTGTTAGTCACTGCTATAAAAACGCGATTGAAGTCTGATCTATATCCAGCTCGCGTTCAAAAATAAACTCAGTGTTTTTACCCAATCAGCACACTCAAAGGGAAATAGGAACAAAGCTATGACTCGTCAGGAAATTGGCTCAGATTTTTTTGCGAAAGCTTTTGACATGAGTATATTTGGCAATGCCTCATTTCTATTGCTGGATCTAGTAAGATCTAGTAGAACATCTGGTGTACAGAGAATATAAACTACACATAACATAACTACATGCAAATGCCTATATACCTCATCCACCTCAGGATTATTTATTATTTATTATAGCTATAGCGTGTACATAATCCATCCAGATCTATCTTTTTTACCCTTATTTTATACTGTATAGAAATGGTACTTATTGTGTAACTGTAAATGTGTAACTTGTAATTTGTAAACTGAGTATTGGAGTCTGTTATTGAGCATAATATGTCGGCATATTATTGAGCTTAAAAATGTCAGCAGCAACATTTCACTGTGACTGTACACGTACGTTGCATGTGACAAAGAAAGAAATCTATCTTGCCGTATTGATTTCCTCAAGCAGAGTTGAGCCTGCCTCCTGGTAATCCAACTATTGCTATTTTAGTCTCTTTTTACTTTATTTTGTAATTTGCTGCACTTTTATTTTGTATCTGAGCCCTTGTACTTATTTGTATTTGCACTTTTGTACTACTTTTTATGTTCTATAGATGTATTTTTTGCTCTGTGTTTTTACCTGTGAAGCACTTTGGTTCAGCCGCAGCTGTTGTAAATGTGCTGTACAAATAAAGATGACTTGACTGGATTTTCTCCTCCTCTCTCCTCTTTCTCCTCCTCTCTCTTTCTTCTCCTCTCTCCTCTTTCTCCTCCTCTCCCCTCTTTCTCCTCCTCTCTCTCCTCCTCTCCCCTCTTTCTCCTCCTCTCCCCTCTTTCTTCTCCCCTCCCCTCTTTCTTCTCCCCTCTCCTCTCTCTCCTCCTCTCCCCTCTTTCTCCTCCTCTCCCCTCTTTCTCCTCCTCTCCCCTCTTTCTCCTCCCCTCTCCTCTTTCTCCTCCTCTCCCCTCTTTCTCCTCCTCTCCCCTCTTTCTCCTCCCCTCTCCTCTTTCTCCTCCTCTCTCCTCCTCTCCCCTCCCCTCTCCTCTCCTCTCACGTCTCTCTGACTCACCGTCTTCCCAGGTGCAGTTGTAGAAGTTGTGTTTCTGGGGCGACTCGGGGAGGTGCATGCCCGTGTCCATGTCCAGGCCCGTGTTGTGCGCCTGGCGCTGGGCGTGGCGGAGGATGGCCCCTCCCAGGTCGCGGATGCGCAGCGCGGCGCGGTGGAACACCGTGTCCTTGCTGTTGTACAGCAGGCAGTTGGCCACCATCAGGTTGAAGTCGGTCTCCAGGTCCGCCAGCGAGCTGTAGCCGTGGTCCTCCAGCTTGGAGCGCATGGTGGCGAAGTCCATGGGCTGGCTGATGAACTCCAGGTAGTCGGGCACCTGGGGACCCGCAGGAGGTCGGGGGGGTCAGAGAGAAACCCGGAGGAATGTAGTACTGGTCTGAGTTTCCCAGAGGCATCGTAGCGCTACGTTCATCGTAGCGCTATGATGAACGCCGTAGCTTACGATGAACGTAGCGCTACGATGCCTCTGGGAAACTCAGCCCTGGCTGGCAGGCAACTAGGCAGGGACCAGTGTGAACACTAGCTACAGCCACGCGCCAGTTGTTGTGTCTTTTCAGTGGGTTCATTTAACGATGACTCCAAGCTATTTTTATCCTTTAAATAACATCTTTATTCTTTGTTCTCCTAGACATGCATTGCGTGTTGCTTGTCTCGACACCATATCACAACTGAGCTAACTTATTAACGGTAGACCCTCATTTTAAACCAACCAATCACGAGAGGACCAAATCCTTCCCTAGCAACTCAATCTTGCAATAACCTAACCAGTAACATTCTCCTTAATTTACATTACAAATCAAAATATACCACACCAGTCATTCATAATGTATGTGTCAGTATGTCCTCCTACACCACGGCTATACCTACATCCAGGATATCTACTACTCAGCATCAAACAAAAGCTATTTTCACACTTCTTGACTAGTGTCAATTGACGCTGTCATATTCTAAAAGTCATCTATCAGTTTGACAGCTGTGTCTTGGTGACTGACCTCCTTGATGTCGACCGGCTGTGCAAAGATCTGGGCCGTGTCTTTCTCCTGCAGCTGGTCCAGCGTGGAGCGCAGGAGCACCAGGACAGGGGTCAGCTGCAGCTCCAGGGCCGCCTGCTCAACTCTGACCTGTGGAGGGGGGGAATCAAAGCAGCCATTTTGGTTTTACGCGGGGCGCTTTGTGAAGAAGCTCTCTCCACCGACAAACCCAGGTATAAATGCCCCAGGGGCGCATACAGGCTGTTTGAATACTGTTCCACAATGAAATGGGGGCAGGTGAGCTTTAGGTGGGCCTCTGTCAAACAAAACAAAGGTGTCACGTCTCCTCTTTTCACACCTTCTCCCGTTTCAATTTCTCCCTCTTGCGGATGAGCTCCACCAGCAGCCGGGCTCTCTCCAGGTCGTGGCGCAGCTTCTGCCAATACCTCAGCTCCTCTCTGACAGCAGACACCTTCTCATCCACCTCAGGCTGCAAAAGCACAACAACAACATCAACAACAACACACAGGCAGGCGTCAGGGCAAACTCCACACACTGGCTGGTTTTTAGGAAGCCACTGTGACACTTCCTGGGTATGACAGGTGCATAGAATGAAGTTCTGTCAACTACACGCTTTAGGCTGTGTGTCCACCGACGAGCTGTATGTAGCTGAACAGCGCCGAGCTTACAGCTGTGTAGAGCGCACTAGAGCCGGAGTTTAGAGCTGGCTAGGCTACCGATGTTTTACAGCTACGTTAGCAACGAGTGTCATGTTTTTTCAGACTGCAGATTAACTAGCCAAGTTAAGATAGCTAGCTAATGTTAGCTAGTGCTAACGTTCGCCGTCTCTGCGGTTTTTGTCAAAATCCGACCGCTGTCGTCATCAGAACAGCCTTTTACAGCCTGCGCTCTAGCTCAAAATGTTAAACTTTTTTCCAACTGCCAAAAAAGCCTAGAGCTTATGGTGCTATAGCGCTAAAAAGCGCTTGGAACACAGCTCTCGTCTCTATAGTGCCCTAGAGCGCATTACCCATTGTAAACAATGAGAAAACAGCGCCAGCTCTAAAATACAGCTTGCCGGTGGACACGCACCCTTACACCGCCGACCCTTGTGAGTCTGGGGGAATCCGTGACCTCTGACCTGTTCAGTGTTCCTCTGGGGCTGGACGTGGGCGTGGACGCGGCGGATGAGAGGCACCCCGCTCCGAGACTGGCGCTTCAGCAGCCAATAGTTGTGTATCCTCTGCATGAACTGGTTCTTCCTCTGGATGAGAATTCCCTTGCAGATGATGCTTAGCCTGTGAGAGACAGAGAGATGAGTTTATCCCACCGTACGGTAGATCTTCCCAGTTGTAGTTGTTCAAAAGGAGCTTGTTCTGTTTATAAAACTGGCAGAAAACTGACTACTTGAGATTGCTATTCTTGCACTACGCCTTCAGCACTAGTTTATGCTCTTAGTCACTTGTTTTAGAAAGGAGATGCACTTGTGATTTCTGGCAAGTAGTAGTACACTGGCTTTTCCTACGTTAAATGCAATTATAGTTAATCGCTTTGGATAAAAGCGTCTGCTAAATGGCTGTAATGTAATGTACTTCATGACATTACGCTGCCAATTCAGCTGAACACGGACCTGTGCGTGGGGATCTGGGGTACCGTGACCATGGGCGTGGCCGCCCTCCGGGCCGCCGCCTCCGCCGCCTTCTTCCCTTTCCTCCCCCCTCCCTCCTTCTTCCTGCACCTCTTCTGCACCGCCGGATCCGACGGCGTGTAGGCGCTGCGCCCACGGCTCGCCCTCCCCCTGTCGCCCACCACCCTCCCCTCGCTGTCCTCCTCCTCCTCGTCCGACCCCGCCTCCCGCCCCGGCGGCGAGTGCGCCTCGCAGAACGCTGTCTTCTTCACCGAGAAGGTGGTGCCGTTGGCGTTGGTCTCGCGCACCGGGTCGATCTTCATGAAGAGGCCGGCGCGCTGGGCGCAGGTGACGTGGAACGCCGTGTAGCAGTTGGCCTTGTGGCACTGGATGGACGCGCCCCGCCCCTTCTGCTTGCACAGGTAGCAGGTCAGCTTCCAGCGGGCGGGGGGGATGTTGGCCACGCCCTCCACGGGCTCCAGGAACACCGTGTTGGCGAAGCACACCTCGGGGATCCAGATGGCGCACACCACGTGCCCCCAGCGCCCGTCGCTGGTCTGCTTGAAGGCGCCGCCGCGGTTGGGGCACAGCACGCAGTCCACGGGCCTCTGGGGCGACTGCAGGCAGCAGCGGCACAGCCACTGGCCCTCGGGGACGTAGGGGACGCCGTAGCACTCCTGGTGGACGGCCAGGTTGCAGGCGTCGCAGAAGAGGATGACGTTGCTGTTGAGGCACTCGTCGTCCAGGCACACGCAGCAGAAGGCGTCCTCGTCGATGGCGCTCTGCGACGGCGCCCGGGTCCGCGCCTCCCGGTAGGACTCCTCCTCCAGGCGGTCCACCAGCAGTTCGAAGGTGTCGGGGGAGACGGCGGGGTGGCCCTCCGACGCCCGCTTGGCGTTGACCATCTCCAGCCAGGCGGCATCCTCCTCGTCCATGTCGTACTCCGCCTCGTTCTCCTGCTCCTCCGCCGAGCGCTCGATGTAGCGGTAGTACGCCGTGGGCAGCGGGGCGACCTCCAAGGGGGTGAAGGTCTCCAGCACGCGGAAGGAGGGCTCGGGGAGGGGCGCGTGGTGATTGTGCGAGGAGCCGGTCTTGTCGTGCGAGCCGGGACAGTGGTTGTGGGCGGACGTGGACGTCGGGGACGAGGCGGAGGCGGAGTGTCTGGAGTCTTTCCGCCGGCCTCTCGCCGTGGCCGCCTTGCGCCCGGGGTGGGGGCCGGCGGCGGGGAAAGGCTGCTCGCTGTTCTCCTTGTTGCTGTTACACTCGGCGATGTCCTGGGCCGTCATCTCGTCCTCGGTGATGACCGTCATGGGGTCGAGGATGGAGACGCGGTGGAGCCTGCCGTCCAGGTCCACCTCCACCACCTTCTGGGCCTGCGAGTAGGTCAGGGTCTCGCGCGTGGGGGACACTTTGAGGCTGTAGGGGGAGGGGGAGCGAGGGCGGGCCCGGCCTCGACCCGTGGAGGAGGTGGCGCCGCCGCCACCGTCCGACCTCCTCTCTCCCGCGGCCGGCTGGCCCCTCCGCCGTGGCTTCTTCATGGGCCTCCGACCACGCCGCCCTCTACGCCCACTGCTGCAGCTGCGGGGAGAAGAAGAGCTTGGATGTTCAAGTTCAAAATGTTTATTTGTCCCATTACTGGGCAATTTGGGTAGCAGGCAAGTAAAAACATGAAAACAAGTGATACAACATGACAAAATACAATACAAGTGCAATACAATTATCTCATCAGTGACCATCATCATCACATCGTCCATCACGGCCACCACCCCATCAACATCATCATCGTCGTCATCATCATCGATGTGGCGCCAACATAATATGCATAGTTTAGTCCTTGTTAATATATACTTGTATGCAACTAATGTATCCATGCTTGACACATCAGTTGAAAAACTCAACAAGAAAATATGTAACATTAATATATTAATATATACTCACTCTCAGACACTTATGGTATTGATTTACTGGTATGGAAATTATAACAGCTGAGCCCAAAAAAAAGAAGCCTATTCCATTACATGCCACTGCATGGCATGCCTGATTTAAAAATGTGCTGTGCAGTATCTAACCAATTATCGACACAGTAGCTTATGGACAATAAATTATCAGAAGTTGACATGTTAGGGTATGTGTGAGTGTGAGATTCTCTCACACAACACAGAGAGATTGCACTTTACATTTGACTCGCTGACTAAAGGGTTGAAGGCCAAACTCGTGTGTGTTATTATTTTCCTGCTGATGGAGGCGGGATCAGACTAGTGCCTAAAAACATTCCTTCACACTTTGGAATTTGAAGTAAGACAACGAGCTTGCAAACTACACCAAAGCATAATGATCCCTGAAACGTGCGTGATGTCCTGCTGTCCAACAGCGGAATGCATAAAATGTACAAAACATAACTAGCAAGCAAAACGACGGGTAGGTTTTTATAGAGTATCTCATAACCGCTGGCAACTCCACGGCCTGGTCGACACGCCCACACGACCGACATCCAATCACATCTCCCGGCAACAGGACAGAGACATCTCCCGACCAATCGTTGTGAAGATTTCCATAATCGAGTGTCCTTATTTCAGAGTGAAATGTCAGCCATTTTTACCGCTTCAATTCGGTGTCAATAGCTTCACCGAAACATAAAACCTGATTAACTAGCAAACCAGATACACTGTGAACCACGACAGTACAACACAACACACCTGAGGGAATGCACTGGTCAAGAATACTACAATTACAGTAAAATCATACGGATACAACTTTGCTGTTGGCTAGCTAGCAGCAAGCAAATGCCAAGCTGTTAGCTAGCCAGCTAGCCCAAACCGGGCTGTGTATCCACAAACGTCAGCTAGCTATCTAGAATGCTGTCGGGAATTACAAGTGCACTTAAAACTTAGACATATACAACACCCTCATCTTCTTCACACATATGACAAAACCCCACCCATACGTATTATCTTCTTACCTTATCTAGAGAGCTAGTGAACTGGCACCGTCCTCAGCAGACGGGAATAAACAGCTTGCACTGCAATGGCTGGCTAGTGGTCCGCTAGCCAGCTGCTAGCTTGCTCTCTACCGAGCTAGCTCACCACTTTGGCCGTAAAAGCCGGCGGTTAAAAACGCATCTCTCTCCACGACACGTCATTTAAGAGACAAATGTTGGCGTAAAACATAGATTGTGTAGTAGCTTGAAGTTGGGTTTAAAATGGTAAAGTTTACGAGCCAGTTGAGCTAGTGACGACAACTGTGAGCTAGCTGTTAGCTTCGGCTAACTGGCTATGGGAGCCTCGGATGTGCTGGATACTTGTTCAGAGCGGGGCTTCAGTTAACGAGCACAGAACACGCCCCTCGACCAGGGGCCAAATATACTTGATTTAGAAGTGTTTAGCAGGACAACTAGGCTTCTTTAGGTGAAATATTCACTCTGATATTCATGATCCATGTGTATATCAGTACAGGGTCAGCCTGTTTCAACGTTTTTTTGTTTTTTACTACTAGATCCATAGGGCATGAGCCTACTTTTGTCACACTTCCAGAAAGTTGGTCAATGGTCTAGGGAGCGCGCACTGCATCTCACTGTACACTTGGAGGCGCAGTTGAGCTGCACCCCGGAGTGCACCATGGAGGAGTGCAACCACTTCTCCCAAAGCATAATGCGTCAGACATTGGGGCAAATGCTTCTGTCAGGCTCAGTGGCAGCCAGGGTGCAAACCATTAACAAATCCCATGATTTAACTCCCTCCACTTCATTCTCCGGCACCTGGAATCCACAGGCACCTATGCCAGGATCTTGTTTGTTGACTTCAGCTCGGATTTCAACACCATCCTCCCACTCACTGTGGAGGGCGTGCTCTCCCAGATGCGCATGCCCAACCCCACCTGCAGGTGGATCATGGACTTCCTGTCTGACAGGAAGCAGCACGTGAAACCGGGCAAGCATGTCTGACTCAAGGACCATCGGCACAGGCTCCCCCCAAGGCTGTGTACTTTCCCCTCCACTCTTCTCCCTGTACACAAACAGCTTCACCTCCAGCCACCGGTCTGTTAAGCTCCTGAAGTTTGCAGTCGACACCACCCTCATCAGACTCATCTCCTAGGGCGACGAGTCCGCCTACAGGTGGGAGATTGACCAGCTGATGTCCTTGTGTGGCCAAAACAATCTGGAGCTCAACGCTCTCAAGAGAGTGGAGATGATTGTAGACTTTAGGAAGAATCCAGCCCCCCTTCCCCCCATCACACTGAATGACACCCCAGTGACCACTGTTGACTCCTTCTGCTTCCTGGGCATCACCATCTCCCGGGACCTCAAGTGGGAACTTTACCTCACCAAAAAAGCACAGCAGAGGATGTACTTCCTGAGGCAGCTGAGGAAATTCAACATGCTCAAGGCAATTACCCAATTACTCCTTAATCTTCTACACCTCCTTGAGTCCATCCGCACTTCCTCCATCACCATCTGGCACTCAGCCGCAACAGACGAGGGCAGACTGCGGCGCATCATCCGCTCTGCTGAGAGGGTGATTGGCGGTAGACTGCCCTCCCAAAAGACCTGCACGCCTCCAAGACCCTAAATGAAGCCAATAAGATCGTCCTCTCCTCCTCCCTCCTTTCCTGGAAACGGTCTCTTTGATGTGTGTGCCAGGCTGCTGCAGATGTTCTACCAGTCTGTGGTAGCCAGCACACTGTTCTTTGCCATCGCCTGCTGGGGAGGCAGCATCAAGCCTGGGGAGTCAAACAAGCTGAACAAGCTGGTGAGGAGGGCCGGCTCTGTCGTGGGGCAACAACTGGACAGCCTGGAGACTGTGGCAACTTTCCATTCTAGACAACCCCCTCCCATCCCCTCTATGACGAGCTGTGGCAGATGGGGAGCACTTTCAGCCACAGGCTCCTCCCACCCAGGTGCAATACGGAGCGGTTCAGACGTTCCTTTGTGCCAGCAGCCATCAGACTGTATAACAGTGTAACATTGAGTGTTTCTGAGTGTTGTGGAGGTGTGCATGTGTTTATGTATGTGTATTACCAGATAGTATTACTAGATATATCTGTACAGCCTGGATGTATGTACAGGTATGTATGTATGTATGTATGTATGTATGTATGTATGTATGTGTACTCATATACATATATATTTATACAGACTAGACTATGTATGTACATATTCTTTATTTACTCTATTCTATACTGTACACATGCTGTACATTTGGATGTATATAGTCCCTGATCATCAGCACTGTACAGACACGAAAATGAATTTCCTGTAAAGGACAATAAATAATCGATCATAAAGATGTCAGAACTAGAACTGAACTTGCTGAACCCTGTGATGGGCAACAGAGGACAGAGGACGAACTGTATCATTCACAATTTATTGTGAAAACAAAGTTCTACAAAACATATGCCATAAATTCCATAATGTCCTTACATAGAAAATAACATTTATACTGTGGCGTGCACAGTTAAGCAACATGACATTGTAAGTAGTAAGTAAGTAACATTAAATTGTGTCACATTTTAATAATTGAAACCAAAGATATCACTTGTTGGGGGAGGCGGGGGGGATTCAAAAGAGAAACCACCAATCCAGCACTTTACTTTCTACTAAGCCCACCACCACAGTATGTGTGTGTGTGTTGTGTGTGTGTGTGTGTGTGTGTGTGTGTGATTATTCTAAAACTGCTGATTGGGTTGCATCAAGTTGAGTGTTATCTGGCACAGCATGGGATCACGGGGATATTGTCAATGTGTTTCTTCTCTTGGAGTCGCGCCTTGGGAATGGCACAAAGTTCTTCACCTCTTTAAAGGATAATCCTACAGAGCAACAGCAAAGAACGGAATGATAAGTTGTACAAAAGGACCACATCCACTATCAGATACATTTGAAAGTGATTGCATTTCAAGATTTGAAACCAGTGGAAAAAATCCTCTGGCATTTTGCTGGAGACTTACGCTTCCAGTCCTCTAGGGGCAGTGTGGCGTTGTCGTGGCTGTCATCGTAGGGCTGTGGCTCTGGGCAGTCTTCTGGGTCCCTCAAGCCATCAAAATAGGGGTGTGCCAGGGCTCCTTCTGCTGACACCCGAGCCTCACCATCAAGAACCAGCATCTTCTCCAGCAGGTCAACAGCTGGAGGTTATGGAGAAATAAAGTCAGAAACATGTCATATGGATGTCATATGGAGGCTACCATCAAGCCTCAGTTCTTTATTAGTCCACAGAATTGGCATGTGCTTTTACAACTGTGATTTGAATGCAGTTCTGTGAATTCACCTTGTGCACTGGCTCTTGGGAACAACGAATTGAAGTCCTTTCGTGGAAAGTGAGGGAGCGTTTTCACGTAGCTTTTGGCCTGTTTGCAGAAGGAAGATACAAGAGACAACTCAATTTCATGTGCTGACAAAATACAAAAGGTTGAGAACAGATTTGTGGGGCATATTCCAATAAGAAACAAATGCCTCACACATTATTTGAAAACATTCAGTCTGGTTATGGCATCATCCAAGTGTCAAATGTACCTCTGGACTGTCAAGTTTTTGTATGAATTCAGGTCCTGGTACTCCAGTCACTTTCATAATCTGGGTCAGCTGGTCCATATCTGGTTACAGTCAAGGGTCTCTCCGGCCAAAAACATTCGGACATGTCAGGCCCGTAGCCAGGGGGGGGGGATCGGGTGGATCGAACGAACCCCCCCTCACGACCAAAGGTCCCGAATTTAAGCCCACCTCCCTTGTTCTCTGTAAAGCGCATTGTGTTGCCTCTGGGTATGAAATGCGCTATACAAATAAAGCTTTGATTGATTGATTGAAGACCCCCCGTCCCCCGTCAACAACTCGCACGCCAATCAAAATAATCTGTCAGCACCCCCCCCCTCAACAACTTGCCGAGCAACGGGATCTTTGCGAAATAACCCCCCGCTTCCACAAGGCTGGCTACCACCTGCATGTTAATGTATTCAGATATCTAAAAAGGTGGCCACAGACAAGGGTTGGACATTTCCTTAATTTCTTGCATCCTCACAGTGATAGAGTAAGGTGGCAAGGAATCAATGAAAGACTTTTGAGATTCACCCATAAAATAATACATGCCCATGAGGCTGAAAAGATACAGTCTTTTCCTTTGAAGAGGGTCTTCCCATTAATCATCTCTCCCATGATGCACCCCACGGACCAAACATCCACTGTGAGTTAAGGAGTAAGAAAACAAACATTAGAGATAATTAATCATGTAAATGGTGACCTGAAGGCCAAGTTACAGAATAAGTTAGAAAATATATGACAGGCAATTCAACTTAAATTGAATTAACTGATGAACTAGTGTAAGCACTTCCAAAAATAAGCCAACTGATCAAATGACTGTCTTAGACATGGTACTACTGACTACTTGACATGCTGAGTAAATCAAAGCCCCTGTTTTAGTGTGGGTGAGAGTGTGTAACAGCTATTATTGTCTTGCCAGTCTGAGTGTAGTGCATCCAGTTTAGAATGACCTCTGGGGCCCGGTACCAACGGGTCACTACATAGCCCGTCATCTCTGCCTCAGCGTGGCGAGCCAGACCAAAGTCCAGGATCTGAATGAACGAGTAAAAGGAGCATTATTCTCATTGATTTGACTTCTGCACCTATTGATTGAATCAGGATACACACCTTCAACTCGCAGTCTTGGTTGACAGCCAAGTTTCCAGGTTTTAGGTCCTACAACAGAAAATTAAGTAAAGAAATGAACAGTTTTAAATATACAGTTGCAGATAATATACTGTAGTCTGATAGATCTTGTTGATGAATTTTGACACACTAATATAACTCTAAGTATTACTTCTTTACAACTGTCATACAACATACAGTTTATAGCTTAATTCCATCCTTGAATTCAACATATTTTCTAAACAGTACAATTGGGTGGGTATAACCAGCTCAGTGGCCTTGCGGTAAGTGTCCGCCCTGAAAGTGGGAGTGTGAGTTCAATCCCCGGCCGAGTCATACCAAAGACTATAAAAATGGTACTCGATGACTCCCTGCTTGGCACTCGCATCAAGGGTTGGATTGGGGGTAAGTCCCTGCAATATACTAGCGTCATGTTGATGTACTTGTACATCAAGCTGCCGCACGCTACAGAAATAGAAACAGCAGATAGGCTCCTGCCCTACTAGGCCCGAGAAACATTGCTTCTCAAAGGCTTACTTATTTACAATTGGGTGGTGTAGTAGAAAGAAAAGCAATAGCCAGGGTGTGTCTTAACAACTCTAGACATGCATACAGACACCTCAGAGGGAATACTGCTCAGGCTACTCATCCTACCTGTTAGGGCAGAGTAGCTATGAATCAATGCCAATGAAGAATTAAAAACAATCTTCCCATGTTAAGTAATAGAAATGATCTCCGTTTTATGCCAGGTTTCTGTACCATTTCTCAATTCACTTACCCTGTGAATGATGCCAGCTTTGTGAATGTACTGTCGTGGCAAGAAAGGGAAAAAGCAGCGTGGTATCAGTTACTGTAGTGTTATCAAGTAGTGTGAGTAGGTAGCTAAGAGTAGTAATCAATGCAGACCAAGATCGATAATGCTGCCGTCACGCAACTGTCTCCTTTCAAGTAAACAACCTCACCCTTAGTCCGCAGAGCATCTGATAGACAAGGAACTGGACTCTGTCCTCTGAGAGAAGCCCGCGGACTTTAGAAAGGTCTGTAAACATGTAAGGCATCACCAGGTAGCTAGATGGACGGACGGACGGATAGACACACACAGACAGACAGACAGACAGAGAAACAACATTACAACAAAGGAAAACCCCATCTTAACATCATTTACATGCATAGCGAGACAGTATCACTTCCTTGTAGTTCCTCTTAATTCTTTTAACGGTGTCCAGACGACTGAGTTCTGTTCAGAGTTTAGAGGAAACTCAATCCTGCTCTCTGAGACTTGGAGGAATTACAGGGGATCAACATCCAGATCCAGCGACCGATCGGGCTAGTCCCCAATAAGAGAAAACAATTTCCTGTGTTCTGAGAAGAGTAAGGTCACTGGGTAATAGCAGCTACTGTATGCGTAAAGCCTGTTCATATTTGTCCTGTGATTGGCCATCCTGTTTGGTTACCTCAGTGGTAATCACTACTTGCCCTCAAGGGGGTTTAAGCTGTTTTTGGGGGGTCAGTATCTACACATTCTGCTAAATAATCAAAGACACCTCTTACATGGCCTGTGGGGCTTGTCTTGTCTGATGTCACAGCTGCGAATATACTCACAAGTCTTGAAAGTCGTCCAGCCCGTGGGCAGGAGTAAACACATCCAGGAGTCCTATCACCTGGAGGAAGGGAGGGACGAACAGGAAGTCAAGGAACAGGTTCTGAGTGTCAGAGCTTTATTGAGAAAATAGAGTTCCCCCATTTACCTGTGCAAGTGTGTGGCCTGATACTCACATTTTCATGTTTCATGTGCTTCAGAAGTCGTAATTCTCGATAGGCCCTCTTAGCGAAAATCTCTGACTGGAAGGGCCTGTGTAGCTTTTTGATGGCTATTTTCTCTTTAGTCTTCCCGTTTATTGCTGAGCTGAGGCAGGGGGAAACAATATCAATGCAATAACATTACATTCAATTATTTCAACATTATTGTCCTCCCCAGAATTGTGTAGCCTTCTGTAGGCTACACCAAATAAAATGCTCCTAGGATTCAAGAACACAATAAAACCCTAAGATTGAGTAATAATGCTTACAAGTCATTGGAAGTAAAACCGTGTCCTGAACGATGAGCGCTGACTGCAGAATCTTAAAGGTATTGCTTATAGTAGCCTAACATTTATTGCAAACGCACCTTATCATCACACAAAACGATGAGTAAGCTATTGTTTATGCTGTGTCATTCGCATTTGAGCGAGGTTGATAGAAAAAGCTACTTTTAAATCCACTATTATATCCCTTGAGATTAAAGCCACAGCAGAAACTGTAACATTGTATCATAACAAAAGCAACCATAACAGGCTAGTGTGTGAGAACCTGTTTGACAATAAAAACAGCCAGCATGGGGCTGGCGTTTACAGTAACGTCAGCGACTCACCATACGGAACCGTACGCCCCTGTTCCGATTTGTTTCAATCGAGAGTACTTCTCCGGGACTTCCCATACTGTGCTGTTGATCTCCTCCCGGAGATATTGTGTCTGGGCCTCCATGTTGAGCTTCGACACAAACGATCAGTAGTCAGCAGAGAGACTAGAGCGCACGGCAGGCTACTTCTTCCCACCTCCTACGCTCTGCAACCACCACTTGTTAAAAAGGTCACGGCAGCACTCGCACTAGCGTACTGTCAATCGCTTATTAGTCTAATCGCTCATTGGAAAGCACAGTAATGGTCCATCTACAGTAGACGAAGAGAGTGGAGACAGCTGCTCCGTGTAAACGAAACAACTATTTACTTTCTCTTTTACTATAAGCTACTTAAAGATGTAAACAGCAGTGCAGCGATGATTCTTCATGGCGAAATCCAGCAACTAGGCTAATGATGTCATCAAATCACCGCCTTAAAAGAACTTCCAGTATTCGTGCATTCTGTTCCGCTGCACACAGAACTTGCTATAACACGTCCCTAACCATGACTCCGGTTTCCGTTCACACCCACACTGGTAGGCGGCGGTACTGTACTTGTGATAAATAATGATTCTTTATTGTTTATGCACCAGGACGTCAGAGCTCATGAAAGAAAACAAGAGGAACACAGATTAAAATGAACTCCACTGCACAACATCTCAATTCAATGTATTTGACCACATTAATAGGCCTATGTTTTGGCTCATAAAATATGCCTATTATTATGGAAAAATAAATATACAAGAGATTCGAGATTCAATCCGTTTATTTCGCCATGTACAGTAGGCCTACACATACTAGGACTAGGGCATACATTGATGAAGACGACATATGACAGGGTGCACAACAGTAGGCTAAAGAACAGTGCAAAGACATGACAGTGCAAATGCAATACAAAATACAATGCAAATATAAAATACAATATAACCAATAACAAGAAAAAGAAAGGGCCAATACAAATTACTCAATATATACAGAATAGTTTGGTGAATAGCGTGCACGTGAAGCGTGTGGTGTGATAGGTGAGCGATGTTTTATAGTGTGCTGTTGAGATATGTGGAACAATCAGAGGTCGAGTGCAAGTGGTGCAAAGGGTATAGCGTGAGTGTGGGTGGGTGGAGGGGGGGTCGTGGGGGGACGCAAGCCTGGTTGATGAGTCTGGTGGCTGTAGAAAGCAGATTTTGTGGCACTCGATGGACCGCAGACTCCTGCCAGAGGGTAGTGGTTCAAAGAGACTGTGACTGGGATTGGAAGGGTCGGCCACAATCTTTCTGGCCCGTTTGTCCTGTCAGTGAATGAGCTTCGATTAGTTCATTTGAAAAAATCCTTAGTCTCTTTTGTCCACAAGGAACACAAACATTTGCAAGGGTGGGTGGGGGTGCTCATTGCATGTTATGCTTTTGTGATGTCCCTACCCTAGGAGGTGAGACCTTAGGGGGTGGCTGTAGCTCAGGATAATTTTTGTAAGGCTAAGTTTGCAAATGTTAGTTAGTTAGTAGATGATTAAAGAGAAAAAAGAGACTGCGTCCATTTTTTTTGTATGATGTGCAATCTTTTCAATGTTTGATTTTGAAGTAATCCAAAAGATCAATTGTTTGAGATCAATTGTTTTGTGAATTAATGTATAGGCTACTTATTACAAAAATGGCATGTAGGGTTAGTATTCAGTAACTATATTTCAAAGTAATCTAATCCCACTGACTATTGTTGCCTACTTGCTTTGCATATCTTGCGTATCAATAGATGTCTCATGCCCGTGTCCACTTTCGCTTTGTCATTTGACTCCGGAAAGGCGTGAAGAGTTGGCCAAGTGACTGGAAAGGTGTGAAGAGTTGGCCAAGTGACATGCAGTAGTGTAATTATTAGCCTACTCATGGGAGTGGCTGACAGGTCATCAATCAGACCTGTTGGCAATGCTTAGCGCAGGCTGCAGACAATTTTAATAGGGCTGTATCAATGTAATGGTCTGTTCTCTCTACTGTAGACAGTATAAGTCGTCTGCGCAGCTGCGCCTATGAAATTGTTGACCACAAGATGGAAGCAAAGCAACGCATTACGAGTTGAGATCCTTCAACATAAACTCAAAACCATATGAACCAACCAAAGTCATTTAGGATTTTAGGTATACTTCTGTTCAGTGATTACTACACCAGTCCATCCAATTATCATGTGTCTGACTGAATATTTTCTGTGTGTGTGTGTGTGTGTGTGTGTGTGTGTGTGTGTGTGTGTGTGTGTGACTTGTAACTTGTGACTTGCTTGATCTCATGTGTGTGACTTGCGACTACTAATAGTAGTAGTAGTAGTAGTAGTAATACAAAGAGCGTGAAATGTACTGTATACTTGGTTAAAGAGTGTGATATGTACAGTGTACATGATTAAATAGTGATAGACAGATAGATAGATAGATAGATAGATAGATAGATAGATCAATTCTTTATTGTCCTCTACAGGAAATTCATTTTCATGTCTCTGCAGTGCTACACATAAAACAAACCCATTATCATAAAATCCCCACATTTACCATTGAGTCCCACATTTACATATAATCACCAGCCATATTTACACATACACACCCCCCTGTGCATACATTTGTACACATTGCATATGATGATTGAAGGGTTATTATGGCGCCGTCTTGCTGAGGAGTGAAACGGTAGAGGGAACGGAGCTCTCTCCAGGCCAGGGCTATTTATCTGCGGGCTGATGGGAGCAGAATGAGAGAGGGGGCGGAGGGGGTGACTGGGGTCAGGCGCTGGGGCGTGAGCTCTGTTTGGGGGGTGTGACGGCTCGGTTGTTGAGGCCTGAGAGGCCGGGGGGGGGGGGGGTGGGGAGGCAGGTGATTTTAGAGGCGGAGTGTGATAGATTAGAGGTGTGTGTGTGATGCGGAGGCGTTTGTTTTTGTTGGGGGTAGTGAGCGGGATGAGGAAACAGGGGGAGCAACATAGGAGGATAGGATGGATGATGCTCTGGTAGAGCAGAAGCAGGAGGTGAGGGGGCGACAGAAAGGCGCTGAGTTTGCGGATGGCAGAGTGTGATATGTACATGGTTAAAGAGTGTGATATGTACGTGGTTAAAGAGTGTGATATGTACTAGTACATGGTTAAAGAGTGTGATATGTAGTGTACATGGTTAAAGAGTGTGCTAAAGAGTGTGATATGTACAGTACATGGTTAAAGAGTGTGATATGTAGTGTACATGGTTAAAGAGTGTGATATGTAGTGTACATGGTTAAAGAGTGTGATATGTAGTGTACATGGTTAAAGAGTGTGATATGTAGTATACATGGTTAAAGAGTGTGATATGTAGTATACATGGTTAAAGAGTGTGATATGTACTAGTACATGGTTAAAGAGTGTGATATGTAGTGTACATGGTTAAAGAGTGTGATATGTTCTAGTACATGGTTAAAGAGTGTGATATGTACTAGTACATGGATAAAGAGTGTGATATGTACTAGTACATGGTTAAAGAGTGTGATATGTAGTAGAACATGGTTAAATAGTGTGATATGTACTAGTACATGGTTAAAGAGTGTGATATGTAGTGTACATGGATAAAGAGTGTGATATGTAGTTTACATGGTTAAAGAGTGTGATATGTAGTGTACATGGATAAAGAATGTGATATGTACTAGTACATGGTTAAAGAGTGTGATATGTAGTAGTACATGGTTAAAGAGTGTGATATGTAGTGTACATGGTTAAAGAGTGTGATATGTACTAGTACATGGTTAAAGAGTGTGATATGTAGTAGTACATGGTTAAAGAGTGTGATATGTACTAGTACATGGTTAAAGAGTGTGATATGTAGTTTACATGGTTAAAGAGTGTGATATGTAGTGTACATGGATAAAGAGTGTGATATGTAGTGTACATGGTTAAAGAGTGTGATATGTAGTATACATGGTTAAAGAGTGTGATATGTAGTGTACGTGGTTAAAGAGTGTGATATGTAGTGTACATGGATAAAGAGTGTGATATGTAGTGTACTCCTCAGAATTATTTATTATAGCTATAGCATTTTCAAAACACACCCATGCACCCATATCTCGCTGATATGCAAAAGAAAATACAAAAGAAAATACATGAAAATACATAATTCCCCCCCAACAAGAATGGGCTCTTTCTATAACTGGATCAACAGATATGTGTAATCACAATCCAGGACTTGCATTGGACTGGCTGCTCATGGCTGCTTTGAAATCTAGACAAAAACAACTGTTATTAAATGAGATTGTGATAGGTCAAAAGAGAGGGAAAATGTGTGTGTGTGTGTGTGTGTATGAGATAGAGAGAGAGAGATAGATAGAGAGAGAGAGAGAGAGAGAGAGAGAGAGAGAGAGAGAGAGAGAGAGAACGAGATAGAGGGAGAGATAGAAGCAGACCTTTTCAAAATAGGCCACTGTACTGGGAAGACCATTCTATTTGTGTCACCGGAGTGACAATGGCGTCCACCTAAAGAGTCTTAACAAACAAATTAAAGGTGGGGTTCACTCTCCCTCTCTCTCAAGAGAATTAATTATTGGTATCAATCAATGATGCTATCTCTCAGTGCCTCTCGGTTAAAGAGAGAGACAGAGGCAGACAGTGGCATTTAGCTATGATTAATGAAGTGACCTTCCCTACAGCCTTGGCTGTGTTCTAGAAAATCTATTCCATTTCAAAGTGACCTACGGGGCTGCTGGGAACACCCATGCTCTCAGCATCCAAATGTACTTAAACCCACTAGGGGTCCCGGCACATGGAGCTCTCCATCTCTCCTCTCACATCTCTCCCAGTGTGAGGTGGTCACGCAGAGTTGCGATGGCGATCAACAACAACACATTCTCTCCCGTCTTGAAGACGTTTCGTTCATTTTTTAAAATATTTTTTTTATAGATATTTTTTAGGGCTTTTCACCTTTTAATGGGACAGGACAGTTTGAGAGAGACAGGAAACATGGGAGAGAGAGAGGGGAGGACATGCGGCACAGGACCCGAGCCGGGAATTGAACCCAGGTCTGCCACGCGAAGGACTAGCCTTCATATGGGGCGCACCCCGTTTTGTTCATTTTTAATAGATTCCCATTTGGTGGCGGGCAGGTATGCACACACAGAGAGAGAGAGAGAGAGAGAGAGAGAGAGAGAGAGAGAGAGAGAGAGAGAGAGAGAGAGAGAAAGAGAGAGAGAGAGAGAGAGAGAGCATCAATCAACAGTCATTACCATTTTATAGGAGTTTGCTCCAGCCCAGACGGTGCCAGCCTGTAGCATGGCAGGCTCTTGGAGGGCCCCACAGAGCCACTTTGCTGTGCCTGGGAGGTATGTACCTGTCTGTGCTCTAATTCATCTTATCTGCTCATTAATGACGATAGCAGGGCAGTGCAGCATGAGGGACTTTAGTTTACCACCGTTTCTTGGCAGTTTTCCCACTCTGGAGTGGCCTTAATCAGTTCCAGTTGATTGTGCGTTAGCCTACATACTATGCAGTACATTTGTGGGTCGTGAGATATGGAGGAGATTTAATAGAAGCAGAATGATATATTACTACATCTGCTTATATTATAACACATATGCATTCAATATTTTGCAATTATGATGACTCAAAGTCTAAACTACAGTACATCAACTGAGTAAACCCTGTAAATGTGATTATGTTTGGAAATGAGTGAACATACTACCATGTCTGTGTGTTCTGCTCTCCACCAGCTCCAAGCTCTGCTGGGTTTGGGGTCTGGTCAGACTGGCCTGACCTCAATGACCTTTGTGTTAAAATTGGAGCATCACTGGACTGAGTGATACTGTATTGATACTGAATATTATTTATCACCTAATAATGGTACCTTGTAAAGTTAGAACAACAGAGACAGCAACAACATTGGACTGGTGAAAAACTACAAGGAAAGCTAGCTTGTGCAGATCATACTGGCTCTCATTCAATATTCAAGAATCTTGCTTGCTTTGTTGATGAGAACATACTGTAGTCACTTTTACAGTTAAAGCCAGATTACAAATCCTTCCAACTAGACTCAATTCTTCAATCTGGTATCCTAACTTGTTTTCTCCTCATTGTCTACACCATGATTATAATTCAGTCATAGAATCATTGTCACATATTCTAAATGGCTGTTATTTGTATAATAGGATGTACATTGCAAGGCATGATATAATTGTTTATTTATTAGTTCAGGACATAATTCCATATGTTCCATTTTCCTTCAAAATATACAAACACTCTTGTCTCAACTACAATGTTCAAACTGTGCAATAGTGAATATGATGCCAAATGTTACAGCTACAGTAATACACCAGATGTTGTTGTTGTTGTTGTTGTCAATGAGGACAGTAGAGAAATCAGAAGTAGGATGTACATTCGATCACCTCGATTAGGCAATCCTTGCCAAGCTTTTAAACTACCAACTGCTCAAGGATGCTATTATACAGCTTGGGTACAAATGTAATTTCTTGGTGTTTATATCTGGAGGTAATGTCCACAACTAATTAGTTGTGAGGGGCTCGCAGATGGCAGAAATGCCCAAGACAAAAGGGAAGGCATTGGTATAATTCCGTTTGATGTCTGCGATAATTGGCAGTCGCCATTTATGGAGGAGACGCTGCTTCCTGTATCCGTGAGACTGAAAACTTGTTGTTGGTATTCTCAAAGATTGTGCATCTTATTGTTCAAGAATTTCCTGTCAAATGTGAACACAAATAAAGATATTATTAAATGAATGAATAAATGTTGTATGCCACCTTTGTACTGTATGTGCTCCACACGTGTGGGTGTTCGTGCACATGTCACAGTGAGTTAGCGTCCGGGGTAAAGCGTGTTTCTCTCACCTGTCATCTCCCCTGGCAGCTGTCAGGCGGAGGTGACAGTGACGACGAGCCCTGTCCAGCTCCTTGTCCCAGAAGGCCCGTCGCCTGGAGGAAGTGGCACTAACCACTGTGAACCCACCGCCATCGCAGAGTTCAATTGGTTAAAGCTCAGTCCTCAGTATTAAATACCGACCAGCTGCGCCATTGAATCGCTAGCTCTGCGGTGGCGTACTGTAGCTGGCTAAAGCGGTGTTTATTTACGAAAGGTTGTCATGATGTGCGCTCGCGGGTCAGAGGGGCTGCGATCGAACCCAGCATGGGCGAAGCGAATCAACAAACGACGCCGTGGTTATATCACTAGGTCCACTTACACACCCCCAGTCGTCTACTTCCCTCTCTCTCTCTCTCTCTCTCTCTCTCTCTCTCTCTCTCTCTCTCTCTCTCTCTCTCTCTCTCTCTCTCTCTCTCTCTCTCTCTCTCTCTCTCTCTCTCTCTCTCTCCTTTCCAGTGGCCCTTGATTGTGTTTGCCTCCCTCTCTGAGGTTTCCTTTTAGTGCCAGATGACCAGAGGCTGACCAAGGCTAGTGGTCCACAGCTGAAAGGACCAGGCAGGTCCACCGCCTCCTCCTCCTCCTCCTCCTCCTCCCTCCCGCTCCAGTGTGGGGAAAGGTGTTGTTCATCACCACAAGTCGTGGCCTGACGAGGGAAAAACCTGCTCACCTGCAGTCACATGGTTGGTGAACACATTTTCATGTCAGATTGAACAACGAATAATGGTTTTATTTATGTCCGTGCATGCATGTGTGCGTGTGTGACTGTGTATATGTGTTTATTGTGCATGTGTTTCAAGTGTGTGTGTGTGTGTGTGTGTGTGCACGCAACTAATTGTTCAAGCGGCACCAAGTCTGTGCGAGACTGTTCAAGCATCACCAGGCTGCACTAATATCTGATTGATGCCCAGCCAACCCGCCCCTGGCTGGCAACATGTAAACAGAGGACTCAACTGTTTCCTTGCGGCGTAATTAGTCATTGATGACAGGTATGTATCGCTCGCTCGCTGACAGGACGGATACCTCTGCTCTCTCCCTTCTGTCAACATGGCCCAATGCTGCTGTTGACAAAAAGGTTAGGATTTGCATATAATCTATCATTCATTTCCCGTTTTGTCTCCTTGTGAGGGTTTTCATAATTATGATTGTTTATGGCAATCTTTCATTTTCACACACACACACACACACACACACACACACACACACACAAATACATATGCTTTATAGAACCTGTCATCTTTCATCATATTGTGACACGACTAGTGAATTAATAAACACCCTCAAGCATTCGTGTAGCAGATTGCCCTGAATGAATGGAGGCCTGTGTATCCCCATACGACACACCTTGCCCCAACTCCACAACGAGGTCAAAGGTCACAACATCCGTCTCTTTCATCCAATCTCCCATTCTCCTCCACCGCATCCATCAAGATGCCGATCACTCCGCCAGATATCGGCAACAACACTGTGAGCAGCGTTCGGCGAAGATATTTTCCGCTGATATGCCACTCACTCCCATGAATGACAAATAGTCCTTTTATTATCTTGAATTTACATGATCTCGGGAGCGCCTTGGTTTATTACTTGCGTCTCACCCCCCCCCCTCCCCCCCCACCCTCCTTTCTTTGAACCCACCCTGATATCAAAGCGTTGCATCATTACGCAGGATAATGCCATTTTTACAAAGCTGACAGTCAAGTTTTTTTTCTCCCACTTTATGAGCGCCGTTTTTTTTCTTCCGCGGTTTCGGAATGGCGATGAAACCATATGGAGACGGGGGGAGGGGGGCGCACGGCCGTAAATGACTTCTTAGCAGTGCAGTGAGATGTGAAGGACAGACTGACAGGAGACGGCGCGGCAAGCAAACTAATGAGCTACGCGCTTCACACGGAGACACAAGGGGGGCGAGAGAGGCGAGCGGGTGAAAAGAGAGAAGGGGGAGAGGGGGGGAGAGAAGGGCTGAGAGGGGAAGAGAGAGAGAGAGAGAGAGAGAGATGAAGTGATGGGGAGCAAATAATGAGAAAGTAAGAGAGAGGGGGATAGAGAGAGAGGGGGGCGGGCGACAGAGGGAGGGAGTGAATAATGAAAGGAGTCGGAGAGAGAGAGCCTTGTGTACATTCTAAACCGAAAGAAGGAAAGATAGACTGTGGTGAATGTGGAGCAACATGACTGATGACCTTTTGGCGCAGAGCTCTCTCATCTATCTCTGGGGTGACGCGGAACAATAAAAGTTTGTTGCGACGACTTATTGGGCGGCCATGCCTTTTCAGAAGCCCATGACTGTATTGAAAGCCTTATGCCTCACTGTCAGCAAATTGTAATTTGATGCTACTGTACTGTGTTGCAGGTGTAGGCTACTTCATCAGAATTTCCCACAGTGAAGAAAGAAAGAACATAAAAGAGAAGATAGTGCTATGAATGTTATTGGAAACTTGCTTTTGGCCTAGGTGGCAAATATTTCTTTATATGAATACTCTGTCATCAGGTGGCAGCTGTGGGATTATTATTGTGGTCTCACTAGACATTGGGGGAAGGGGGGTCATTATTTTCATGTGGGACGCAAAGACACTATAAGAAAGACTTTAACAAAAGTGTTCTGTCCTGTCAAAGGGCTCAGGATTTGGGCTGAGGTGGCCCATCATACAGGAACCATTTATCATACATCTCTTCGGCTCATTGACTCTCTCTCTTGCTACACTGTCTCTGTGGTTAGGAGGTGGTATAGTTTATGAGTATGAAAAAGCCATATAAAGAAGTTACAGTATGTGGCAGCATTAGAGCCTAGAGTTTTTCCTCAAGAAGGGGGGAGGGAGGGGGGTCACTCAGTCCTGTCAGTTGTTCTTGACGAGGAAGACTTTGACTTTGACCGCTTCTTCTGAGGGAAGAGTATATATGAGACAATAAAAACTTCACATCCTCATTAAGAGTTTTTAGCTAGTTTTTGAAGGTCAGGCTAATCGTCACATAATCTCTTCATGCTACCTGGAGGTGAAGAAGGGCCAATGCATTCATTTATAAACACTTACCCTTTTCTACTGAGCTAATATTTTAAAGCTATTTCAATCTCCTTTCCTCTGATAAGAGTTCATTACCGGTGCCTCCCTACTGCACTCACTAATGCCTTCCTTTTCATGCCAGAGAGTTTGGCAAAGTAGCCAATTGCTTGTCCCTCTAATACTTTATTAGGGTCTGTGAATGTGTGCACTCTCTCTTTCAAACTCTCTCTCAGTTGAACTCATTCACTACTGACTCAATCAATCACATACTCTCTCTAACCCTACCTTCTACCAGAGTCGTATGGGGGGGGTTGGGGATTCCAAGGGCCCTGCACCTGATAAGGGCCCCCATAAACCACTATTATTATTTTTTATTATGATAAGCTCTAGGCTTGGGGGGCCCAATATTAATTCTTTCATAGAGCCCATAATTTCTCACGGCGCCGTGCCTCTTACACGCACGCGCACACGCACGCACATAACATCTGTACTTCTCTCAGCTTTGCATGGATCCAATGGCAGCATTTGACTACCACAATCCACTGCTACTCAGATCACGCAGTCCCAGCTAATGCCTCAGGGAAGAGAGAGAGAGAGAATAGCAGGTTTATTCTCCCACACAGAATGTAGAGGAACGCTAATCTAATTGAGCGCAGACAGCTTCTATCTTCCTACAAAGAGGGGCAGATAGCGTGCTGTTTTAGCTCTGACACAAGGCTAACCTATTTTATTTTTTTATGATTCATAGTTTATTCAAATTTTCAAAGCAATTTACAATGGACAAAAATACCAAAACAACAGCATACCAAAACCAGACAGAAGAAAATCAAAACAGAGAAAATTGAACACACTACACCAAAAAGTACACACACAAAAAAAAAACTAGAAACATACATACTTGCATTTGCACAATTCAGAAATTTACATGTAGCTCTCAGTCAGTTTAAAGTCTGCTCTCATAACAAAATCACTGTGCTATATAGGCTAGGTATGTCCCCCATTTAAAAGTATAAACCTCTGACTCGTTATGCATCCTATAAAACAAACACTCATATGCCGCAATATTTCCCAGTAGAACAGGTTGGAGGTAAACAGTTCCCAGAAAAAGTTGAAATTCTCAATGAAGTGCACTGAATGGATGGTACATGCAGTTGAAAGCCATGTGTTCAGTGCTAACAGTCTGCTGAATCTCTCATCCCCTCTTCTGACTGGTGGTAGAGGACCACTGATAAACACCTCAGCTTTCAGAGAATTGACTGTGTTCAACACATCAATAAAGTCTCATTTGAGAACTTCAGACTGCTGTTTCACAATCTCATTTGTCCCTTTTACGTGCACTGTGATGTTTTTCACAGTTGGGTGTAGCCCCGATATGCAAGATTCTTTCTGTCATGTCAGAGACCATATCCTCGATAAGAGTACCATCTAACTCCATTCACCTCCAGCAGTCAGAGGTTCAAAGACTGGTTCTTTATTCCAAAAATACATACAGTGGCAACTAGGCTCTTGGCAAGAACACCGAGAGACATTCACCCAAGAACTGCACTTTTCCTCTTGTGCACAGCTCTATATTCAAAGCTAAGCCCGGATATGACATTCATAGAATCTGATTGGCTAACACATCATTTATATGTCATCAACAATAGCGACACATCATCAACAATGGCGAATCCACAGGGTCGAAAGTTCAACACGTGATACAGCAGAGTGATATGACCAGGTGGTTCTGCAAAAATAATGACACAATAGGAGACCACAGTTTAGTAAACACTAGGATCAGTAACAAGGCCTGGAGATAATCTACCCCCTAGAGAGGTTATCCTGCCCTAAACCATGAAATGCCCAAGGCAGGGGTCTGTTCTTACAAGCTTCAAAGAATGAGGACAGCAGGCACACAGAGGTCAGTAGGTTGAAACAGGACGGCCAGGGCAGAAGAGAACAGCCGAAACTCATCTCTCTGCTTAAGCCCCCAATTTCTATCACAATTAACGTTACAGAAATGCCAGCGAAGGGTGAAAGTGGGAAGAATCCCGTTTTGTCCAGTTCTAACCGGTGGGGGGGGAGGGGGGGGCTTTCTGGAGGCAGGGACGACTGAGTCAGGTTCCTCAAGCTAAAGGCATAGTGATACAAAACACGTTTAGGAATCCCAAGTCCACCCTTCAGTCAACTGGCACCTGTAGTTTTTCCAGTCTCATTCTGGTTCTTTTCCCATTCCATAGAAAGTTATTTCAAATATTATCAAATTGTTTGAAGTATTCCACAAGGTATGCATACTGGAAGAGACTGCAGAAGATGATTCACCTTTGGGATGCAATTCATTTTTAACACATTTACCTTTCCCCACGGAGACAGAAATAGAGAGGACCATCTCTCCACATCAGCAGAGATCTTTCTAAAAAGAGAGTCAAAGTTCACTCTTATCACTTATTTGTTGAGGAAAGAGGATTCCTAAATACCTCATGCCTCCTGACACCCACTGAAATGCCTTTCTTGGAAAAGTGTGCTTGGGCACAACGCGGTCAAGGGGAGAGCCTCCCATTTTGACCAGTTAACTTTATATCCTGAGAGTTAAAGGGGAACGCCGCTGTCATAGCAAGTTTAGCTCAAATGTTGCTTTGTCCTCAATGAAACCGATCCGTACACACCAACATGTAATCGATCCGTGCAGGAGTAAGCTAGCTCCTTTTTCCTCTGTGCGGCACCCCTTTTATAATGGAGGTCTATGGTCACAGGGGTCTCAAACTCAAATTGGCTTGGGGCCACTGCTGGTATCGTCAACTCATAGGAGGGCCACTTCAATGTCTACTAACTATAAGAAAGTGCAATATTTCTGAAAATGTAATTTTTCATTTCTATAACTAACATTTTCATCATACAAATTCAAACCGGTTTCAAAACATTTTAATGTATGTTAACAGTGCAAATCTTTTTTCCTTTCTTTTATTTTATCTTGAATAGCCTACATTTGTACTTTATTCTATTTTAGCTGCAAGATGTATCACTACTGTAAGCCTGCCCTGGACCTGTACTTGCATTTACTTCAAGAGTTCAAGTTCAAGTTTGTTTCCATTTCTTGCCAGACACTTGAATACATCTGTAGGCTACTATTCTATTTCTTGCCAGACACTTGAAAGATTGCTGAGGCGTTATCCCTCTCAGCTGTGTGGCTCGTTTATCCCTCTCGTCTCCCTATGACTCACGCTGTTCTCCATGTTTAGTAATGAATAGCTCTTGACATTATATTCCTTTAGAACGGCGACTTTATTCTTGCATATCAGGCAGGTAGCATTTCCATTGAACTCCACAAAAAATACTGCAGTGTCCATCTTTCTTGAAACCGTCTGTGTTCCTAACGTTAGTTAACCATGAAAACAGCCTCTCGGTGGCGAGCTGCATTCCATTCATAGTTCATAGTTGCATGTGGATTGATTGCACCTGTTACTGTATGCAGCATTCAACTCTCGCACGGCGCACAATAACAGCATTGCAACTTGAATTTCACATTGTAGGCCTGCCTGCTGGCACCGTGTACAAGAAATGTTTTTGCGGGCCGGATTACATTATATTTCTGACATCATGTCACGGGCCAGATGAAGGGGTGGGGCAGGCCGCAGATGGCCCACGGGCCGGGAGTTTGAGACCCCTGCATTAGCATGATCAGAAATCTGAATGTTACCTATTGAGCAGGATAAAGTAGAAGGAAGTAGTGTCTTAGATACCAAAAACTATTCTTGAATACATATTATGTGGGCTAGAGTAAAAGGTATAATCCCTTCCTGCTGGGTTTATTAACTTCCAAATATCAACTAACCCCAAGGAATCACATAATCCTTTCACTGTCAGGGCAGATTTGGGTGGCTTGTTCCTAGAGAGCCCATTGCGGTCCAAATTAGGTTATAAAATTAGAATTCTCCACCAGGGATAACAGGGTAAGCATCTAATTCCAGGAGTTTACTTTCAAGATCCACAAAAAAGCCAGGATGATCCTCATTAGGTGTGAATATATTGGCCAGTATTAGTGTTTGACACTGTATCTCTGCCAGAATAATAACCAGGCGTCCCTCTAAATCTGTTATTTCTCTTAAACATTTAAATTGCAAGGTACTAAAGAAAGCATGTCCCACCCAGTCCCTACACAACCTTTTGGACTCCCCAGGAGACAAATGGGTTCCCTTAGCTCCTGGGCTGCGACCTCGAATTCTATGGGCCCGGTCAATCTCAAAACCCCCTTCTGGAGCATTGATACCCAGCGCTGCAGGCAAACATTTGTTTAGAAAGGTGATAGAGTTCCCATTCTCTTTGCCTTCTGCAATGCCGACGAATCTCAAATTATTCCACCTTGATCTATTTTCCAATGCTTCCAGGCTAGCTCTCAACGCCTCCACCTCCTTCTTTGAAGCGGGGGTCAGCTACAAGTTGCGTCTGTGTATCCTCCAGGAAACCCACTCTTTCCTCGACATCACTGATTCGGGCCAAGAAAAACTTACAACTTTCCCTCCATAGGAGGGAGGGTCTTTTTCTTGATTTCTTTCTTGAAGTCTCCCAATTCACGGCTTATCTTGGTCAGCGTGGCATTTATGTTAGCAATGTCAAGAGCCATGCTAGTCGCCATGCTTGTCTGCTACAGTTAGCGAGCTAGCCGACTCGGGCTGTTTCCCTCAAAGTCTGGTCTCTTGCTTCGCCCCTTTCGCACCATCTGCCACTCTTTTAATTAGCACTTTTAATTCTCACCAAATGTACACAAACTGATCCGTAAATACAATATTACCAGGATAATTTGCAATGTTGCACGGAGCTTCTCCACTAGCCAGCCGACTCAGTCAGAGCATCACGTGACTGACACGAGGCTAACTTGATGGAGATTGTGTAGATGGAGAAGATCTCCAGTTCTCTGCGCTTCCTGCTCTCCAGTTTCTACCACCAACACCATGTCCCACTGCCAAAAAACTCTAGCCTCATGAGACTATCCAGACCTCCCGAGCTCACATCCCATTTCTCTCCACAGCTCAGGCTGGCCTTCCCCCTCTCTAATGATTTCAGTGGGCGGGAGTAGCCCACTTGCCTTGACAGACATGCCGCGACCCGAAACGAATGCACCCATTTTATTTGTTTCGGTTAGTGGTATACGCCAGAGGGGATGTTTTGAATGGTGAATTTAAACTGGTTCTGTCGATTTATCTGGCTCTGGTGGTGTGAGTCATGCTTTCTGTACATGCAGCCCTGCAAAGTTTGCTGTGTGGGTCACAGATTTCACTGATGTTTGATAGACAGACAGACAGACAGACAGACAGACAGACAGACAGACAGACAGACAGACAGACAGACAGACAGACAGACAGACAGATAGATAGATAGATAGATAGATAGATAGATAGATAGATAGATAGATAGATAGATAGATAGATAGATAGATAGATAGATAGATAGAATGCACAGAACAACCACGATGGGCACTTCGCACTAGTTGAAGAAAAGAGAAAAACTAAATAGTTAATGCCTTGTCAAAGTTCCCAGAGTCTGTATATCCTCTCCATGATAATTATCTATCTCTGTCAGCTTCCTTCCTTCCTTCCTGGGGGGAGTGGTTGTTTCTCTTCTGGAACAAGGTGGACTGCCTGTGCTCTCAATTACCAAGCCCCTGTTGGTGTCATGCCACGCTCTCTCTCTCTCTCCCTCTCTCTCTCTCTCTCTCTCTCTCCTTGGCTGGCTCTCTCTCCTTGGCTCTCTCTCTCTCCTCTGGTCTAGCATCACCACAGGACGGATCAGTCTATCGCTCCATGGCACTGAGATCAAACACATCGGCTCATGCCTTCTTTTTAATGACAGTAGGCTCCTGGCAGGATTTAGGCTCTCCTAGCCCACTTCTCACCACTTACTGGAGCCAGATAACCTCAGCCGAAGCTGGAAGTATGTCTAACGGCTGCAGGGGTTGGCCCACAAATAATGGGTTGGACCAGTGGTTCAGCGGCGGGTGTGTCTGCGATGGGGATTATATGGCATTAAGGGTGTCCTGTTTTCTCATGTGAGTGCCCGGCACAGAAGACTGAACTGGTCACGTACTGTGTAGGTAATGCCATAATCCATTAACCGTGACTTGAATTGAACATTTAATAGAAAAGAAATAAAATAGGTTAAATCAATAACATTTTTCCACAGTAGTTTAGCTCAGTATGAGTGAATGCGTTATTGTACGTCCCTCATCATCTATAGCCAGTGACCTCCTACCTTCTCCAACCTCTATTGTTAGTCCTGAATGATGATATAAAAAATATAGTGCAACGACTTTATGGGGGTACTTACATAGACGGAGGATACTAGACAGTTCAAGGTCAATCGAGAGTGTGGGAGCAGCCAATCTGAAAAGACCTTTGTCAAGTCCTTATTGAAATTCATCAATAAAACTCAGCTCCTATAGACCTTTTCAGAAATAAAATCGTCATGCTAATTCATTTTGATTGCCACGTAGAAGTGGCTAAACAAAATGAATCGCTTGGCCAGATGTGTCCACTGAGGCGGAAACGGGATATTTCATACCGAATTACCCGGATCGACTCAGCTCACGGATCTCTGAGCGTTTCTGATCAGACCCCGCCTTCTCCCTCCACCATCGATTTGCACGCTGCTGAGGCGTGTGCGCGGAAGGAGGCCTCGGGAAGCGCTGGTGCTCATGGGGATTTCCAGGGGGATTTTCTTTTCTCTTTTTTTCAACAAAGGATGGATAATGGATATGTGAGTTTTAAAAGCTATTGAAATGTTGAAAGCTATTGATTATATATGGAGGAAATATTAGCATATCCATGGTTTACTGGACCAGTGAATATGATGAGTGTTTTACTTTGAAATTGTCTACTCCGTGAAAACTCAGCTGCCAATATAAATTCCCCTATGGAACAGTGGAAAGCGGAAGAGATTCACCTGCAACTCAACCACACACATCACCTCCGACCTGAGTTTGTAATAAATAGAGACTTAGAATATAAACTGCCTGTAGACAATACAGAACCACAATTCTAACCTATTAGAAGTCAATAACTGTATTCCACATACTTACATTACACAAATTATACATCTTACATACTTACTTTTAATGTCTCATGTAAAGCACCTTTAATTGCCCTGTGGCTGAAATGTGCTATATAAATAAACTTGCCTTGCCTTGGCTTATCATGTCCTCTATGAACAGAGAGCAGAGTGAAACTATGGTGCACAATGAGGAGCTGGTCTGTTAGCTGAGTGAAGGAGAGGAGGAAGTCTTTCCAGCAAGCCATCTGGACATAGAGGCCGTCCTCCATAGGGGACAGAGGGCAAAATATGTTCACTTTCTCTCTCTCTCTCTCTCTCTCTCTCTTTCTCTCTCTCTCTCTCTCTCTCTCTCTCTCTCTCTCTCTCTCTCTCTCTCTCTGTCTTTCACAGTCTTGCTCTGCACATCACCAAACTCTCGCCATGGGAGACGGCAAAGAGGTCTAACTGGGAAACAACTCCCACTCGCTGGTAATGACTCATTGAGAGTTTCTATTTGATGCTCTCCCCTCATCCATCGCCTCATCCATCTCCCTCAGCCTCTGTCTCTGCTGCTCTTCCTGTCAGTTCCAGGGCTGCTGGGGCCCTAAGGGTATTGATCCGGCTCAGCTTGATGCTGTCAGAGTGATGGGGGGGCTTTGTGATTTGGAGACAGGCTCCTTCCCTAGTATTCTCACGCACACACACACACACACACACACACACACGCACACACACACACACACACACACACGCACACACACACACACAACACACGTGCGCACACACACGCGCGTATTGGTGTTCTCATGCATTCATGCATGTATGCACGCACGCACGCACACACACACACACACACACACACACACAACACACGTGCGCACACACACGAGTGCACATACACGCACACGTACAGTACACACACACACACACACAACACACGTGCGCACACACACGAGTGCACACACACACACACACACGCACACACACGTACAGTACACACACACACACACACACACACACACACACACACACACACACACACACACACTCTCTCTCTCTAGGCTCTCTTGACACATCCAGTCTGTCACAGTTGACACCTCAGGGATAGCTGCTCAAACTTGGTTGACTTGGACACCACGTTGAGTTTGAGCTAATCAGAATTGTCTGTAACACGCTGCCTGGAATGGCCGATCTAGTTTACCCTTCAGTTTTACGGTTGAAGATATCTTGTTTCCCGGGGCTTAAGGCAGGGAATTATGGTTTGTCAGAGAGAGCGAGCATATCAGGTGCTCAGCCCCCCACCGCGGCACTCAGACTGCTGTGGTTAATGGAGTCAGTATTCCCACAGTGGGATGTTTGTAAACACAGAAACATCACAAGGGGGGGGGAGGGAGAGGATGGGGGAGGGAGAGGATGAGGCGAGAGGAAGAGTCGGAGCAGCCCTCCAGGAGGACTCTTATACTTCACAGAGCACATGATGACATGCCACTACGGAAATTATATCATTCATTTTCACCCCTGCAGTTCTTCCGCCTCTACTGATGATCACAACGAGAAGCCTGGAGAGTTACTGTGACCATGTGACAAATGACAAGGACAACAGCAACGTGACAATGACAAGGGAACAAAATAAAAATAAAATTGCTGTTAAATCAACCCCCTCAATAACAGAATGTGAGATAATATATGGTGTCTCTACGTCCAAGAGCATATAAAATATTTTTTTATTATACCTTTATTATACCTTTATTTAACCACTCATTGAGATTAAAATCTCTTTTACAAGAGAATCCTGGCCAAGAGAGGCAGCAACACAGTTTCCTGAAAAAAAGACATAAAGGTTACGATACACAACTAGACATAAAGGTTACGATACACAATGACAACAAAAAACAACAATAACAACCGCTACAACAATGACAACAAATGTTAACAAGACTAGCTCAAAGCGCAAAATCAGTAATAGTTCATATGACGATCAGTTAACAATTACAACTACCAATAGATTCGGTTTCTATAGCCTTTACAGCACTTTTGAATTCATTTAGAGTGATTCCGTCGTGTTTTGTAAAGTGTTCCATGTTGAGGGGGCAGAGTACATAAAAGCCTTTTTGCCCATCTCGGTCCGAACTCGTCAACTTGTCATTGTGATAGAGTCCTGTGGGATCGCAATAGTCATAGTCATAGTCATCTTTATTTGTTACACGCATATTATTTACAACTGGTCAGGTTGCCCAAAGCGTAGGTTCCATCAGGTGAAAACATGAAGACAACAACTGAGCAGAAGGAAGCAGACATATAGAACTCCACTAAGGGTAAAGAGCAACAAGAATAGTCAGATAATAATACAAATTAGATATGGAGCACATCTCAGTAATTCAGTTTGCGCCAGAAATATGTCTTGATCTCTCTCTTGAATGTAGTCGGATCAGGGGCAGTTCTGATGTCCAGTGGCGGTTCATTCCACAGCCGTGGTGCTGCTACTGCAAAGGCTCGGCCACCTCCTGAGACCAGGTTAGACCAGGGGACGTATAGCAGTCTCTGAGACCAGGTTAGACCAGGGGGACGTGTAGCAGTCTCTGAGACCAGGTTAGACCAGGGGACATGTAGCAGTCTCTGAGACCAGGTTAGACCGGGGGACGTATAGCAGTCTCTGAGACCAGGTTAGACCCGGGGACGTGTAGCAGTCTCTGAGACCAGGTTAGACCAGGGGACGTGTAGCAGTCTCTGAGACCAGGTTAGACAAGGGGACGTATAGCAGTCTCTGAGACCAGGTTAGACCGGGGGACGTGTAGCACTCTCTGAGACCAGGTTAGACCAGGGGACGTATAGCAGTCTCTGAGACCAGGTTAGACCAGGGGACGTATAGCAGGTCTCTGAGACCAGGTTAGACCAGGGGACGTGTAGCAGTCTCTGAGACCAGGTTAGACCAGGGGACGTATAGCAGTCTCTGAGACCAGGTTAGACCAGGGGGACGTGTAGCAGTCTCTGAGACCAGGTTAGACCGGGGGACGTGTAGCAGTCTCTGAGACCAGGTTAGACCAGGGGACGTGTAGCAGTCTCTGAGACCAGGTTAGACCAGGGGACGTGTAGCAGTCTCTGAGACCAGGTTAGACCAGGGGGACGTGTAGCAGTCTCTGAGACCAGGTTAGACCGGGGGACGTGTAGCAGTCTCTGAGACCAGGTTAGACCAGGGGGACGTGTAGCAGTCTCTGAGACCAGGTTAGACCGGGGGACGTGTAGCAGTCTCTGAGACCAGGTTAGACCAGGGGACGTATAGCAGTCTCTGAGACCAGGTTAGACCGGGGGGACGTATAGCAGTCTCTGAGACCAGGTTAGACCAGGGGGACGTATAGCAGTCTCTGAGACCAGGTTAGACCAGGGGACGTGTAGCAGTCTCTGAGACCAGGTTAGACCGGGGGACGTATAGCACTCTCCGGTCACCTGATCTAAGGGTTCTTGATGCTTGTGTTGACGTATACTCCAGGAGTTCTGAGATGTAATCAAGTCCATTTAGTGCTTTATAGGTGAGCATGAGGGTTTTGAACTGTGCTCTCTCCCGCTCTGGGAGCCAGTGGAGGGAGACCAGGACAGGAGAGATGTGATCCCTCATCCTGGTGCTTGTCAACAGTCTGGCTGCAGAGTTCTATGCAAAGTTATATGGCACCATATAGTATGGTGTCTCTACCTCCAAGAGCATATAGAGGGCTATTCTACCTGGTTTTATGCTGAGGCCATGTGTAGTTCATTAAGGGCTTGCATGGCGGTAGGTGGACAGACATCAGCTCAAATAGATGCTCAAGGAAACAATCATGTAATGTATTAACCCCGGTGTTAAATGGTGTCACTCAAGCCCTGAAATCCAATACACAAGTCAATAGTTCCACACAGAGATTCAGACCTTCATCAGATAGCATTTCCTCCTTGACTGGGTCAATGACTGCTTGTCTACACCGAGGGGAGAAGAGACTGAGAACACAAAGAGTTTGAAGTTCACTTACAGTCCCCGATCCCAAAGATCACCGTCACCTTAATTGCCATTGACACAATATTAAACCAAGAATCTGCTACGGTTTGTTGCTGTTTGCTCACAAAAGTCCTACAGTTCGCTCCCAGATAGCAAGCGGATGTGTAATGATTCTGGGCCATATATGGGCCGGAACTAAGCCACAAGGGCCAGATCTGGCCTGTATATGGCCCAGATCCACTTGCTATCTGGGTTTCTCCTCTGTAGTTGACCCTGATGTGTACCCGGTGTTTATGAGTGTAGTGTCTTTGAAAAAAACCAAGACCCTGATAAAGTGGCATCCCTTAACGTACGTACATGCACTGGCGATCAAGCTTCTCTCATAAAAGTCTGATACCCCACAAATAAAATCTGAAATATGAATAGGGCTACGTACACATCTGGTGAATGGGTTTAAGCAAGCAAATGGAACATTGTTAAAATCGGAGCTTGACAGTCTCAGACCGGAGGGAGCTGCTTCAGTGACGTGAGAGGAATGAGAAGACACACCAGGGGCGCTAGGACGGTGAATAGTGACAGAACGGGGGAACGATGATGGACAAAATATCAAAGGAATTTCAAAAATGTCTGCAGGATTTTAGTGTAGTATGATGTAGCGCTTATAGGGGCTTTATGAAAGCTTATTGGGGCCTTTATGAGCTGCACTTCATCTAAAGCGAGACCAAAGGCTCTTGTAGAAACTGTTTAATGATTATCTTTATTGTACAGAGAATGTTAGGATATCTTTATACAGTGTGTGCGCGTGTGTGTGTGTATGTGTGTGTGTCCGTGTGTGCTTGCATCCATGTGTGTGCGTGTGTGTATGTGTCCTCTGTATATTTTGGAAGAAGATCTGACAGCAAATCAGGCTAAATTTGGCCCAAGCCTCTCCTTGACTCACTAAGCGAGGGGAGTGAAGGATGTTGTGCTCTTCTGCATAAGCGCTTTCGGCAAAATAGACTTTATTAAGACCCATAAAAAACACCATTAAAATTCACAACCCAGGGAGCGTCGCCTGACCCCTAGAGAATGATAAATTAGCCTCGTTGCTCTAGCAAAACGACCATTTTATAGCTTTATCTTGCCTTACTATTCATAGCCGCTCTGCTGTGCGCTCAGCAACACAAAGGCTCCGACCTGTGATTGTTTTTAAAAGGTAAAATGTTCCTGCTTGTCTTTGCCATAAAAAGCCACTGGTGGCAGAACATTCAGAGTAAAGAATGCTAAGTTGAACTAACTACGTTGCTTTAACTGGATCTTTTGAATTTGCCCTCTGTCAATTCCATTTCCTAGAGAAAAGCGAAAGGTTACGCACATCCATTTGGGCGCTGGTGCAGAAGAAAAGTCTGTACAACAGCTTGCTGAGTTGCAAAGACAACGTTTCAACCACAAATTGGCCTTCGTCAGGTGAGTTGATTATATTGACCCATGACCTTTATCTACCATACCACATCAGGTGAACAAGAGAATCATGTAATCAATACAGACAAAATGTGCCACAAGGGTTCCATATATACCAGAAGCAGATGAGCTACAATGTATGTGGCAGAGAGAATATCCACAACCTCTTATACAAAATGAGGTATATTGGATTTATAGCCTTCGCACTTTACAACCTGGAGGCCTTAATGAGGATTGCAACGCAACACGTTTTCTCTAAGTACCGACTTGGTCAATGACCAAGGGGGGAGGGGGAATGAACGCTGGATGGGTGAAGCTGGACTATGGCTCGGACGTCAATGTTTGGTTTCCTGGTTATTTGGCTATTTAACCTTTTTGATATATTTGATCTATCAGCTTTCTTCCCTTTGTTTTGTCATTCTACTGATATTCTGCAATTGGGTAAACTGGTTGGACTCTGATTACCTCCACCCCAGCGACAGCACAGGGCGAGAGGTAATGTTTTCAGTGGCGTGTGTTTGTTGGTAGGCTGGTTTATTTGTTAGCAGGATTATGCAAAAACAACCTGACTGATTTTCATGAAACTCAGTGTAGCATGGGTCATCTTTTGGGCCAACTACTTTTTTTTCCTCCATTTTGGAGCGGCTCTGAATAACGTGGTGGATCCACAAATTAAAACGGGGGGGGGGGGGGGGGCCCGGAGTGCAGCGGGCAGCGACTCTCTTTCAAGGCCCTGTCTCCCACATTCCAGAGGTGTAGAGAAAGCACGGACTGCCTTTAAATGACATATTAATGAGAAAGAGATTGTTGCTCCCTCATGCAGAAAACAGCTTGTCCGTTGAACTAAATGCCATGTCCGTCACTGTGCAGCATTGTGTCAGACCGTGAAAAGAGCAGGACTTGACTGCAGGTAGCTGGTCAAACAAGACAAGAGCTCTTTCTTACACTTGTGGGGCCTCATGCTGCCCCACAAGTGTCTGCCTGTGATAACAAAGAGCTAGTTTAAAGCCCCCAGTGAGTCGTCATTGCCGTCCCATTAGGCTTGTGCTAGTAATGGGTCATCAAATGGACTTTTATGCAGACATAAATGCAAATTCTCTTTGCGGTGGTGCTGTTCAACGATGCTGTTTAGTGACTCCAAGCCTCAAGAGAATGTCCGTGCCTCATTGGGTGTACTCATGAACACTACTAGACCGGATTCAGACACTGAATAAATGGAGACGATGTGACCCAGGATTGACCCGACTCCCACCAAAGCTGCATATCTTTTGAATGTTCTTGGTAGATGCAAATATTGGGCTGTGGAGAAAAAATGTTATTCAGCATTCAACATTGGATTTGTAAAGGTTCTATGTTCACAAATAGCATTTGTATATTGCAGACAAATGGCCACAGAAAAGCTTTTACCCTGAACAGTCATTTTTCCTGGAGAAACTTTTGATTGCAAATACTTGTATCTTCCCTTCAGACAGCAGAAGACTGTCACCTACATGCTTGTATCTGATGGTAATTAAAGGGTTCTTCCACATCTTCCTGTCTGATTGAAATCACAATAACATTTTATTTGTGTTGGGCTCAAAGCAAAAGTGTGTGAGATAATGTCAGTGGTGCAGCTTAAAGAAAGAGGCATTGGTGATTGGTTGAATAGTAGGCTTCTTTTTACAAATCAAATCCCGTAAGGACAAACAGCACAATCCCATATACATGCGTGTGCGCACACACACACACACACACACACACACACACACACACACACACACACACACACACACACACACACTCTCTTTCTCCCAAAAATATGCACATAATTATTTGAAGGAGGCAATTACATCAAGCCAAGAGATGTGAGGCTTCTTTTTTTATCATGTTTTGCAAACAATAGATCACATAAATTAACATAGATATTTCTGGTGGAAAACAACCATTTTTTGTGTGATTCATATACAATGTCTGGAATGGTCTCACTCTTCTGAGACTGCAAGTCTCTCTCATATTAGTATTATATATATTCCAAAAAGAAAATACAGTGAATGCACTGTGTACATCATATCAAATATAAGCTGCTGTATTTAGCAAATGGCACCTACAGTACTTATACAACATTTACATTTTATATCAAAATATATGCAAACTTAAACAATAACTTTGAAACACTGTTTAATGAATCCAATATTACACATAAATTGACATACTCACTGAATTAAATGTATGTGACATACATTTCCCAATATAAATATATCTATGTATTAAAAAACAGAAGATTGCCCTTTAAAGCTGCAGTATGTCACTTCTCTGAGCTATTCTATGAGCTAGCAGCGAGGGTAAATTCAGTCTGCCAGGGTAAATTCAGTCTGCTTCAAGCTCACAGTTTGTGGGTTTGGGTAACTACCATAAAACCATAAAAGAAGTCCCCATGTTGCTGATTGAATCCCCAACACGCATGCACGCTTTGAACCAGGCGTGGCCGTGCCTCTATGGGCGGCTCCTTGCTTTTTTTATGCTCCGGTGTCGACCCAAGACTAAATTATAATATTTATTATAATTACTGTAGTAGAACCAATCAGCAGTCTAAAAATGATGTGTTTTTCACAGAGAAGCTCAATCACTTATCCCTCTCAATTTATACTATCAATACAGCAATATTTAACGTTTAAAATCTTACATACTGCAGCTTTAAATAATGATTCACAAATCCTCCCCTACGCTGGAACATAAGGTTGTAAACTTACAGTGATACGTTTGCAAGAGCGTCCACTCCAACGGTCGAGACTGGCGAGAAGTGATACAGAACTGGATGTGTCAAATCAATGGACAATATCATAACTATTTTGATTTCACAGTGAGGAGGCAGACACATGCGCACTTGCATGGACACACACACTCGCACACACACACACACACACACACACACACACACACACACACACACACACACACACTCAAAACACCAGATAAGGGGACAGGCAGGAAAAATCTGTCAAACAGACTGTCTCATATTGTAAGCTCTTCTTGAGATGTGTGGGGTTTATCGAGAGACTCGGTTGAGGAATTTGCTCCATCTGTTCCATCATGTAACAAACAAAGCCTTCTCGACAAAGAACTCCTCCTCCAATCCTCTCTTTCACTGTAGAATTATAGAGAGGGAAATATCTTGTGCTCTCATCACATTCCTACAGTCCTTTCCTCATTCACATACACATCTCTAGGAGGCTCACCATGAAACAGCACGTGTTGATGATCTGTGGAGGACTGGCCTCAGCGTGATCCAGTCATATACAGTAGCAGATGAGTACATATGCATGTGGATAGCACCCCACTGGGCCTGCAGCCTATCTGTCAGCCACTCGGCTCCAGTATCCAACAGAGTCATGGCTCCTGGTGAGAGTCATGGCTCCAGACAGCTACCATGGATGGTTCTGGTATCAGAAATCATATAAGGGTGGGGGGCCGGGGGAGGGGGGGTACTAATGCTGTCAAGACTGAACTGAAGTCACCAAAATATACACTGAAATATCTTGGAGGGGAAAAAAGGGGTGATTTCCGTTAGACTCCACATGATGCCGTTCTTGGTTTGTTGAAAGAGCACAATGTTGAAGGAATGGTCTCTTTCGGTGTAGAGTAGGGCGCAATTTCAATGATGATGTTGCTTTCTGAGTTTGGAGAGTGTTGGACCATCGGTAGAGTAAAGTCTGTCACTGTCGCCCAACGGGGCTCCAATAACTGAAGGACGAGGATGCTGACTGGCCAGAGAGAGAGAGAGAGAGAGAGAGAGAGAGAGAGAGAGAGAAAGAGAGAAAGAGGAAAAGAGGAGAGAGAGACACTTACAAATTATAAATAAACAAGTTGGGAAATAATGTAATAATACCGTAATAAAAGTTTAATGATAATAGGTCATCAGAGTATCGATTGTATATTGAATCCATTTTAAATTACTGTACCAAACTCTTGATAAGCATATCAAACTCTGTAATAACAAAACAACCACAGTATAACATAAACTTGTTTGAATAATTCCACATGTATAAATGATTCAGTGTGACAATGGGGAACTTTGACACTCAAGATTGCCCATATGAATCTTTCATACACTTAATATATGAGTCCGAAAATCTGTAAAAATACCATGAATTTCAAACCCCACTGCAAATATATATTTATGATCCTACCAATTCCCCCTTTCTCTCTGTCTCTGGTAATTGTCTGTGATTCATTTTTGTTTTCTCAGTGGAAGAGGGAAAATCAATCTATAAGACATAAACATGCAGATACAGCTGCCTACAGATCCGAGCATGGTTCACAGCCCCATGGTGATATTCTAGAGTGATATTCAATCAATTCCAAATTCACTTTTTCAACCACATTCTGAAAAAAAATACTGCTTCCATGCTGCATTTAAACATTTTCAAAGTATCTCAATTAAACTGGTGAATTTAACTGGGTGATTCAAATGATTTACATTATTTATTTTTTTTGCTTCCCTCTGGAATATGTAGAGAGTGGGTCGTATGCCCACCTCCCTTGTTCTCTGTAAAGCTCATTGTTTTGCCTCTGGGTATGAAATGCGCTATACAAATAAAGCTTTGATTGATTGATTGATTGATTGATTGATTGATTGATATTTTCTGATTCAGGAGGAGTTGTCTCACTAACGCAAAAGTGATGCTACATATAACTTTTCTACATCACAATGTAAAAAAAAAAAAGCTGAAACGGAGAAACACTGAGGCTACAAACCAGAGCGCTTCATATAAATATGATTTTCAGGCAATGGAAAGAATACCGTTTGAAAACAAACATAAGACAGGATGAGTCAGAGTCACCTACCCACTATTTGCAGAGCTCCCTATGATGGCTCCTTGGGCAAAGGCTGCAAGAGAAAATAAAAGGTCAGAGACACGGGGGAAAGCACCACTGTCTCTTAGCAATTTAAACTGTCACGCTTTCCTCCGCGCCAAATGGCCTTGAGCAAGGACCAAAGCATATGTCCGCTTTAAAGCACAGATGGCGAGTCTCTCAATTATATCTGAGGCTAGCTGATGGAAAGCTCAAGGTTGTATGTCATTTCACACTTTCCCCCGACCTCTGTGGACTCAGCCGCTCTTCCACAAAGAGATACCAGTGCGGGGGGCTGTCTGATGCTCCCAGGTACCCCGACCTTTGCCACCCGACAGTCCCCGACCTTTGCCACCCGACTGTCAGAGTCGAAAGGTCAGACTGAGATACGGCACCAGGGGAGGAGTTGCCATTGCTGCGAGCATGTAACAGCACAGAGATCTCTCTCCACATCATCCACTGCGAATACACATCATCCACTGCGAATACACATCATCCACTGTGAATACACACGCTAAGAATCCCATCCACTCCTTCAGAGCTCCGTTTCGCATTTTGTTTAGAAACCCATGAGGGTATAAGCGGCTAGGACATAACAAACAGTTTTTCCTTTTACCCAGTGGGCGAAAACAGCCAGGGGTTTCTAAATGCGGGGAGCGAGATACTTATGTGAGAGGATAATGGCCGGGCTAATCATAATCAGGACATTAATGGGGCATTCAGCCGAGGCGGCCGAGGGAGACGGGCGGCCGCGCTAGCGCATTGGCATTCCCAGCAGCCTCTCTGCAGCGGTGGTCAGAGTTTTTGGTATTCCGATGCCCACCCGCATGTCTCTCAGTCCGCCCCGCCCCGCCTGTCCGTCCGTCTGTCTGTCTGGGCGTCCGCGGGCGCCGCGGTCCTCGGAGCGCTGCTGATCCACGGCACCTTTCTCTCCTCCAACATGTCATCTAAATGCTAAGTACTCCTACTGCATCTTTAAATCAGAACTAGAACAGGAGCGTATGGCGAGAGAGCTCACAGAGGCACAATAGAAAACTCCCAGCGTGTCCACGGTTTCAGCATTTGATTTTTTTGGGGGTGGGGGGGGGGTAGGGATGAATGCCCTAGATTGAATATTCTCCGTGTGAAAGGACTCCCAAGGTTTTGTCATCTATTATAAGCGTAAAGCAGCAGAGGAGAGAGATATTCGTTGATACACCCAACTCTGGCCCTCGTTCCCTTGTTCCCTTTCAAGGAAAAATTGCTTCCCCCCCCCTCTCCTCAGACGAAAAGGCAGGCAGGGCCAGCACTGGTAATGTTCCAACGAGGATCTGCTCCTTCTCCCTGACTACAAGTCTCAGATATTGATTGTAGGGAAACTAACTGAGGAGAAAGTGCTGAGGCGGCAGACGCGGCCGCACTATTAACTGCTCCTGCTAATTAAAAGGCTAACAAGGTGAGCCGGGCCCCAAGAGAGGAGATGTGGGAGAGATGGAGTGTTCCGTTGGGCTGCCAGGCACACCGCCTGGGCCGCGCCGAGCGTTTACAGGACAAGAGCCCAAGGACGCCAGACACACAGACAGTTTAAGCTAGAGAGGGAGACGAGAGAGAGAGAGAGAGAGAGAGAGAGAGAGAGAGAGAGAGAGAGAGAGATACTGTACAACAATTGAAGTAATGAGCGTTCTACTAATTAATTTGCTGGGATTTAATTGAAAGCCGGACTGCCTGTCCCTGAACTCCATGTATTTACAGCTCAGTGTGAACTGCATCTATCAGAGATTCGGGTAAATAAAAATTCAATTAAAGTTTTCTAATATAGAAGTTTTTCAATATTCAGGGACAGAGAGTAACAGTGTTACAAATTCCCCCCTGTGATCAATAAAGTACCTATCTCTCTAACCGTACAATTTCTTTTTGATTTAAAAAATAAAAAATAAAAATCCCATTTATCATGCATGGTCCAAAACACAGTAAAAATGTATCAGTGTCTTGCTGAGCAAAATAGTAATATAATTGTGGTGCCTAGTGTCTCTTGGGGAAAATGGGTTTGCAGTTGCATTCTACATTAAGCAACCTGGCTGCAGTGGTACTTTCATTGAAAACCATGGCTCTGAGAAGATAAGCTGTGTGTGTACACGTGAACAAGGGGACAACTAGAGCCTCCATGTCACCCACACGGGTAGTTTGGCGGCAGCTCAGTGGGAAACGGCAACACAGTTTGAGCATAGTAGTAGTAAACAGTAGCTGTCCCCCAGACAAAACATTTTTTTGACTTTTTTTTGTTGCTAGCTCGCTAGCTAGCTTGTCTGGTGTCAGTAAACATATAATATCAACGTTTCTAATTCATTTGAATGAAAAATCCTGTCCACAAACATTAGCTACCACGAACGTTAGCCAGCTAGCTAGTCTAGCTCCCAACGTTTGGGGAACCCACAATCTCTACCAGCCCCCCCGCCCGCCCAGTATGTAAGTGGCCAGAGCAGTGGTTCACCATTTAGAGGGTCATCAAGCTTCCAGCCTTGCCGCAGAGCATACTAACAGAGCCCAGCCTGACATTTAAGTGCCAACACCACAGTGTACAATGGCTGAGGGCAGAGGAATTGGTTATCCAACATCTGGCCTCGTTTGCTCTGCATGTTCTCTGTGGATGGAAACCTGCAGCCAAATCTGGTGCCTTCTGTCTGCTGTCTCCCAGAGAGGGGTACAGTCGCTCTGGGAGGGAAAGGCGTCTGTTCATGGTGACAGTCCAGCCGCAACCAGACACAGCAAGGTCTACATACTCTTTTTATTTTCTGTTATAAAATATAACTGCACAGATTGACATACTGAACCACATGGCTACAGGGATGATAAGTCTTCAGAAACCGTGAAATTCAGTGTACAAAGCAAACCTACTGCAGGGTTTTTCCTCCATAGAGACATTTTTTCCGCCCCCCAAAGAGATTTTAGCCAGAGCCAAAGGAAAATCACCAGAGCCAAAATACAAAAAAATGTGAATAAAAATAGCAATTCAAATCCTCTCCAAATGTGTTTGAGAGCTTGTTTCAAGTGCAGCCCATCCCTCTTTCTTGTATTGTCCATGGTTTGGACCACTAGTAATCGATATCATTAATAGACAGGTGATCAGTATCTTAAACATTTTGTCTTCATATCCATTTTGTGTCACGTCGGGAGATTTCCAGCAATTGTGAAAAGTGAGCTCAGTCAGAACGACAGTGAAGAATACAGGCCTATATATGCTGGTAGAATATAGGCCTATATATGCTGGTAGAATATAGACCTATATATGCTGGTAGAATATAGACCTATATATGCTGGTAGAATATAGGCCTATATATGCTGGTAGGCTACTCCGCATAAAACTGAGGTCTCCCCCCAAAATTGTGTGCACATCACCCCCCAAAGACCCATTCTGAGCCAGGAAAAACCCTGTACTGTAGCACTTAAGCTAAGTCTGTTCTATATTCTAGTCTGTTCTATATTCTAGTCTGTTCTATATTGTAGCAGCACTGTCTGTTTCATGTGGGGCTTCACATCAAAACAGTACAGCTGACTAAAACACAAATGGCAGCTCAAAGAAAGGCAATGACAGAATTTCACATGGGAAGTGGGCTGAATATAGCCCTCTCCCTGACAGGGAAAGGCACTACTGAATGTTCACAGAGGATCCCTGAAAAAAACAAGAGAGGGGTAATATATACGCTGTGGTGAAAGTTAAAGCAAAAAAAAGAACTGAATTAATAGATAGTGGCAATATTACAGTGGTAAAGAAAGGGTTGCTTTATTTATCTTTAAGAGGAGGGCTCGGCCCAAGGGAACATCTGATACTGTAAATGAAGTCATGAAATTGACTGGCTCCTAAATTGGAGCTATAATGTAAGGACTATCATTAGATCTACTGTATGAGAGACGAGAGTAAATAGTGGAGTAAAATGGGAATGATTTAAATGGTAATCTGTCTAACTAGATATGTTTCTGTCCAATCAAGCTGTTATTTCTTTTCCCAAGCCGATCCTCTCTCGTTCCTCAGGCCCCTGCTGACTCATACTACAGATTCAAATTAATTCAAACATTTTCTTGACATGATTAATGATATGAATTATTCCGGCCAGACAGACTAAAAAAATGAACAGGATATGTTCTCTGCTTTGCACATCTATAGTCTGTGGATAGAATCAACTTGTACTAAACTAAACAAACAAGATTTCTAACAAGGAATCCAGTCATGCATAGGGCTCTTTGCTGATACGATTCAACCAGTGGAACAGGCCGGGCTGTACTGTTAGAAAACTGAAGAACTTTATCCTGACCTTTCATTCGTCTGAGTGCCGAGCTCATCTGAACGCCGTCTGCTCAGATACTTTTGGAGGCCTATATCAAAGGAAGTCTGGGTTTGGTGAAACATAGTCTCCTATCTCCACACTTTTTGTTGACTCTGTAACTTTCTTTCACCGGATTGCAGTGATTTGCGTGCTGAGAATGCGCGCTGAGATTATGTGGAGAACAGATAACATGGAGAATCAATAGCAGAAGGATTGAAACCCATTGAGGGGCCTCTTTCACTGGCCTGATGTTAGTAATCAATCATATGCTTCTACAGCTGAGGCAGTAGTGCTTTCAAAACCGCAGTCAAAACAGCCCAAAAGCAGACCACCAAGGACGAACCAATAAATACACACAGACACGCTGTAGGCATTTCTAACCCCATTAGGATGGTTGCCCATGTCTTCACACCCTCTACCGGCCCCCCGACTTACAAACATACATTACCACCTCTCCTAAACACCACTTTGGCCAGCTACACCAGCGCAAGAGCTCGCAATTCGATAGCGCGGGTGGGCGGTACTTACACTGAGGAGTGAGTTTAAATCAATTCCACTCGGTCGCGGTTACACCGAGGTATGGTCATCCTGCTAGTAGCCTACAGTTATTTCTGTGGGAAGCATTTCACGGCAGGTAAAATGCAAGAAGTACAACAATTCTCTCTCTCTCGCCCCCCACAGTAGCTGAGCGAGGACAATTGCTGTGTGGGAGTTGGGACGTGTGTAGAGCTGAAAGCATACAGGCTGTACAACAAAAACACAATCCAATTATTACAAATAATTGCTGAAGCTCCCCATAGCTTGTATTGCATTTATTAGCAAGCCTTTGTTATGCTAACAACGTTTTCATGAACCCGCTCTTTTCGCTGTGGCACCACATTAATTGATGGTAGGCTAGGCTACACGCCGAAAGCCCCATTATGCACAGTGCCTGGCTGGCCCAACACACAGTCTTCCCACACACGTCGACCGATCCGTTCCCTAGACTCTCGCCTGCCGCTGAACACACACACACACACACACAAACTTTACACACGGCTATGCCATTCATAACCATGAATATTCAGAGCCTCCCTTGTGCACAGTGTGGTGCCTGGCCCTGGACATGGTCTCTCCACAAACCAGCCACCCTTAAACACCCGCCCCCCCCCCACCCACCCCTCCTGTCAAGTCTGTGAAGCCACAAGCGTATTCTTCACTTCCCCCCGCTGAGGCCCGCGCCCCCAGAGAATATCATATTTGAACCTTTCAGCGGCCTGCTAGTGAAGACAAATTGCCAGCTTGTTTGGGGGCCCTGTGAGTGATTCATATTAATAGCTGCCTGGCATGGGAGCACGCTGCATATGCAAACTCCATTAGAGGGTTAGCCCAGAGTGTGTGACCTGGCAGTGTGGCACAGCTACCAACTCTGGAGGGGGGCCGCATTTAGAAAAGGCGTTGCCGGTGCAGGGAGGTGAGTGTGTGTGTGTGTGTGTGTGTGTGAGTGTGTGAGACAGCAGAAGCACGCACGCACATGTAGATAAGGATGTAGAAATACGCAGACATAAACGCAGAGATGGACGCAGACGGACGCAGACGCACGCACACACACACACACACACACACACACACACACACGCACAGTACACTGGCAGCCTGCCGAACCACAGTCTACATCACTCTCTTTACCCCGGACTCTCTTGTCCTTCTCTTCCTTCCCATCATTCACTCTGTTTCTCTTTATGGATTTCTCATTTCCATCCATCGTCCACTCACAGTAAGTGCCTTTGTTTTTTATATCCGTCGCACCCTAATTATTCCTCGCCCCTGAAGTTTGTGTAACATGAGTCCTCATCACTACCAGCTAATTGAGAGAGACAGTATCTCAGAATAGCTCAACAACGTACATATAAGTAGTGTTTTCAACCATTCACCGAACCAGTACACGCTAGTCACCATACCAAACAATCTGTGATCTCCACCTATCAATATGTCTGCTGATTTCTATATCTGTTTGACTGGCAAACCTACGTCTCTACTGCTTTGGACTGGATCAAACCTGAACAAATCTACACTTTGGATTGGTTCTGCAGTCCGCTTCTTTTTTTTTTACCCAACTAATTTTTAAGCTAATTGTCGACACCCAGTTTTAGGTTGGGAGAATGTCCTCATGTGTGGCTGATTGAAGCCTTTAGTGATTGAGTTGAGAGTCTCAAACTCAAACTCAACTGGGCTGTTCACACTCGATTCTGTAGCTATGAGAAGGCTAGCATGATACAGCTGCAGCTGGCTTGGGCCCTAAGATGAACTGTAGACTGAAATAGTGCGTGCGCACGCACACACACTCACACACGTACAGTGACTGGCTGACCTTTCACCCTGTCTACCTGACAATGAGGACAGCGCTCTCTGGCTCGCTCGCTTTGTCCTTGTCACGGTCTTCCTCGTGTACTCTGGCTGGGTCCCTGCCTCTCTCTCTCCCACTCGTTCACTTCTCAAGTCTGTCTTGGTCTGGCTCCTCGTCGTGTCGAGCAGCAGGGAGTGAACTGCGCTATTTATTTTTTTTGAGCCCTGGGACAAACCCATACGCTGCGCGAAGCCACTCCCCTCCCCCCGGCGGCGCGGAGCGCGGCCCCCCCTCACCGTGATGGTCTTGATGCGCCCGCTGCCCCTGGTGCAGGTCCAGCCGGAGCGGTTGTAGAGCAGGCCGCACAGCTCTCCCTCCAAGCAGGGCGCCATCTCGCACCACTGCCTGCTCCGCACGATGCGCGCTGTGGGGGGGTGGGGTGGGGGGTGGGAGAGCGTAAAACGAAGGGGTAAAAAAGCAATAACACAATTCGATCAATATTCATGGACACATCGTTCTGCTTCTTCGTTCCTCTCAAGGTGAGCTGTTCTCCCGAGGTGTCTCTCTCTGACGTTTTTGAGCGGAAGATAAAGGTACGAGTAACGGCCGAGCACAAGGGAACACAAGGGTGTATCTGTGTACAGCTATAAAGTCTCGCCCGTAAATACGCGCGTAGGTCCGCGCGGCGTCACCATGGCAACGCGTACGCTCTCTATACGATCTCCCTGGACGACCCGCATTAACCTTTTGTCTCCCGTTGACGATGATACACAGCGATTGTTCGTCCTAACACTCTGCAGCCGTGCCCACTCAAAGGTTATGTGTTCTGGAGGGCAGCTGGCAGAGCGCTTGATTCGGCCCAGGGTACGAGCCTGGGGGGACCGGCGGGGCTACGGCAACGTGACCGGCGCATTCAAAGAGACGGCGGTCTCGCGCGTTCACAGGCAGATCGATGAAGCGGCAGCTTAAAGTCGCACTGAAATGAAAAAAGCATTCTGTCCCATTTTGGTTCACATAATTGGTCATAGTGTTCACCTATTCAACGAAGTATGCCAAAAGAATTACAAAATTCTACTTTTGTTGTAATCTTATATCAAAGTATATAATTTCTTACTTCCTGGAAAACGGTAGGTCACGTGCAATGACGACAACAGGTACCTTCGATTTTAGGCCAATAATCTCACGACATCCACCCCTTCAATCAACGCTATCCTTCTATCGAATCTGTCTAAAGTTCTTAAAACCCGTCCACTTGTCAATGTTCCAATCAAATTCCTCTAAACATATGTCCCACCCTCATAGCTTGTTTGCGTCGGAAATACGTCAAACTACGGAAGTTAGATGATCTCAAACGTCCGTTTCAGTGCGACTTTAAAATCGCTCACGTGGAGCACGATGGCGCGGTACTCTGTACTGTCGCCTCACGGCGAGAAGGTCTCCGGGCCTTTCCGTGCGGAGTTTGCATGTTCTCCCCGTGTTCGCAAGGTTTTCCTCCCAAAAGAAACCCAATATAAAAAACATGCAGAAGAACAGATGCTCTTCAGTCCGGTCCCTGACCAAGACTTGGACTGAGCACTTGGACTTGGTCCCCGGGCGCGGATGGCTGCCCACTGCTCCTGGCTGCCCCCGGAGAAGGACAGCTGGGATGGGAGAAATGCAGGGAACAATTTCCACCGGCGACACCCGAAGAATGCATGAGTGTGTTGTGTGCCGTGTATCACGCGTGTATCTAATCGATGTCACTGTGCGGACAATGAAATGACCGTCGAGGGGGATCTTAATTGGAGATGGACGGGGTCAGACAAACATGAAAGAGATTTCAGGTGCAAACAATCATTTTTCATATTGATTCCTTCGTCACCAGGAGAAGCTAAGCTATCCTGCTCCCGATACAGTAACATCCCCTCCACTATCAGATTTCCAACGCTATCCATCAAGAGTGGGAAAGAATAGATTCATCAGTCACTTGCCAATGTAGCGGTGAGCGAATTACATGGCAGCAAAAACACAATTCGGGGTTTTCAGAAGAGATACAGCTGAGTTTTCAAAGCGACGTCTATACTGAGTAACCTTGGATCACTAGGATTTCTTTCCAGCGATATCTATCCTTGGATAGACAAAGGTTCTATTCTACTCTATTCTATTATTTTCCACACAAACTCAGGATGGGGACTAGAACTGAAACAGCTGGATGTCACCGGACTGACTGGCTGAGCGGTTGACATCGCTGGGTGTCTCTGTGACAGCGACACCGGGGCAATGTGGGTGGCGGGCAGCCCGGGGTTGTCAGCTGGAGGGTTCTCCGGGCCAGCGCTGTCACTGCCACCGACTGTGGTGCCCCCTCCCCCTCCGAGATCACACGTGTGACCATCTGTCCCCTCGCTCAGAGTGCCCAGTTTAGTGGGTTAGGGGTGAGGGACGCTCCCATTGGGGTACCATAACCATAACAGTAAAGAATCTCACTGGCACTGCCAGGCATAATATTTCCTGTCGGCTGACCACAATGTCCTCTCATATTTTTTTTGGGGGGGAAGTATTTATGCAACCGTTCCAATAACATGTGCTGACATTAAGCGTCCCCCATTCTCCATAATGGCCTGTGAGGCAGCCCGTGAGGAACAGGTTCCTCTTTAATGCACTCACTATTAATGGACCGTGGGGGCAGCAGTGGGCAGCCAGTAATAATCAATTTCCTGCTGCTGTAATTATGGTTCTCTCTTAGTTAATTAGCGGCGGTGCTGGAGTGCTATGAGGAGCCGTCAGCCTTGAGGCGTTGGAAAGAATGAAGCGAGTTCCAACGCCTCCGCCCTGGGGTGCGCCGCGAGCGTACGATTTGAATCCTCCTGACCCTGCTGGCCTTTGTTTCCGGTCTGCGAGTGAGAAAGGGTTTGAATAATTCGTCAGAGCGCACGACGCCCCACTCACCATCCACACAGGCGGGCCTTGCCCGCGTGGTGCCAGCGATCTGGCCCCTCCGGCAGGCACAGCGGGCCGTCTGGCGCGCCACGGTGCGCCTGGGCACGCTGCTGTCCCTGTTCAGCATCACGATCTCGCAGGTGCCCACCACCAGTTGGCCTGGCAAGGGGAGAGAAGAACATCACGTTATAGCATTTACAGTACAGTCATTTACTGCAGCAGAGCATACTGTACATCACTACATTCAAACTGGTCAGACTTGTTATGCAGAAGATTCTCCTCTACCATCTACAGTCACCTACAACCAATAGACAAGAAATGTATTAAAGTTACAGTAAGTAGGACCTAAATTTATTGAATTACCACAGTAAATGACTACCTAGGGGGGATATACTCTTTTGCAACAACCCACTGTCAGAGCCAAGGCCATATTTGGAGATTTGTCAGCGTCTGTCTCAGCCAATAAGACTGATGTATTAACTTGACATGTCAGCGCCTCCGGGGTAATGTTGACCTATCACAGCCCACAGAATGTTTGCAAATTTCAAAGGAAGTGAACTAACTGAACCGGAGTTCTACTAAAGTCCAATCAAAAATCAATCTAAAAGCAGCTTATTGTGTATCAACGTGGGTTTTGGGGGATTTTAAAGCTCCCCTCCTTTAAAGGCTTGAGTCCCTATTTGTCACCCACCATCACCAAAATGCAATTCCAGCATTTATCCAGCAGTACTGACGACCACCAACGTTATCTGGTCAATAATCTTCTCACACACAGCTGAGTCAGAGAAACTCTCTTTCCTGCAGAGCCTTCCCTTCTGAATAGCAAAGAGGACCCAATGTCGAGAGGAAGAATCAAATAATGTTGCTTTGTTAAAGTTAAATGAGGGAACATCAGAGCGCAGGCCTCTGAATTGCCTTTTAAAATGGCCGTCCCTTTGAACAGATTCAATTACAGTGCGTTGTTAAACCCGAAAGGGCAATCATTGAGGGTTTATTTCCTGGTCTGCAATGTGGATGAGCCTGGTATTTAATTGAAAATAACAATGATTGAATAATACTATGAATATATAAAACTATTGTTTCTCTAGCACTGATCGCAATGGGCTCCCTGAGGTTCAATTCTCCCGGTCCGACTCCCCCCCCCCATCCACCCACCCACCCCCCACTCCCCCCCTCAGCCGTTCGGAGTAAGCTCCCACTGCCACACTTCATAACATACCGCACACTAATCTCCGGCAAGCACTGTGTTAAGATAACAGATCCTTAAACACAGTCGGCTCCAAATGCGGCGCTCGGTCGGATGCCGTGTTCATATCATTTCTCCCCATCAACCCCCCCAGCCACTCTCTCCCTCCAACCCTTCTGATCTCCAGCGGGTCTCTCCACTCCTTCAGCCTGCGTGTGTGTGTGTGTGTGTGTGTAGTGGGGGCATGGCTGTGCCATCAGATAGCTGCGCCCTCTCCCGTGTTCTACAGCTAACAGATGAATGGACCACATGCGATAAGCTTGGGGAGGAGGAGAGAGGAGGCGGGGCTGGGGGGGGGGAGGAAGGAGGAGGCGGGACTGGGGGGGGGGGGAGGAAGGAGGAGGCAGGACTGGGGGGGGGGGAGGAAGGAGGAGGCAGGACTGGGGGGGAGGAAGGAGGAGGCGGGGCTGGGGGGGGGGGAAGGAGGAGGCAGGGCTGGGGATGAAGGAGGAGGCAGGACTGGGGGGGGGGTGAGGAAGGAGGAGGCAGGGCTGGGGGTGAGGAAGGAGGAGGCGGGGCTGGGGGGGGGGGAGGAAGGAGGAGGCAGGGCTGGGGGGGGGTGGAGGAGGAAGGAGGAGGCGGGGCTGGGGGGGGGAGGAGGAAGGAGGAGGTGGAGCTGGGGGGGGAGAGGAGGAAGGAGGAGGTGGAGCTGGGGGGGGAGAGGAGGAAGCGGGGCTGGGGGGGGGGGGGGATGAGGAGGCGGGGCTGGGGGGGGGTGATAGGAGGGAGGGAGTAGCAACCGTACTCAGAGTGGGGGGGGCGGGGGGGATCTCTTCAGTGCGTCCCTGGCTACAGCGGGCTGTCATACGGGGAGCGAGTTAATTCATGCGACAGGGGGTTTCTGTCAGCGCGTGGCATGAAGGCACTTGGCCTCGTCTCTGTTTATGATGATGGAATGCGCGTAGCCCAACCGCGGAGCTGAGGGATGGCGTGGCGTGGCGTGGCGCGTCGGGGCGTTGGTTTCCATCACACATGATGACTGGGGGCCGCGGCGCCCACCACGCTGCGAAGAGACCGGCTGCCATGACAGACTGTCAGGCAGGCACATGACCTTATCACTGAATCACACATGTATATGTACACGCACACGCACACGCACAAAGACATACTGTACACACACACACACACACACACGTACAACAAGTTCTAGATGACATTGTTTTTCGCCTGTGGTACTATGCTTCAAATAATGATATTCTGCCATACAGTGGATCAGTAACAATGGCATCACAAAAGCAATATGTTTCAAGGTTGTCTGTAGAATATGCAGCTGAATGTTTACATCTATTCATCATTTTATAAAGGCCTCTGCAATCCTCCCTTAATCTCAACAGATATCAGAGCGTTGGATTCCTGGGCATAATCAAAACCCCTTTAGAGATGTACATCTCATTACATCTCTGCCGCCGGCTTCTACACAGGCATTTCAAAAGGCCCCTTTTTTCTAAGATTTCCTCATATGTCAATATTTTCTTCATTCGTAGAGATTCTTTAAAAACTACAGTGTTTTTTTTAAGCCGGAGTACACGGTATACAAGGTGATATAGAAACACTAACACACCTCATTCTACATCTACAACACAGCACAGGCGTGTGTGTTTAGTAGGACGCCAGCTGGTGTGAAAGCAGATGTTCACTGACCTTGTACAACTAGGCTCTGTCTTTACTGTGAACTTCTGTTCCTATACAAGTAGGCCAGCGAGGCACCGGAGCGCTACGATATACCGAACGGCGTCTTGCTGTGACCTGGCTGACCGTGTCTCAGTCTATATAACCTTTATCTGCATGTAGCTTCTCAATGTTGATCTACAGTTCCTGCTATCACGCCAGGCTTAGACAGTTTCTGCTACGGCAACATTGAAACTATCCCTTTAAAAGGGGAAAGATGCCCTTTCCTGACATTGATGAAATTTAACTGTGGCAGTTAAAACAAAATGGGACGGGGGCATTAAAGAGAACACAACACTTTGAATACTTTATACGCCCACTCTCTCTCCCTGACATCAAGCATTCTATCTCCAGTGGATTCTACACGCAGAAAATAACAATGCAAAGCAGCGAACAGAGCAATACACTCAACCACAAGGGAAGCAAACAGCTGACAGGAAATAGAATTCATATTCCTGGAGCTGTGAAATATGAGTTTTGCGTACAGCCAAATTGATTTTGCCGTAAAAAAACCTTTTCATTTTTCCATAAACATCCACGTTTTATGGCTTCATTACCCATTGCATCACAAGTGGTGGTTTACTCGCAATTCATATCCGAGGTTGTAGTCAAAGCCATTCTTCCAAGTGGCTGTTTAGTGCTGAGCTAGAGAATAAATATCTTCTTTCTAACTTCTCAAGGTGTGTATTTCTCTACTTCTCAGATTTAACGGCCAATCGATCTTCACAGAGTATCTCTCTATGCTAACTTGCCTATAGAAAAATACAACCATCTTTATTCACATTGGACCAAAACAGATACACACTCTCTTTCAACCAAGCAGCCACACACACCTGATCAAATGAATGACCGTCATCATGTGATTCAGTATTGGATACAGGTTCCTTACTGCTTGGTCGTTTTAGCCCACTAGCCCTCTGCAGAGTCCTCCTGTTATACCTCAACCACAAAACCACCTCACTGTAAGCACTTTAAACTCTCACACCTCAGACTTATAAATCCCAGAAAAACCACCTCTCCTCTCTCCCCCCAATCAAGCACAAAGGTTTGTGGTTGACAAAGCATCGAAGGGTTTCTGATCGCATCGCTGAGCTGGAATCAGCTCCGGTCAGGAAATCCAGACATTTCCAAATTTATCGTTGAATAAACTGGCAGCGTGGAGAGGGGGCCTGACAGGCCATCCATCTGCGTGGGCGCCGGCCCAATGGCGTGAGCGGACAGGCTACTGCACTTTGATTTCCTGTCGGTGCCGCCATGACGGATGGTACAGAGAGGCGAGGGAGGCGGTGCAGTCACGACATGATCCAGCGCTCTACCCAGATGCCCCAGGGCCCCTCTTTGTTAGCAGGGGCCCCCCAGGGAGGCGTGGGTGGAACCTGGAGCCACCGAGGAGCCTTGGGAGGGCGAGGTGTCGAGGCACGGTTGTCATCGGCTTACAGAATGAAGGAGTCGCGATCGCACGTTAACGAACGCCGAGTCAGGACGCTGATGGAGTGCTTGCGTGGATACTTACTTTACAAGGTAGCAGAAATAACATGGCTGCCTTCGAAAGAGGATCTCATCTAGTGAGCGAAGAGCATTCGTGTTATGCTAAAATATGACTCCCACGAAACAAGCAATTTGATTTCACTGAGGTGATAATGGAGACATAGGATGATATCCTCATAACTCATCCCAAAGCTGGACAGCAGAGGGAGGAGGGCTGAGAGGTGAGATGATAATCTTGGCAGCCAGGTCATTGCTCAAGAGAGGAAACATGCAGGCCATACAAATCTAGAGAGCTCTCTCAGTGAACTGCTCACAGTCACGGTTGGAGCTGCCAAAGACGAAACACCATTGATTGGTTCATTTCGACACCTGCTAATAAAATGCTGATGGCAAACTCATTAAAGCTGAAAATATTGAATCAAAGACAAATGTCCTTTGTCTGATTATTGTCTCAACATGTTGATGGAAGGGTATGGTTGTCTCAACGGTGATGATGTTTATAGTGATAACAGACGTGTGAGATGTAGATGTGTTCAGATCAAATGACTGATGGATGATGGACAGAGGCCTCTAGGCCTGAGTGTGAACAGGGTCTTATGCTTAGATTTCCTTCCCTCTTGGCAAAACCAAACCATCTTGTTCAGGGATGTGGACCATAAAGTGAACTGAAATTGGCTTTTGCTTTCCATTTTGAGGAAGTACAGTGTGAATGAACTGAAGCAGTAAATGTATTGTGCAGTAGACATCAGGCCACCATTATTTCAGGCAACAGTGAAGGCAACAGTCGTGGCATGTAGCCTACAAGGCTATCAGTCTGTAGCCTGTGAAATGATTAAACCCTTAATAAACCTGGCAAAGCCTGACTGTCATTGAAACTAATTGCCAAAGCAAACGGATTATAGCTTCTAGCTTCAGCGTTGTCTACCAATAACGTTGGAAAGAAACAACCATCCGGGTGGCACATTGCAGGAGTTTTAATGACATGCATTTATACACACACACCCACACAAAAAGTTAAGTTTGGTAGAATAGGTACTGTATTGGGGATGAATAGGGTGAATTGCAGCAATCGGATCGTTGGCTTACACCTCGACCAGAAAGACACAGATCCCCGTGGCATTGGCATCAATGGCATTGTCTAGATACACTTACCCTCTCTGAGGATGTGAGAGTAAATCACCCACAGCAGCAGCAGGCAGCAGAGTGACGCGCCTCCACCTGCGGAGAGCGATCTGACTCCCGACTGCATCCTCCTCAGTCTTGTCGAATTTTATCCTTTGTTTTCTCCCAATTAGGGAGTATTTAAATGTCACTGTGGTGAAAACGGGTGAAGGATGAATATTTATTCCAGCGGTGTTTCGACGGACCGTCGTTGGCATCCATTTTGAGGGGTAAATTAGTGAAGAGAAAGCCCGAAGATTGTCAATGACTCCTTTTATCAGAATCTCCCTCTCTATCTTCAACAGTGATTGTCGCTGATGCAGTGGTGACTGCGACGCCAACTAATGCCTGTAGTCCCAAGTTCAAGCGCAATTACATGTCATTGGCAAGTTTTGGAAAGCGGTTTTGAAAACCTAATAAGCAGAAGACTCTTTTGAAATATCGGCGATCAGAAAAAAAAACAGTCATCCCTGCATGAGGCGGAGTAACAGTGTTATCCCCGGACTGCAGAATGGTATTCCCGGTTCACAGGCTTCAAGACGCGGGGTTAAAGCGCAAGATCTCCGCAAGCATCGTCAGCTTCCTTGCGCCTGCACGACGCAGCACTTTATTCCCCATCAACTTTGCCTTCACTCGAGCCTGAGCGATACCCTGAGGGAAATAAAAGTTATTACAGAGCAAAGCATAGCCTGCCATCTTTCTAGTAACGTGTAACCTAATAGCCTACACAACACTGAAAGTAAAAACATATGGGCAGCCTGTAGGCTAATGAAAAGATAGGCTACAATAACAGTTTGGCGTCATTAAATAAAAATAACCTACTTTGTTATTTCAACAACAAAAAAATCCAGACAAATGCCATAGCCTAGTAGCCTACTCCTACCATGTCGTAGCGAATAGGCTATATTATACCAGTCAAGTTAACTAGCCAAATTGATGATAAATTCTCTTTATAATTCTTATCACCTGTATGCGTCTTGAATGCGCATCCCCCAGGTATAGGCTAAGTTTTGCAGGTGTCGACATGGTGCTTTTTATCCCATGAGTCACTCACCTCGCAAGTCCATGGAATGCTGGTCTGTCTACCGACGTGTCTCGCCACATCAATACTGGCAATGGCCTTGCCTCGTTCTGACCGGTCAGCATGTGGGCTAAAGATAAGTGAAAAGCACAAAAAAAGATGGCTACGTAGGCTATATTTTATATCCAGCTAATTTTGAAGTTGTCGCGCTCTTTGAGTCCATCAAAATGCCTTTGGCCACGCCAATTCAGGCCACGCGACTTCCCTCTCATCCGTGGAAAGAAAGCCAGCACAGCGGGCTGCCTCAAGTTTATCCCGACCTCTCTCTCTCTCTCTCTCTCTCTCTCTCTCTCTCTCTCTCTCTCTCTCTCCACATTAACACACACAAACGTACGCACCCACACACACACACACACGTACGCACGCGCGCACGCACGCACGCACGCACACGCACACACACACACACACACACACACACACACACAGAGAACACAACCTCTCTCTCAAACACGAATTAAATGCTAAAAATATAAGAGATGGGACCAGAATAGGACAAAAAAATCTATAAATCATATAATTGTCCCCTAATTTTTTTTTTTTTTTAAATAATAAATATTTCTGCACATTGATTCATGCCCTTGCAAATTGCCCCTGCTGGTCCTAAGTAACACTCACACTGGCAATACAAAATGTGATATCTCTCTAAAGCTGTATGCAGGCATCCTCAGAGAGCTGGTTAAACATTCATGCTTGTACTGTATGTAACAATCCTACTAAACATTTGTTCAAGCGAAATGGAAGCCAATCTCCTTTGGGCTGTGTGTGGTGTGTGTGTATCTCTAGTGAATGTGTGTTTGTCGCCAAGAGAATGACTCTCAGTCCTCCTCTCTCTCTCTCTCTCTCTCTCTCTCTCTCTCTCTCTCTCTCTCTCTCTCTCTCTCTCTCCTTCTAGCTACATTCCAGACAGATTTAGGGCTCTGCAGATGTCAGTCTATCTTTTAAATGACCGCCATTAAAAGTCCCTGGTCATTGACTACTATGACTATAACTCGTCCCCCTGGTCTACGACCCGTCTGTGTGCACTTCATTAACAGATGGAGTGGTGGCCTCTGTGCTCTTCAATGTTAGGCCTGGATCCCTCTGTCCCCTAGCAAAGCATACTGGGATGACATATTGCCCTATGTCCTTATAGTCAGGGTGATAAAAAACAGTCTCATACAGTACTATTGTTTATGTCACAAGAACTTTTCACCAAATAGTAATTCAAGTAATTGAAGGGATGTTACATACACTACATTAATGATATTCAGCTTATAAGTGAATTCAGTTGTCAAGCTGTTGTAACTGTTCCTCAGTCAGCTCGAGAATGTTTATGCAACAGCATGCGCAGCGTAACCTGAACACAAGCTGTTTACAAGGCCAGTTGTGTGGGTTCACGCGTCTCCGACGCCCCATAACACCAAGGCTACATGGCTGGAGAGTGTGGTCCTGGATCTCAAATGGCCCTCTGAGCCGCCCTCCAGATAGGCTTGCTGTACCCCCCCACGCTCCGCCGTACTCAATGCAGATAAGGTTTTGTTATGACTATGATTACTCCCTCCCTGCGCCCGTCTTCTGAGATTCCGTCCGCGGCGACACGAGCAGAAGTGTTGGGGCGTCTCCCACGCCGGCCCGTTTTCTGCTCCGCTGGAGTGCGAGCCCTGTTGACAAGACACTGCAAAAGGAACAGAGCGTCTGTCCTTCTGAGAGGCAGCGGACCTTGAAAGCACAACACAAACAAATCCGAGAGCCACACAGCAAGGCCTCCGTGCAATTACCAAGTGTACAACGTGCCCCTCATATTAACTCTGCTTCTGAGATTTTCCTCTTTCAAGTGCAAAACGATTTCCTTTTTTTTTTGTCCAGAGACAATGTAATTTGGTGGAAATTTAGTGAGCAGAAGCAAGTAATTACATACATGTCAAGGCTGCAGGTGTACAGAGCTGTGGTGTTATGCAGGGTAAACCATGCTACAGTAGGCTATGTAGCCTATAGCATCAGTCAAGAAAAACTCAAGATTTTGAGATAGTGATACAGTACCTACATGTCATATTTGTTTGTGCCAATAATACATTATGACTCAGTCGAGTGTATCTGCAGCCTCTGCAGTTAAGTGTCACCTCAGTCTCTCTTCCTATAATCGGCCTGAGTCTTCCAGAACCGTGGTACCACCACTAGATCACCCTCCGGCGTCTGAAATGGACTTGGAACTAATCGTCCGAGGAGAGGACCTTAGAGCTGAGGAGATTTTGGCAAACTCAGCCTTGACCAGCCTCTTCAGTCCTGGGCTGAGTTTCCCAGAGGCATCGTAGCGCTACGTTCATCGTAGCGCTATGATGAACGCCATAGTTTACGATGAACGTAGCGCTACGATGCCTCTGGGAAACTCAGCCCTGGACTGTAGGTACGGTACAGTTGAGGAGACTGACAGAAGAGAGGGAAGCCTCTACATATTATTCTGTATAATTCCCTCAGACCCTCAGAGAACAGTTGCCTCCACGATTTATTTCCCCTCAACACCAAACTGGCTTTCATTGTTTGTCTTCAATCTCACTGTTGGGAGGGAACTAAGAATCCTTAGAGTGGTTGTTTTTTGATTAGTAGTGTTTAATGGTCTCTACACATTCAATTATCAGCAGCCCACACTGCCAGTCGATAGTCATCCAACCATTAATGGAGCAGAACTGATTGTCAAGGAGAGGTGGGACGAAATGTGATTTATTCAAGCCGCTAATTAAATCCATACAGAGAGGAAGGGGAGAGGTACGAACCTGGTTCAAAAATCTTCCATCTATTTCACTTTCTGTGATTACGGCCAGGGTTTGGTAGCTGAACATGACCAGGTACGAAGTAGCAGGTATAACCAGCCAAAGCGTCATGGACCATTGTTGTTGGATGCCAGATGTATAGATCTCATTTAAAGACCACGCTAACAGTTCCATGATCTAAGTTTGATCAAAGTGGCTATGACGAAAGGCTCATTACATCACAGTTTAACTATTGCTGGAGTCTTCGAGGCCCATTTCATTTGGTAGCCCATCCGTACAGAGCAGGGTTCAGCTCTGTTGTGTAAAAGTATGAAGAGTCTTCATGGGCATGCAGCCAATGTCCTGTTGTCCCTGGGCAGGGCCAGTGTCCTGTTGTCCCTGGGCAGGGCCAGTGTCCTGTTGTCCCTGGACAGGGCCAGTGTCCTGTTGTCCCTGGGCAGGGCCAGTGTCCTGTTGTCCCTGGGCAGGGCCAGTGTCCTGTTGTCCCTGGGCAGGGCAGTGTCCTGTTGTCCCTGGGCAGGGCCTCTTGGCACAAGCACCTCCAAGCAGAATTAGGGGAGGAGGGCGTGTGCACAGCATGGGTATGCTTGTGATGTGACCCGGCAACAGTGAAAGGGTGTGTTTGTGTGTACAGTGTACTGTATGTGTGTGTGTGTGTGTGTGTGTGTGTGTGTGTGTATGTGTGTGCATGTGTGTCTGTATGTGTGTGGGTATGTGTGTGTGTGTGTGTGTGTGTGTATGTGTTTGTGTGTGTGTGTGTATGTGTGTGTGTATGTGTGTGTGTGTGTGTGTGCATGCGTGTCTGTATGTGTGTGGGTATGTGTGTGTGTGTGCATGCATGTCTGTATGTGTGTGTGTGTGTGTGTGTGTGCATGTGTGTCTGTGTGTGTGTGTGCCGGGAGCCCTGTGTGATGAAGTGGGTGTGTGTGTATAGGCATTGTATTCCTCTGGTGCATTTGAATCTGCTGCTCACTTAATTGCGGGGGATACAGTATGCCGATGAGTATTACTGACTCTCGGCCCAATCATGCGCAATCTAATTTGCCCTGGCGTTGTCACACGTCACCAACATCAACTAAGGAAAGCAATAAAACAGTTTTACCCAGGGTCATTCTCTTCCTCCCTCGTGAACCCGCCTTCTCGCTTTCCACACACAGCTCATTTGTTTAGTTTCATTCATTGTAATCACATTGAAATAAACGAGTTGCCGCTGTATTTCGGGTGGGGGCCATGTAAGGGACAGGTGAGTAATGACGGCTTGCCAGGCGCCGGTTGCTTGATTAATGCGGCATGGCGGCCGCTAAGCTTGGTTGGTAATGGAAGTACTGCGGGATCGATAAGTTAGCGATTACCAGGATAGTTAAGGTTAACGATGGAAACGCTTGTGCGATCAACAGTGATCTGCTTGTCGTTGTCCTCGTCGTCATCATCATCATCATCGTTTAGTAGCAGATGCTTCAATTCTTCACGGTTGAATACTTAAAAAATACTTAAAGATTTCCCTCAATATCCACAGGTGCTGTTATTCAGAACGTGACCTAAACCTCCATGCTCTATCGACACACTGGGGCATATCATTGGCTCCTTGGTTTGAGGAGGTCTTGTGATACATAGACTACCCTGTATAGCGGAGCCTGGAATGTTCTCCTGCTCTGTATCGCTCAAGAAAGCGTACATGGTCTTCCGTCCGTCTACAAGCCAGCTGTGCGGCATCTCCGCATCTCCTCCCCGTTGGGAAATGCCGGTCCATATACTCATCAACAGAGCCTTCCACGGGGTGCTACAGTTATCACTGCTCGTTGGGCTGCGGGCAATCCTGGTGTTTGTCTTGGTATGTAGGCTACAGTAGCCTAACTCTGCGGGCCGCGGGAGATCAACATGTCTACCCAGCTCTCCGCAGATGGAGAAACCAATTCTAACAGCAGGGAAGAATAGCTAGCCTATAAGGTTGATATAGGCCCTACCATGAACCGTCTGAACAGGCACAAAAGCATGTCAACACTGTTAAAGGGGCCTATTCAGAGTTTCACAGTAAGCTTATATATTTCAAACTACTATATTTCTCTTTTTTTTGTTTTCATATCTCCCCAGCGCTCTCATTCGTTTCCATGAGAACAGTGACTCAGTTTAGGTAGGTGTCGTTGCTATCCCTGTGCTTTTGGGAACATTGAAAATAAATATTTTCAGGTTCTGTATCTATAGTAACAAATTGAGCAGAATTAGTGAGATGTTTTTTTATACGCTGGTGCACTGGATCAGGGTCTCTCAGGCAAATACGCCTTTTGGCAACTCACACATATGGTCACACATTCACACACACACCCACTCACTTACCGACATTATTCCCCCTCCCTCTCTCTCTCTCTCTCACTCACTCACTCACTCTCACACACACACACACACACACACACACACACACACACACACACACACACAAACACACACACACAACACACAAGAAAACAAACCAAAAAAAAGCAAAGGTCCTTGGAAAATGTTTCTTCCTCCGAAGACATGAGGAATACTAAAGCGTCTATGAGAGGCTGCAGACTCGTCCTCAGGCGCGCGGATCCTTTTGAAAAGAACCAGGGAGCCTCTCTATGCTATTATAGCTTCATAAGACACCGTGACAAAGTGGAACCATGCAGTCCTATTCATCTTCCAGCTCTGGCCAGGAGCCGCAGAGACGTCGCCAGACAGAGGGGAAATGAGAAAGGGGGCGGCGAGTGGCGTAGTTCTGTATCTGCTGAAAGATGAGGCTTATCTGTTGGCTGTTTGGGCAGCCATTTGGAATGTAAACAGCAAGCGGGCTCAGCACAAGAGGAAGAGGAAGGAAACTCTCGGTGACAGCGAGCGCAACGATGAGGGCACGATATTCACGGCTTAAAAGCGCGAGCTTAAGTCGGCAGGGTCAGAGGGGATCGTTTTCTCCATCGTGAACGTCATCTCCGGGGGAACCGGTGTCACCTTCGTCACATGAGGAACCGTCGCAGCTCTCCTCAATCAAATGTCACGGCCATGTTGTTTTCTCCTCAGCAGGAAACCAGGGAAAGAGCATCTGTTTATCACTACCTGTTGGTCTAATCTCCACACCTCTAGTTTGACTGACTGAATTTCACATAGGCTACCGTACGCAGTAAGAACACGGGCCTTTGAGTCCTGTAAGCCTTTTTGGGCTGATATGAGAATCAAAAGTAATTACCATATTCAAAGCTTTTTAGCATGCCATGAGGAATACAGTATGAAATATTCCATTTTCTTTTGCTCTCTTAAAAGCAGCAATGTCACAATGGTTAGCATGGATCAAAAACACGTTTCACCAACTTGACATCAAAGCCCAGAATTCTCAATTCTAAAACCATGTACACTGAAATATTCAGTTGGGTTCATAGCTGCTGTCATATTGCTGGCTTCTGTTTGCATTTTAGAACCATATCTCAGGCAACAAAGAGCTGGCGTTATGTTCAAGACATCAGGCAAAGTGAATCAGAAGTCTGTGAGCTAGTTAGGCCTAGGCTACTTGTATAGTTACTTGTCTACAGCCTCGCTCTCTTCTCCCTGGCAACCTCACATCTACCCTGCTTGAACATGAAGTACCGCAACAAGGATCTAGACATAAACACCCCCATTTTGTGCACCTCAATACAGGGCCTTTGATATTTTGTTCGGAAAACATCACGCAAGCGAGGTGATGAAACAGAAGTGCTCCCTTCCATTTAGCTGGCGGGTCATTGCTGCAATTGTGATGGAAGCGTTGCTCCCCTGAATCTCAAACGGCTGTGATGTTCCAGGAAGTAATCTGCTCCGGCTCCACTGAGCCACAATCTACATTCCAGCCCTCGCACGTCCGAGGTACAGACACGAACGAAGACCTGAACAGATGGTTTGTCTGTTTTGTAATCATAATTTCGTAGCAAACTGTCTGAAATACAATTATAGTGCGACATTATTACACAGAACATATTCATATGAGAAATAAAGGGATGGATGGATGGATGGAGAGAGAGAGTGGGAGAAAGAGAGAGGGAAACCAGGGGGAGAGAGAGACAGAGAAAACACAGTCTAGCCAGGCACACCGAAGGAGTGATGAAGAGCAGGAGAGAGAAAACCCAGATCAGAGGTAATCAAGCGTGAGGCCGTTGTGCAGAATTTACAGCTGTAATTTGGGATTGCAAGGCCGTCGGTCTGGACGGGGAGCCGGACAGATTCTCATTTACCAGGAACGTCTCTGCTTGGCGAGTCCTCTGTCTCTCTCTAATGGCTCAGGGCGTAGCTGGATATTTTCTCCATCCCTGCAAATAAAACCTGCATATCAGATGACAGGAGGCATACTGTAGCACAATCACACCTCAGTGGTCAGTCAGGAGAGAAGGCACCACGGCACGAGGATTATTACGATGGAAAATACTAAAGTGAAAAATGTGGAGCCAGGAACTTAGGATGGTTTGTTTGCTGTCTTTTCAGAGAAGATAAACCAATGATGCAAGATAACAAGTAAATAACTGAAAAATGTTACCTTCAGAAATGAGCTTGAGAGTTGACTACCAATGCCTGGTGACCGACAACTTTCAACTTCAACTTTGGTGAAAATCCAGCAAGTATTAGAAATGTGTTTGCTGATGCCGTTTCTATGGTTAACAGCGAATCATCATGGGTAACACTTTACAACAAGGTACAAAAAAATTAGTAGTTACTGAGTAACTAATGAGGAACCAATGATTACTTAATGAGTAGTTACTAATTAACTCTGAGATTAGTTAATGAGTAGCTACTGAGGAACTAGAGAACAGACTGGGGACTACTATAGTAGTTAGTGAGGAACTAGAGAACAGACTGGGGACTACTATAGTAGTTAGTGAGGAACTAGAGAACAGACTGGGGACTACTATAGTAGTTAGTGAGGAACTAGAGAACAGACTGGGGACTACTAAAGTAGTTACTGAGGAACCAATGATTAGTTAATGAGTAGTTACTGATTAACTCTGAATCCTAATGATTAACTTATGATTAAGTAATGATGAGGTAATGAAGGACCTGGTAACTACTCTGTATGATGTCTGACTTTACAATAAGGTACACAAAAGAGTAACTAAAGAATAAGTCATGAGGAGGTAATTAAGTAGTACTTGGTATTTAGTTCCTCAGTAACTACTATAGTAGTCCCCATCAGTAACTACTCATTAACTAATCATTGGTTCCTCATTAGTTACTCAGTAACTACTTATTTTTTGTGTACCTTATTGTAAGCTCTCTGTCCCCAGAGTTAAAACAAAACATGGAGAAGCAGCGTTCAGTTTTTATGCTCCACATATCTGGAACAAACTTCCAGAAAACTGCAGGTCTGCTGCAACTTTCAGTTCTTTTAAATCAAGACTGAAGACTTTTCTTTTCGCCACTGCTTTTTATTAAATCCAATAATTATTAATTCGTACACGGCACTGTAACTTTTATTCCTGTATTTTATTTTTCTTGCATTTTGTTTTAAATGCCCTTTTTTGCATTTCATTTTATATGACCTTTTATGTGTTTCTTGCACCTTGTCTTGAGGCTTTTAATATCTCATGTAATATCTCACTTTGAATTGCCTTGTTATTGAAATGTGCTATAAAAATAAACTTGCCTTGCCTTGCCAAGAGTGTTACTGAATCATGCTACCAGTTAATAACAGAATTGATTATGTGACATTCTTTATCATACCGTACATGTACCATACCCTTGGATCTTGAAAGAGTTTTCTGGCTGGCTGCTCTCCCATTCAACTCTGGTTACCTTGAGGAACAGCCTGCAGTCCAATGGCCGAGCAGCCAGTCCCATGAGGGAGGAGGAGGAGGAGGAGGAGGAGGAGGTGCAGTCACTGATCAAGCACTCTGTCTTCTCCCCCATTCACCAGACAACAGTCAAGCGTCAGCCTCCGGGGAGGAGGGGAGGGGAGGGGAGGGCTGGAAATGAGTTTGACTAGCAGAACCTAGAAACAATTACCCCATTCTTATTTATACAAGGCATTAGCCTACAGCTCGAAACTGTGAATATGTAACAATTGTGAATATGTAAAGGTGACAGAATCTAGAGCGCTGTGCATGTATGTGTGTGTGTGTGTGTGTGTGTGTGTGTGTGTGTGTGTGTGTGTGTGTGTGTGTGTGTGTGTGTGTGTGTGGTGGGTGTGTGGGGGGGGGTGTTGGTAGGAGTGTGTGCGCTTGTGCATGTGTGTGTGTGTGTGCGTGTGTGTGTGTGTGTGTGGGGGGGGGGTGTTGGTAGGAGTGTGTGCGCTTGTGCATGTGTGTGTGTGTGTGTGTGTGTGTGTGAACCCTCCAACCAGAGCAGCACACAAACCAGCAATGTGTTAGCGACTGCTCTCAGACCACATTTAGCTATGCTGCAGCTAGCTGGCTGGATGTTGAAGAACAGCCCTGTAGTCCCGAGGCCGCCACCATCACCACCGCCATCGCCGCCACCGCCACCAAAACAATCACAATCACCACCAACCACACCAGCATAGTAACACTATTGAGTAAATGTCATAATGTTGCTATGATGTCTTCCTATAGAGGGCAGTGACTGCTGGGTGCTTGTGGTTTCGCTGCGTAATGAAATATGTCTGCTGTGATGTATGGCTTCGGGAGAAGCCCAAATCGAAAATTGAATCACACTAACTTAATTTGTGGTCGGGGCAATCAAATTACTTGTTTTGGCTGCAGTGCTGACGATGAATTCATCTTTGTGACAAAGCTGTCACGGCCGCATATAAGGGGGATTGTGTGCTTTTGTGCGCGGGTTTGCGTGCTGCATGTGTGTGTGTGTGTGTAGTGGGGGATGGAATGGAATTTGCTGTATGTACCATATGCTGCAGCATTTTGCTGGTGGCCATGTTAATGGACATAATAGCAGCCTATTGTATGTGAAGGTTTGGAGGTGTGAAGGCCTAATGTAGATGTGCCAGGCTACTGTAGGCCCTAGATGCATATCGACTAAAAAGATACACTCAGACTTCAATACCCGTAACCCTCAGGATCTTCTATCGCCAAAAGCCCCAAACCGACATGATGAGTGTTCGACAGACCAGTCTGAGAGTGCGGTCCATAATGCTTTTCATCTCAAAAAGGGAAACATGTTTCCCACAAAAAAGAGCCATTTTGAGAAAAGGCCTTTCTTGGCGGGAGTTGCTAGGCTGCGAAATCTGAGATGTTCGGGGGGGTGGAGGGTGCTTGTGACTAAGTGCTAAGTGAAAAAAATATCACTCCAAACTTTTGGTTAAGCTTGGCAGCCCTGTAGTGTCTATATTCGGCAGAGCAGCGTATGGGAGGGACCGTGACAACCGAAGATGCATGATGTGCGTATTTTGTGCCATTTAAAAAAAAAAGACGTACATGCATAGAGCATAAAGGCCTCGCAATGCCTATTTTGCACAGGGCCTCGCATATCTCCCAGATGGCCCTGGGTGACCCGGACAGTGAGCGTTAGCAAGCCTTTGAACCGACTCTCATGTGTCTAGGGGACAATATCGCCAACACCAATTCCCTCTCCTGTATTTGTCAGGCCGACCTTTATTCTTTATTCGGATCCCCATTAGCTTCCACAACAGTGGTCGCTAGTCTTCCTGGGGTCCTCATGACTTTACTCATGGCGCTCATTCTCCTGCACACTAGCGTCACAGCTGTCACTCAGCTTGAGTTCATGCAGTTTTTATAAAGTTCTAAAAGGGGTTAGGCTTCACCAGCCAATTGGCCATTTACTGCGACCCAATGGTACCTGTGGGAGATCAGTCCACCTTCGCTGGGGTTGTCTCAGCGTCTTCCTCGTTCTCTCTCCTCTGGGCTCTAACTCGAGAAGTCCTTTCAAGTTTGCTTCACGCGCCAAAGGAAGACCACACCCCCTACGTCATCAGCATTTCAACCATTGTCAATTATCATATTCTGCATCCAGCAGGCATTAAGCTGGTGATATTCCTGACACCACTGCGCTGCGCGATTTGTTGACGGGGGGGGGGGGGCAGACCAAACCGATTTTTATGAAACTCGGTGGAGGGGTCACCTTAGAACCCATTACATTTTGGAGCAGATCCCAATCACAGGCCGGATCCATGAATGAAAACAAAACTTAGAACGAAGCCAGCTCCCTGTGTCGGGGTGTTAGAGACACAGGGTTTGGACTGGGGTGTGCGGGGGGGAGAGCTCGGTGTGCACTGCTCTGCCCCCCGCTGGCTGTGACCTGAGGGGGGCGCCACAGAGCCAGCCAAACAGCTACACATTCACCTCCAGTCATTTTTTGGACTAGGATTACGCAAAAAATACCAGACTGCTTTTCATGAAACTCAGTGGAGGGGTGTAGCATGGGCCAATTGAGAACCCATTAAATTTTGGCATGCACAGAGCCATGAAATGCATTCAGGGGTGGAGGTCTGTGCTCTCTGATCACCATTTTTAATATTAGTTTAGAAAAATAGGATTCTACAGCCACCCCCCCCCCCCCCCAGTTTGCAGCCCTGGCTACACCTACTGCAGGCTGAGGGTGGGGTAGTGTTAAAGACTTCACACATCCTAAACATCAACCCCGCAGGCATGGAATGGTGATGCAGTGAATAAATCTGATAAAATAATGAAATGTCGTCTTTTATCCACTGAGGTATTTGCAGAATCAATCAATTGTGAAATTGCGGTCACTGTTCAACCAATTATTCCAATCGGAAAGAAGTGTCTGACAGGCCATTCCAAATGATGACCCTGCACGCACACACACGAATGGCTAGACACCTGAATAGCGAAATAATTGCTTTGGGGGTAAGTGCAACCAGGCAGAAAACATAGATAGGGCGAATGTAAAAATACTCCCACAAAAAGCTTCTTGCATTATATTGACGGATGCAAATTTACACACCCACAAAAAGCTGCTTGCATTATATTTTTTAGTTTGACTGTACGGCAATAACCAGACCCCCTTAGTGTACAGAGGAGAATAGAAAGTGTATTGACCATGTGTAACAAGTACCAGTAGATAGAATAGGATGGAAAGTTTATTCGCCATGTGTAACAAGTACAGCTACATTGGAATTATTGTAATCGCTTATCTTTACAGTATCTTATCAGTGCTAATCAGTTCCCCATTCCAGTTCTAGGTACTCAGCTAAACATTTAAATGTTCCCAAACTGGCAATTTACTATACTAGCCGTCGTCTATCATCATCATCTACTTGTCCCATCCAATCATGGATGACTATGTCTATATGTCCATGATGTGGGCATTGCAATTAAATAACGTTAGTACACATTGGTGTGCATAGTGTTCAATTGTTCTAGTGTTGTCAGGTCTTGGTTCAAGTGTCAGTTGTTGTCTACTGCATAGACAGTGGGCAAGGTACACAAAGTGTCAAGTGATCAGCTGTTGGTCCAGGGGTGTAGGGGTAGGGGTGGTGGTGGCGATGGTAGGCCAATGTGGGATATCTGACCAAGGGGTATCAGTCTACAGCTGTTGGCTGTTGAGCTTGCGGACCACATCCGGAAAGAAGCTGTTGTGGAACCTCTCCTTCGCGGTCCTGATGCTCGGCCATCTTCCATCTCTCCGGCGAGATGGTGTGAACAGATGGCGGCGGCTGGGGTGGATGGTGTCTTTTGTGATGGAGATGTTCTTCCTGCGACAGCGTTGGTTTGTAGAGATCCTCGATGGCTGGGAGCTCCACACCCATGATCTTCTGCGCTGTCTTCACCACCCTTTGGATGGCGTGCTTGTCGTGGGCGGTGGTGTTGCCGTACCAGGATGTGATGCCTCCAGTCAGGATACTCTCGATGATCCTGTGCTAGAAGTTCACTAGTGTTTGTGTGCTCACGCCCCATCTCCACAGGCACCTCAGAACGTAGAGGCGGTGTTGTGCCTTCTTTAGGATGGCCTCTGTGTTGTGTGTCCAGGTCAGGTCATCAGAGATCTGTATCCCTAGGAATTTGAAGTGGCTCACCCTCTCCACTTCCCGCCCCGATGATGATGATGATTCGGGGGGAGGGGCTTTTTCCTCTTCTCCTGAAGTCCACAATCATCTCCTTTGTCTTGTTGTCACACTAGCACTTCGGATTCCTCCAGACCTGTCACACACACTTCAAACCCAGAGCTCCTCCTCTTCGCTCGCTCTCCTATTTCCTTTAACCGTCAGTGAAGGGAAGTTCACTGCATTCAGTTCCTTCAGGGAAAACAACCACCTATAAATAGCCTTGTTTACCCCTCTGTGTTTTGACTGAGTCCTGTGTGTGTGCGCGTGTGTGTGCGCGTGTGTGTGCGTGTGTGCGAACTCCCAATTTTTACTTTGACATATCACAGTCTATAATGAAAAGAGGGACAGTGAAAGGTGAGCTAAGAAAAAGAGACAGAAGAAAGAGACCTGACTTAAGAGGAGAGCCACATTATCAGGGCAAACGCATGACAGATAAAGGGTAGAGAGAGTGGAAGCAGAACGAAAAAGAAAAAAAAAGCAGAAAAAAAAAAAGACAGGTCCTTTGAGAGTTCCTGATATGCTCGGTCTCCTTGGCCCGCGAAAGTCCCGTTGTCACGGTAATGACCTGGAAGGACATCGTTTTATTATCGCCTCGCTCCCGACGGTCGAACATCGCCACTTCTTTGTTTCTCCGCTCTCATCTCGCTTCACTCCGGATCTCCGTACAAGTGACTAATTGATCCTCTGAGACAGGCCTTTGTGTCCCCGGACTGATGAGCAATGGGAGAGAAAAGAGCTGATGTGGAATATGGAGCAGCTTATCCTTGTGGCCTGGATAATGTGTTCTGTCTGACAGGCTCTGCCGTGGCTTCTCAACACAGGCTAACCGTAGGCTTATTCTGCTGGACCCCCCCCCCCCAAAAAAGTGTCATACCGGTTTATTTATGACGCTTACACCCCCCCAAGACTCTTCTTTTTAGACCTTTTCCAGAATTTTCCTTGCCAAACCAGAGGAAAGACTTACAGAATCAATACATTTGGAAGATGGCACTGTAGGCCAAAACCCCCACGCTTCTCATCTCAAACAGCCCCCCCCCCCCCCAGCCCGCCTCACTCACCTCACATCCCCTCTGATTTAATGTACCCAACAGTTTGGCGTCAGTCCATCTGGCTGCACTTCAGCTGACCTCCTTCCCTCCCTGATTGGGCCTGAGGATGACACATAGTAGCAACACAATGAGAACAAACCCTACTGGAACCTTAACACTGAGAAACAGTGAAGCTTGGAGGAAGGAAGGAGACCAAGCACACAAAGACCCCCCCTCCCCCCCCCGCCTAACACCTCTGGCACTGTCAGACATAGTTAATATTACGAGACACAGGATGGGGTCAGTGCACCAGCATATTTCATAATCCCACTTCACACTGGCGATGACAGGAATAGACTTCTGACTCACAGCTGAATGTAAGTGTACCATTAGGCTTTGTATTTGGGATGCTATGGAGTGGATGAATGAGTTGGGCATGAAAGCTAGTGGCCATAGAGAAGTATTAATAAAAGGATACAGTGCACCGTTGGCTACTGAAGATGAAGATAAAAATAAATAAATAAATAATAAATCTGCATGAGTCACACTTCACATCTTTTATTTTTGTTCTGTCTCCTTTCTTTCCCACTTCATGCTCTACTTCATAGATATTACACATAAAAGAGCAAACCTCTGTGTCTCTGTCTTTATCTCTTTTTCTATTTTACCCGGATACCATCAGCATTCATATTTGCCTTTACAAGCACAGGTACCGGCAGGGGTACCGAGCAGACGGTGACAGGACCAGGTTTTTTAATTAGGTAATTCATGTCGACTAAATGGCTAATTTGTGCTCAATAATTATGGACGATAATATCGTCTCTTCCGCCATCTTGGATCACACACCCTCTCACAAGACTTTCCAAGCTGCAGGAATGTCCGCTTGCCTGATACTAATGTTCTACTCCATTCGCAAATGGCAAGTTTGGAGTCGATTAGTGTCGTTATGAGCATGGAGAATAACCACCCATTGACCGTCATTCAGTTGAGACTTAGGCTCAGGAGAGAAATACATTTCCCCATTCATTCATAGTGGCCAGTTCTACACCTGTATATTGGGTTCTGGGGAGCAAGTGATGGGCATGGAATGGAAGGGCAAGTGCATTTTGAACAGGCCTAAATCTAAACTCTTAGCTAACAGAGCTAACTCTTATCTACAGTCAGTATAGTTGGTTGCTCAACACTTGAATGGAGTTGTAAGAGTCACACAATTGATTTGAGGCATGAAAGAAAAATTATTCATTTCGGTTTGTGGTGTTGAGGTGATTATTTAAAAGGTGTATTTTTACTGTTTTAGTCGATTTATCTGCCCCTGGTGTTGTGCTCTTATGGCACTTTCATGATGGAGTGCTGTGTGAGAGTCGGTGGCCAACAATCCCCATTCTTCAGTGTGGACGTGGGGGTCAAGCAAGGGTGTGTCCTAGCCCCGACTATTTTGAACATTTTCCTCTCAACCATCACTCTTCTCACTCACAAACCCCTGGATCCCACCGATGGGGTACATACACAGTACAGACTGGATGGTAAGAAGTACTACCAGGATCCTCCCTCTAAAGCATCTATTATATTTTTAGATTGCTATTCTTGCACTTTGCCATCGGCACTAGATTATGCTCTTACAGTAGTCACTTTTTTTTAGAGAGGAGAAGCACTTGGCAAGTAATAGCACACTGACATTTCCTACGTTCAATGCAATTATTGTAAGTCGCTTTGGATAAAAGCATCAGCTAAATGACTAATGTAATGTAAATAGTAACCTCTTTGATATCAGGAGCCTTCAAGCCCCACCCAACACATCCTGGAGCTACAGTACAGTATGCAGATAACTGCTCTCCTCACCCACTCACCAGGATTCCTACCGCGTGCCAAATTTGGTCGCTTCCATACAGTATACTGTACAGTGCCACTGGTCTCCAGATCAACATCAAGCAGAGTCCATCCCCCATCTGCTGGGGGCCAGAAAAAGCACTTCAGGGGTCACCTCAAAATGCTCCTGAAGAGGTGCAACATCATACCTACAGCACTAGAGTCCCTGACTGCTAATCACCACACCTGGAGCTCCACCCACCACCAGGGGAACCAATCACCTTCAGGAGCAGAGCAGACCTGGAGCTCCACCCACCACCAGGGGAACCAATCACCTTCAGGAGCAGAGCAGACCTGGAGCTCCACCCACCACCAGGGGAACCAATCACCTTCAGGAGCAGAGCAGACCTGGAGCTCCACCCACCACCAGGGGAACCAATCACCTTCGGGAGCAGAGCAGACCTGGAGCTTCACCCACCACCAGGGGAACCAATCACCTTCGGGAGCAGAGCAGACCTGGAGCTTCACCCACCACCAGGGGAACCAATCACCTTCAGGATCAGAGCAGGCCGCAGAGAGGAGAACACACCCAGATAGCAAGCGGATCTGGGCCATATACAGGCCAGATCTGGCCCTTGTGGCTTAGTTCCGGCCCATATATGGGCCAGAATTATTACACATCCGCTTGATATCTTGGCAGCGGCGCCGTGCACAGAGGCATCAGTGTGCTGCAAGGCCACGCCCCCTTCCCTGCGCTGGACAGGTATAACCCCGCCCCTCACGTGGCAAGACCTGAGGATCACGCACCTGCCAGCCAGGTGAAATACCCCCTAATAAACGCCCAACTAATCGATTTGGAGTAACGTCATCGATAGATGGATAACAGATTAAATCAGATATTTGACAGACAGACAGACAGACAGACAGACAGACAGACAGACAGACAGACAGACAGACAGACAGACAGACAGACAGACAGACAGACAGACAGACAGATAGATAGATAGATAGATAGATAGATAGATAGATAGATAGATAGATAGATAGAGACAGACAGAACAAGGCTGGTGAAAAGCCACTCTTGAGATAAGAAGGGATGGAATGGAAAGACAGAGAGAGAGAGGTAGAGAGAGAGGGAGAGAGGTAGAGAGAGAGAGAGAGAGAGGCTATTTTTTTCCATTCCAGTTAAAAATAATAGGAGGTCTTGTCGGAGAGTCCTTCTCTGATCACTTGATTGCAGTGTTATCTTGCATAACAAAGACTATTGCGTAACACTGGCAGTATCTTCTTAGCAAACCAAGTATATCTGTAGAAGCACACTGGCAAACAGGTTCAAACTTAATATCACAGTGATTGCATCACAGCGTTAATTAGCCAAGCAGCAGTAGTATAGTCAAGGGTATACGGACTATACCCACTTCTTATCCACCACCGATGTACTGTAGAAACTGAATTTCAGAATATTTGCTGTTATATAGTATATCCACTTCTTCAGTCATCACTACACCATTGCCTAGCACCATATCACTGCAGCGATGCCTCTCTTCTGGTAGGGCAAGGGGATACTGTAGAAGTAATATATCAAAGAGTGTCATCTAATTATCCCTCTTCCACTTCCTTTTTGTTTCTCACACTTTGCCAACTCAACCTCCTTCCCATAGCCCCCCCCCCCCCCCCCCCCCTCTATCACACCCTAATCGTTGAGACTTATAGAAAAATCAATTTCCACTCCCTGCGGAGGGGCCCAGTGTTTCACTGCTGCGTCTGATTGATGACATGCAGACGCCATCCCACACCCCGCTGGCTTTTATAGGCCCACTGTTGATCGCCATTCAGATGCTTTTTATGGCAAATAATAACAAGAGATGTAATGGTCGGGCCTGGTGGGTGGGTAAATCTGGACTGGGAGACAGGTTATGGTCAATGGAGGCAACTGTAGGAGTGTTCAAGAGCAGTGAGTTACTTATGTCCTGGGGATTGATCGCTGTGCATGATGATGGAAAGAAAAAAAAAAAAGAGACTGATAATGGCCACACCACAACATATGGACCAGGGGCGGAGCCAGGATCTTAAGTGGATGGGCCTGGAGAAATGTAGCTGGACCACACACCCAAGAGGGCCATACTGTAGGGGTCCGCCGACATTAAAATCACTTTGAGCAGCTGTCTGTTTCTGGTTGGATGGTTCTGAATCTTGAGTGCTAACTCGTTTTATAAACTGAAACAAGTTCGTTTTTTTTTTTTTAGCATTAGTTTGTTTCGCAAGCGTACTCAACATGGTAGCTACCTTTCCATCGTTTAAGCGCGCACAGCGGAAATTCTCAGACTCTGAACCGATCAGGGAAGAAATGTAATGACAGCTGGAAATTTTACTCTGTAACTAGTAGGGATGTCACAATACCAACAATTTAGTAGTCGATACCAATACCAGTGAAATTCCACGATTCTCGATACCTAATTCAATACCACGGTAAAAGATCCCATGTACAGTAGCCTACTTCAACATACAGCCTACTTTATTAAAACATCATCTTCTGTCTGATACTGTAGGTAGGCCTACTGTGAAGGGAAGACTGAAACCTCAATTATCAGGTATAGTTCAGTGACTAAGAAAACAGCAGGATACAGAGGCATTATGCAAAATAAACAGACCTGATGGGCTAAAATGTTAATTAAAGCAGACAAATATTATAATGTTCCAATGGCTATTGGAATCTAACCTATGGAGTATTTTGATGTACAAAGAACTGGTCTGTTCCCCCGCAGAGAAGATAAGTTCTCAAAGTCCTACAGACTTCTTAGTTATTCATAGTCAACGCAAGCCTCGCGAAGGCGAGCTACGCAAGGCTACGCAAGGTGACGTTGACGCGTCCTTGCGTAGCAACGTGTGTCGTGCAGAAATGTGTAACTTTACGCTGACGCAAGGCAGCGACCCCCGTGAACCACTTCACAGCCGCGTCAGCGTAGCTTGCGTTGACTATGAACCAGGCCTTTCCTCCGAGGCCTTGATGCTGTAAACAAGCCTCCAGCTAAGGGTAAACCAGGCCACGTCTCTGGGGAGGAGGAGGGGGGTTGTCCTCAGAAAGCACATCTCAACACGACTAAACTGCTGTCAAGTTCATCGATACAAGCTTTACACCAGAGTGCACAGAGACTAGCCTCAGACTGTCTGCTCGCCTGGCACTCCAGTGCTGCTATTGAACTCTCCCATCTGTCAATATTACACTTTTCTCTACGCACCAGTCAGCCACTTAGAGAGAGCGGGATCAGTTGAGGTAGAACAGGACAGTATGGCGGATAACGGAGGGGAAGGCAAGTCTGAACAGTTGGAGGAGCTCACTAGCCCACTAGCCTCTGAGTTCGTTGCTTTATGCCCTCTTTTTGATTTCAGTGAGTAGGCTACCGGCTAAAACCAATTCACACTTCTACGCTAAAAACAAGCTAATATGAGCTTCAACATTTCCTGATCATTGTGTGAAGTGCCGAGCAGAGAACAACAACTAATTGGGTGTTCACACGTGGGGCCTAATGTAGTAGGGGCAGTGGCGGGGATCTGTAGGCTATCCAACTTTGGGGGGGACATTTACATTGACATTTTGCAAGAGTATTATTTTTTTTCCGGGGGGACATCTTCCTACGCGGCTGTATGGTCATTTGAATGCCACTACCGCAATTTAAATATTGGGGGGGGACATGATCTTAAATATTGGGGCCCCCTGACCCCCCCATGACCCCCTCCCCTGGTTGGACGGTTAACTCCGAAGATATATCCAGGGTACAGATGGGAAAGAAAGTGAAGAATATATATTAGGCATCAATGATGACGGTATCCAAGTAGATATGGAGGACACTGCTTCAGAAAGAACCACCCGCGGAAGGCGGAGGGGAGGGGGAGAGAAAAAGCCTGCTTGCCAGTCCATCCATTTGAAGCTGAACCCAGAGGGAATCTGTAGCCCTGGAAAACCATGTGTACACCATCCGTCGTCGCGTTGCCCCTCAAGGTGCCTGGCCGCCTATGACAAGCTACAACTTGATAAAGCACAGCGGTTTCCTCAGCCTCCACGGTCGGGCCCTTCACCCTCCGTCATTAGGAGCACTGTCTCCCGATGAGTATCATTCGTCACCATCAACTGGCTCCGCGGCCCGTCTTCTGCTCTGACCCGGCCATCTCCCCCATCTCCACACTCGGTAAACAGCTAAATCCCCTCCCCTCTTCCCCCGATCGATGGAGCCTATTTAACTTGAGCTATCGACTCGCCGCCCTGGTCCTCTCAGAAGACCGAGGGATAGAAAACTATGTAGAAATCGGGGCGAGAGAAGAAGAAAAAAGCACTGCAAACGAGGGGGAGACGCGGGTATGAAAACTGAGATTTCCAACAATGAGCTTTGGAGAGAGTAGAAAAGGGAGTGAGAGAGAGAGAGGGAGAGCGAGAGAAAACAGAGGAGGAATCGATTGACGCGAGGAGATAATCTAGGGCTCTGTCCCAATGTGTAAACGCATGACATTGCAGGGATAGGTACAGCACGGAAGAGATCAATTGGAGGCCTTTTGTTGCCCAGTAATCCTTAACTATCTATAAGTAATTAACCTTCAGGAGAAAGAAGGAACAAATAGAGAAAGAAATGGCAGAGGGCGAGTGTCGGGGAATAGCAATGAGCTGAGCTTCTGCTGCAGCTACTTAGATTCTAGCCGATCTTGACCTGCAGCAGCCTTCCTTTGAGATGTCTGCGGTCCAGCCTCCTGGATGAAATGTTATCATTTTTCTATGGTTCAACATTTATAATGGATCTACAGCTGGACCGGTGGTGTGATTTCCCTGATGATATTGGCCCAAAATGTCTCCAATCTGTAAAAGTGTGACATGCTATAGGCTTCCATCATCAAAATGGCTTATTACATGTATATATGGAACTCTCCTAGTGAATAATATTGCCCCATATCCCCACCTGTATGGAATTGCTCTTTATAAGAGACACAGTGCCCCCTGGGGGGAGTTTAAAGGTACTGTTTTAGGATATCCTTGAAAAATTGACCAGCACATTATATTCACATACTGGACAGAAGCATTAGAAACTAGTGGTCGACTGATATGGGTTTTTCAATGTCCGATGACAATACTTAGAGAGCAGGGCGTCTGTTGACTGATATATAATGCCAATATCATGTTTGTTTTTTTAAATATACAACAATTTAATAATAACAAATGAGACAAAATTGCTGAGCTTAAATGAACATTTATTTAACATTGTTTCTGTCTGCAGTGCACTTATTATTTTTTTAATCGGCTGACGACAATCATCTTAGAATGGCATTTAATCGGTCCGACTACTATTAGAAACATCCTCCAATGCAGACAGGATAGACACAGAATAAAACAATTAAGGTTAATATCTTTACACGATTTATTGGCATACAAATTGATATATAATCACCATCCTGAATCAAATACCTTCATGTCTTTTCATAGTTAGTCATTAAACACAGGACCACAGGGACACAGGAAGTGACCTCACACTGGATCATCTACAAGGCTCCTCTACCAGAATGGACACCTGGGGAGAGAAAAATAACACTATAACAACACTGTTGTGTTTCCATTCAACCATATAAGAGTTTCCTCTTGCCAACTTCATTTTAACCAGGTAACTTCACGTATAACCTTGGGGGGCATTGATTTACTGTTGAATTCAGAAACACAGCAGTGTCCTGGGGCTACGCGAACGTGAGGAATGAATACTGACCATCCAATGTAGCACTGACACAGGTTCTCATGTGAGGTGGCTTGTTTGATGAGGAGCTCCACTTGAGTCGGCACATCGAGAGTCTCATCGTGTGAAAAGTCTCTCCCTGACAGGAAAAAACGCTGATCATTAAAAACTGTTTTTCTGACATTGTTTCGCCAATGTCAGTAGTATTTCTAGTTATAAAAGGCGAGAGACGTACCAGTTAGTTTGTCTCGTACTCTGTTGATGATCTGGATAGCCTTTTTGTTGAGGGCTTCAGGCTGCACAAGGCCATCGCCGACTGCAGAGACAGAAATACACCGAAATACTTAGGACTAGGACTAATGTCCTTGGTGGCAAAAAAACAAGCGGTGTCCTTCCTTACTACTGTGTTTCATCAAGAAAAGAGATGTTTTTAACGATACCGTCTATACTTGGTACAATTCTGGACTTCCACAACCTCCCAAATACAGTCCTCATACAGTAAGACACAAGAATGAAAGCCTGCCATCATAACCGAGGGTTGGAGCAGCACCAGGCGTTGCGTGGTATCTAAGCAGCGGACTCACTGAAGGAGTGAATGGACTCGGGCACCGTGGATCCGGGTTTCTTGTGTGTGGTCTCTCCCAGGTCAATCCCATCGAGTGCCTCTGCAAAAAAAAGACACATTCACACTCAGACTCACGCTTCAAGCAAAAACGGCAAAAATGACCATCGCGGTACAAAATGGCCGCCGGTGCAAAACTGACCGACGGACTGTCCCGCGGTGTAGGAGTCGGTCCTCGTCCTGGAGCGCTTGTTTCCTTTGGTGTTGGCTGGGGACGACACAGCAGAGGCACGTCGGAATTAGGGACTGGGTCAAAAAAAAAAATTAATCGATTCTGAATCATTTGATTCAGAATCGATTAATCAACTTTTTTAATCGATTCATGAATCCCAAAATCGATCTTTTATTTAATGAATGAATGAATGAATAAATGAAGGAATGAATAGTTCATTCATTCATTCAATGATTAAATTATTCATTCATTTTTGGAAATCAGCATCGATACCCAGCCGTAGTATTGATGTGTTGCATAACTTGGCAGTCATGTAATTAAGGTTACAGCTAAAAAAAAAAAAAAAAAAAAAGGGTTTTAGTAACACTAACCGAATCAATATTGAATCGAATCGAATTGTGATGATCCGAACCTTGTGAATCGGAATCGAATCGATTCTTGAAATTCAAATTGATACCCAGCCCTAGTCGGAATTGAACGGCGCTCATTTAATCTGCGGCACCATGGCTGTTCTTTGCAAGTCTACTCCCACACGCGGCCACTGAGGACCGCTGGTCGTCTGAGTCAGCCATCTGGCTCGGTACCGTGGGTCCACGGGTCGTGTGGATAGTGTGGGTGAAGACTGTGCGCTGGCGGTTTGTCTTACTGTCCATCAGCCTCCAGTTGAGCAGTGGGTCGTAGACGAAGGCCTCCAGCACGGCCATGACGCTGTCCCTGTGCTCCCTCAACACCTCCATCACCGTGTGACACGTGATCCGGTAGTTACCGTCCAGACCCGTCACCTGAGAGAGAGAGAGAGAGGGAGAGAGAGAGAAATAAATATAGAGGAAGAGAGAGAGAGAAATAGAGAGGGAGAGAGAGAGAGAGAGAAATAGAGGGAGAGAGAGAAATAGAGAGAGAGAAATAGAGAGGGAGAGAGAGAGAGAGAAATAGAGAGGGAGAGAGAGAGAGAAATAGAGGGAGAGAGAGAAATAGAGAGGGAGAGAGAGAAATAGAGAGCGAGAGAGACAGAGAGAGGGAGAGAGAGAGAGAGAAATAGAGAGGGAGAGAGAGAGAGAAATAGAGAGGGAGAGAGAAATAGAGAGGGAGAGAGAGAGAGAGAAATAGAGAGGGAGAGAGACAGAGAGAGAGAGAAATAGAGAGGGAGAGAGAGACACACACACACAGAAACCAAGCGTTTTCACTAGTTATTTCAATGAATAATTCAGAATCTTCTTTCAGAAACGTGTCGCCAAAAACCCCAGCAGTGGTTCGGCTTGTCCCCACGGTACCTCCATGGCGTTGGTCAGCATCCGGGTCAGCCTGAAGGGAATCTTCTCTGGGAACTTCTCTCTGGTCATGGCCACCTGCGGGGGCGGCCAGGTTTAGAAAACATTCACACGACCGTTTGCACATTCAGGTCTGGGGGAGGAGAAAGTGTGTTTGTGTGTGTGTGTGTGAGTCAGAAAGAGAAAGTTTGTGTGTGTGTGGGTGAGTCAGAAAGAGAAAGTGTGTGTGTGTGTGTGTGTGTGAGTGAGTCAGAAAGAGAAAGTGTGTGTTTGTGTTTGTGTCAGAAAGAGAAAGTGTGTGTGTGTGTGTGTGTGTCAGAACAAGAGAGAAAGTGTGTATGTGTGAGTATGTGTGTGTGTGTGTGTCAGAACAAGAGAAAGAAAGTGTGCGTCAGAACAAGAGGGAGAAAGTTTGTGTGTGTGTGAGTGTATGTCAGAACAAGAGAGAAAGTGTGTGTGTGAGTATGTTTGTGTGTGTCAGAACGAGAGAAAGTGTGTGTGTGTGTGTGTGTGTGTGTCAGAACAAGAGAGAGAAAGTGTGTGTGTGTGTGTGTCCAGGGGGGGGCGGGAGTTCACCCTCACCTCAAAGCAATCTCCAAAGTCAATGTGGAGGATCTTCCCACTCAGTCTGTCCAGCATCAAGTTAGACGGATGCCTGCGGAGACACAGAAGCGTCGGATTGAGAGACGGCGTTCAGTTATCGCCCCGGCGTTCAGTTATCGCCCCGCCGTTCAGTTATCGCCCCGGCGTTCAGTTATCGCCCCGGCGTTAACGGTGACCCACATCACCAGTCCGGAGCTCCCGCTGGTGGAGAGGCGCTCACCTGTCTCCCAGTCCCAGGATGTAGCCGACCATTGACATCACAGCCAGGGAGCGCGTGTAATTGGTCCTCCTGTCGAACCACACCTACGGGGAGAAACGACACCCGCTCACTGTATCTTTCTCAGTACGTTGCTATTACGTTGTTGTTACGTTGATGTTACGTCGCCTTTACGTAGGCCTGACGACGGGCCTTACCTCAGAGCTGGGGCTCTTGAGCCAGAGCAGCTTGGCCAGGTCGTCTCCCGCCGTGTTGTTGACCGCGTGTTCAAACACCTCCACCTTCTCCATCAGGGTCAGGTGGTCGTAGTCTGGGGCCATCTGCCAACCGCAAGACGTCCACAACGTCAGATTTCATCGACCGCAAGACGTCCACAACGTCAGATTTCATCAACCGCAAGGCGTCAACAACGTCAGATTTCATTGACCACAAGATGTCCACAACGTCACATTTCATTGACCGCAAGGCATCAACAACATCAGATTTTATTGACCACAAGGCGTCAACAACATCAGATTTCATCGACCACAAGGTGTCAACAACATCAGATTTCATTGACCACAAGGCGTCAACAACATCAGATTTCATCGACCGCAAGGTGTCAACAACATCAGATTTCATTGACCACAAGACGTCCACATCATCAGATTTGGATCCTTTCCAGACCGTACTTTCTTGCTCTTACCGCCCTATTCTACGTTGGGTTCTCACATGAATTTCCTTCGTTTCACACAGACAGCTTTAAGACAGCTCAAACTGACAAAGACCCCCCCCCCCCCAAAAAACAGCTACAGACAGGACTCTTCTAGTTATCTTGCTCTGACCACGGAACGAGAAGCGCTGACGTCCGTGTGAGAGAGAGAGAGAGAGAGAGAGAGAGAGAGAACGGGAGGACGCCTCCCTACCCTGAGCATGATGCGGTGCTCGATGTTGAGCAGGATCTTCTTCTTCTCTCGGTAGTCCCGGATGAGGGCGTGGAGGGTGTCGCAGTGAGGAACCCAGCCGATCAGACCGGAGTTGGTGGACAGGGGGATCACGGCGTAGCGCTGGATACTGGGGCGGCACACACACGGAGACACGGACACGTCAACGTCCACGCATTAGAATTCAGCTTCTCTAGCGCCACGAGAATTGAGCGAATCTGTTTGTTTCCATTGTCACTGTCGCCCCTGACAGCTTCCGTATTTGGCACGGGTACCGGCAGGGGTCCCAAGCAGACGGTGACCGGGATTATTTAATTAGGTAATTAGAGCTGACTTAAATGGCCAATTAGTGACAGCACTACCCACAGCAGCCAGCAGGTGGCGTGCCGTGTGCGCACACACCCACGCACCAATGGGTGTCAGAGCTAGTGTGCGTGAGGCCGGCCTCCGGTTTACCTGAGGTTCTTGCGCAGGGAGGCGGGGTCATTGGCCAGCAGGGTGTTGACCAGACCGAACAGCTGCATGACCCGCTCATCCTGTCTGAGGTCCTCGTGGCCCTTCAGCAGGAACATGAACTCGTGCCCGTTACTACCTGCAGGGGGCGGCAACACACAACACTCGAAATCTCAACACTAGAAATGAGTCTCCATTTTCAGATGGTACCAAGATGGGGCCCGGGGATTTTCTCAGTAAAGCCGAACGACGTTTAGTAAATCATACAGTTACTGCATCATTACTGCGCCATCTAGCTATAGATGGAATTCCTGGAAAACTTATTTCGATGTATTTTCAAGAGAATTCTCAGTTACCGAGAGAGACGGTCGGCAGTGACCCGACCGCTGCAGTCAACCAATACTCCCGGTGGACCCAGTAGAATAACGGATCTGCACAGTCTCCCCAGCCCAAACACTCCGGCAGAACCAGACGTTATATAAAGACAGACACCGAGAGCGGAGCCGCAAGTCGGGGTACTGTGTGTTCCGTCTGTGTTGCTAGGAGATTTCCTCCTACCGATTGTTATCAACAGCGCGCGGCGGGCGCGTACACGCTCGTCCGCCAGGTGAAAGGAGAATAAGCTGAGCTTTGTCTTCTTAGTATGGGTTCGTCTTTTGTCTTTCTACCGACGACTTTGTGGTTTAGCGTCAAAACAAGTCGGTTGATTGTTTTGAACGAGCGCTTATTTGTCCAAACGGGCAGGACCAACTGAGCCAGACCCGGGTTCGGGCCGGCACTCTTACCCATGATGGTGAGTTTGCGGGGGCGCTGTTTGGAGGTGATGACCTGCAGTGAGGCGGCGATGGATTGGATGCGGATGATGGGCTGGTTGGGGTCGTAGGTTCCGGGCACGGCCAGCTCCAGGTCCCGACACATCAGCAGCTTGGGAGATACGTACTGCAGCTCCAGAGAGGTCAGCTAGGGGGGTCACAGGGAGAGAGAGGGGGGGGGGGGGTTAAATGTGCAGGTGGCGAGTGTTTGTGAGTGTGTGAGAGTGTGTGTGTGAGTCAGAACAAGAGAGAGAAAGTGTGTGCGCGCGTGCGTGCGCACGCGTGTGTGTGTGCGTGTGAAGGTTGTTTCACCGTGCCACCATGTTACCATGTCACTCTTTCAGACTCTCTCCTGTGTATTTCAGTCTCTCTCGCCCTCACGGTCTGACCCTGTCTATCACGGATGTTCATTCTCACTGGTTGGGCAGGTCTCGTTTGAAAACAACGTTCCTCCATGAATGGATCACCTATTCTACAGTAACAAAGCCTCAGGACTGTGCTTTCCCTACTACACAAGCCTTTGTCTCAATCTGGCAGAGCACCGTGTTTATGCACAGCTTGGCCTTAAAAGGAACCATAGCACAAAAACATTATTGATACACTTGGCTTCACCTGTTCCAAAAGACGTTAATCATCACATCACAGAATGACTTTCATTCTTTTGGGACACTGACATGATCCAGATAGATGGGTTTCTACTGTCAGGATGGAGGAATGTACGCCTGGACAAGTCAAATGAAACTCATTATTGCTGCTGATAGACTGGTATGCACACACAGATACGATATGCCAACATCAAAGCGGGCAATCAATCAGAGTAGCTAGACGATTCAACTGGCACAACTACAGTCTAGATCCTGAGTTGATGTACCTGTTCCCCATTGACATTTCCCCACAAATCTGCAGCTAAAACCGCTAGACTGGGAAAACCTTCGCCGTGCACTGAAGTTACCACGCAGTCAGCGCTGAGAGGGCTTGTGCGCATTTCTATGTGATTTTATTTTATGAGAGAGAGAGCTCAGTGGTGTGTATAGTACAGTGTGTGTGTGTGTGTGGGTGCGTGTGTGTGTGCGTTTAATATGAGAGGGAGCGCTAGAGGTGTGTGTGTGTTTAATACGAGAGGGAGCGCTAGGGGTGTGTGTGTGTTTAATACGAGAGGGAGCGCTAGGGGTGTGTGTGTGTTTAATACGAGAGGGAGCGCTAGGGGTGTGTGTGTGTTTAATACGAGAGGGAGTGCTCAGGGGTGTATGAGTGTGTGTGTGTTTAATAGGAGAGGGAGCCCTCAGCTCAGGGGTGTGTGTGTGTGTGTGTGTGTGTGTGTGTGTGTGTGTGTGTGTGTTTAATACGAGAGGGAGGGCCCAGGTGTGTGTGTGTGTGTGTGTGTTGTCCTGACCTGGGGCAGCTGTTTGGAGATGCGTCTGAAGACGTGGTAGTAGAGGTCCCAGGCCTGGGTCAGGTCCTTCACGTTGCCAGAGCGCATGTACTTCCTACACCAATCCTGGGCCTCCATCAGGTCCCGCCCATAGGCCTGCCACAACAACGACAACAACAATAAGGACAACAACAACAACTCTTTCAACTTTGCAAAAGAATAATGGGCAGCTAAAACCAACACACTGTTCCACTCTCTCCCTCTCTTCCTCTCTCTCTCCCTCCCTCCCTCTCTCTCTCCCTCCCTCCCTCTCTCCCCCTTTCTCCCTCTCCCCCTCTCTCTCTCTTCCTCTCCCTCCCTCCCTCTCTCCCCCTTTCTCCCTCTCCCTCTCCCCCTCTCTCTCTCTTCCTCTCCCTCGCTCTCTCTCTCTCTCCCTCTCACCTGATTGAAGGAGGTCTCTTTGAGCGTCTGCGGCCCTCGCTCCATCATGGCGTGGAGGGGCTCCAGCACGGCGAACATGCCCTTCACGTTCCTCTCTCCGAAGTACAGGCGCGACGCCTCCTCCAGGCCCTCGTGCCACATCTCGTGCCACAGGATGGCCACGCGGATCAGCTCCTCGCTCACCTGGGGGCACGGGACACCGCTCAGGGAAGTGTGTATACTGTGTGTGTGAGACAGAATGTGTGTGTGTGTGTGTGTGTGAGAGAGTGAATGTGTGTCAATGTCAGTGTGTGTGTGCGTGTGTGTGTGTGTGTGTGAGAATGTGTGTGTGTGTGTGTCTGTGTGTGTGAGAGAGAATGTGTGTGTGTGTGTGTGTATGTGTCTGTGAGAGAGAATGTGTGTCAATGTCATTGTGTGTGTGTGTGTGTGTCTGAGAGAGACTGTGTGTCAATGTGTGTGTGTGTGTGTGTGTGTGTGTGTGTGTGTGTGTGTGTGTGTGTGTGTGTGTGAGATGGTCACTAACCATGATGGCCTGCTGGACCAGCGTGTTGCAGTGCTCACACATGTTCTTGAGGATCTTGTTGGCGGCGTTGTGGCGCGCTGTGGTGGTGGACTTGGACGCCACGGTCAGAGGATAGATCAAAGCCTTGGAGAGGGGAGCAGAAAGGACAGACCATCAATCAATCAATCAATCAATCAATCAATCAATCCATTCATTCGCTTATTTTTAATTCTCGGGAAGACAATTGAAGAGCAAGCCCTCATTTTCAATGTAGCCGAGATTGCAAAGCAAATAATAAATAGAAGACAATACTGTAGAATATATACAATTTCAATACCAATAATACAAAAAAAAGCACAATTAACAGTACACCAACACAAATAATAAAAGTACCCATTGTTTTTTGTTGTTCTTGCTGTGTTTTTTTTCTTACTTTATTGGATAAAAGAAGCTCAATGCATTCTGTGAAACATTCATTGATTTTTCTGTACTGATTGTGGATGCATACAGTTCAACCGTCTTCGTATTTTATATGGCTTCATAATAAACATATTTGAAACACAAATAATAAAAGTAGAACAATAAAAAGTAGAACAGAGTCCAGCTCAACACTCAATCATCAAAAACGGCAACAAATCAATCAATCAATCAATCAATCAATCAACCAACCAACCAACCAACCAACCAACCAATCAATCAATCAATCAATCAATCAATCAATCAATCAATCAATCAATCAATCAATCAATCAATCAATCATCCAATCAACCAATCATCCAATCAACCAATCAACCAATCAACCAATCAATCAAACACCAATGGAATACTCTTTCCTTTGTAGTAGCTGATGTGGGGTGCAGGGGCGTTACCTGGGGGTGGTAGCGACCGATGTCCGTGAGGAGCTGGTGGATGAGACGGCCCACCAGAGCACGGGGGGTGTCGATACGCGCGATGAGCTGAGGGATCACCTGCAGGAACCAGGGGGGGGGGGGGCGTTCAACACTTCCTTTCCCTTCCACGATTTATGTATGCACACCCGCAGAAGTGGCTTCAGAGAATAATGTCATTTTTTCGGTCAGTGATTCTGCCGTATAACCCATGTGACCTCCAGGGCGGCCTGGCCTGGGGGGGGTGTTAAAGGGCGTGGTGGTTACCTGGAGCCAGGTGTCTATCTGAATGGTCTTGATCCCCTCCACCAGCGCCTCGTTCACTTCGGGCCAGTGACCGTAGTCAAACCACAGCGTCAGGACCCTGAACGAGGACCACAAACACACAAAACACAGTTAGTGATCATCTCAAAGCGATGAAATGCTGCGGTCACAAATAATGACCGGCTGATTAGTTAATTCAACTCTGAATTTTCCACAGATGTTCCACCATGGTCACTAAATTCAAGGACGATCCGCAATGCCTCTTTCCACCACTAGAAGTCCCCCTTTCTCCATATTTAATATCTTCCCCAGGTGTCCTAATGGTCAGTTTAGGTCATGTGGGTGGGTGGGGGGGCTCTACACCCCAGTGGTCAGTTCAAGCCTGTGTGCGGGTGTGTGGGGGGGGGGGCTCTACACCCCAGGGGTCAGTTCAAGCCTGTGTGTGGGTGTGTGGGGGGGGGGGGCTCTACACCCCAGTGGTCAGTTCAGGCCTGTGTGTGGGTGTGTGGGGGGGGGGGGCTCTACACCCCAGTGGTCAGTTCAAGCCTGTGTTCGGGTGGGGGGGGGGGGGCTCTACACCCCAGTGGTCAGTTCAAGCCTGTGTGTGGGGGGGGGGGGGGGGGCTCTACACCCCAGTGGTCAGTTCAAGCCTGTGTGTGTGGGTGGGGGGGGGGGGGGGGGGCTCTACACCCCAGTGGTCAGTTCCAGCCTGTGTGCGGGTGGGGGGGGGGGGCTCTACACCCCAGTGGTCAGTTCCAGCCTGTGTGCGGGTGGGGGGGCCTCCTCACCTGAGGGTGTCCTGCAGGTTGTTCCCCCTGGACAGGGAGATGGAGCGGAAGAAGCCCTGGACGGCCGGCACCGTGTACATGAGCAGGGTTTTGGACAGGTCCTGCAGGGGGGTCAAACGGTCGAGGGGTCAGTCAGATACCAGACGTCTAATTCAGGTTCCCAGTTTGTTTTTGTTTTTTTCAAAAAAATTAACTGCCACAATCTGAACATTCCACACAGCCACTAAAATGTTAAAAAAGCTAGAAATCAAACTTAAATTACATAAAAACTATAAAGATTTGTAAAAATCTGAATAGATCGTGATGAGATCACAATGGTATACTGTTGTGATAGAACCGTAGAAGAGCGAGCGGGCTCGCGTGTCGGATGTGTACGCAGCTGGCCTCGACCGCGCCGGCGCCGAGGAACCAGCGCTGTCCAGCCCGCGGGCGCGTGTGTGTGTGTGTGTGTGTGTCGGCCCGGCGCCCACCTCGCTGGCCTTCTTCTGGCTGGGCGAGGGGACCGGGCTGTGCTCGGCGCTGTCCGCCTCGCTGTCGCTGTTGGACGCCTCGCTGTTGGCGCTGGCCCCGCTGGCGTGGCGCCGCTTCTTCTTCTCGTCGCGGCCCGTGTTCTGATGCTTGTAGTGCAGCACCGCCTCGAAGTTCATCACCGCCCAGGCGTGCCAGGCCTGCGGAGGGAGAGAGAGAGAGGGAGGGAGAGAGAGAGAGGGAGAGAGGGGAGGGAGAGAGAAGGGAGAGAGAGAGAGAGAGAGAAAGGGGGAGAGAGAGAGAGGGAGGGTGAGAGAGGGAGGGTGAGAGAGGGAGGGAGAGAGAGAGAGAAAGCGAGAGGGAAGGAGAGAGAAAGAGAGAGAGAGGGAGAGAGAGGGAAGGAGCGAGAAAGAGAGAGAGAGGGAGAGAGAGAGGGAGAGAGAGAGAGAGAGAGAGGGGGGGGGGGTGAAGGCAGGGGCGGTCTAAAGTCCTTTGATTCAACAGTCATTATTCTGCTTTACTGAGCGGTAGGTAGAACGTCCCCGAGGGGGAAACAGGGGAATGTTTTTCGGGATCTGAGCAGATGTGTCCTATATTTTGCCTGTTATGTAATTGGCTATTGGAAGCCCGGGGTGGAAAGGGACGATCGGAGAGTGTGGACGATGCGTCTGAAAGAGAGAGAGAGCGCGCCATTTTTGTAGCCTGCAGCGCGGGGGCAGCCAATGGAGGTTAGATGACTAAATGGGTCCCTTTCTAGTGCTCATCGGAATGGACCGCAAAGTCCCAAAACTCAGGCGATGGACTGGCTTACTTCATAAATGCCTTAGTTTTATTCCAATTTTATTCACACTGTGCAATCTCAATAAAATGAATGCATTTCTGTCATCACAAGTCAGTCCATCGCCTGGGATTTTGGGAGTGTGCTCCAACTCCGCATATTTTTGATTTGTGCTCGCTTTGACCAGCGCCTTCTGGATGCGCACGAGTGCTCTCTAATGAAACCGAACCTTGTGGTTTGCGGTTTGTGTGTGTGTGCGCTCAGGTCAGGTCATTAGTATACTGCTGGAGAGTGTTTTAAGGGAAGGTGGAAGGTGAACGGGGTCAGAGGTCACTGACCTTGTACCAGTTGCGGTCGTGCTCAGTGGAGTGGCTGTAGTACTGCAGCACCTTGGGGATGGTGCTCTCGTTGATGCCCTGGAGGGACAGCTGCCACTCACCCAGCTTCAGGAAACACCTAGAGGGAGGGAGGGAGGGAGGGAGGGAGGGAGAGGGAGGGAGGGGGGAGAGAGGGAGAGAGAGGGAGGGAGAGGGAGAGAGAGAGAGAGAGAGAGAGGGAGAGGGAGAGGGAGAGAGAGGGAGGGAGAGAGAGAGAGAGAGAGAGAGAGAGGGAGAGAGAGAGAGGGAGAGAGAGGGAGAGAGAGGGAGAGAGAGAGAGAGGGAGAGAGAGAGAGGGAGAGGTAGAGGGAGAGAGAGAGAGAGAGAGGGAGAGAGAGAGAGAGAGAGGGAGAGGTAGAGGAAGAGGGAGAGAGAGATAGAGAGAGAGACCTTTTAGACTTAGACAACTTTAACGTCTTCTCTAAGTCTGTCTGCAATTTGTTGTGCAGCACGACATTAAAAACACATAAGGACATAAATCACAAACAAAAACAGTAACCCAAGTCATCGATCGCAGCCATCAAAACATCATCACGGCTCGGTTCACCCAAAGTGCACGTCAGCATGAATCACACCATCATGTCAATAGCATCCTGTAGCCGGGAGAGACCGGCCGAGAGAGACAAGCCTCGGTCAATAGATCAGTGGCGCAAGGCCTACATGTCTGCGCCGCTAGGGCCTCCATAAATCACCCCGGCTGCGTTTCCCAACCCCGATGTCAACAGCTCAGAGCGGGACAGTGGCGGGAACGGGCTGTTTGCTCCGCGCCCTCGTCCGCAAGGATGATGAACGCTTCCATATGCCTCCTCCTGGCAGAGGGCAGAGGTGCCTCGGGGCCGGCGGTCCTTCACACCCTCCTCCGTACCCCCGGTTGCCTCATCTGGCAGCCCGAACGGTTGTCTGAGGCCCGAGGCCCACATCTGCGGAAGACTACTCTAGTAAATCCCCCATTAATTCAATTTTTTGCGTGCCGAGAGCGAGCGTTCCTGCTGTTCGCTGTGCCAGAGAGACAGATCTGAACGCCATGCTAGCTTGTCATCGCTGGTCGCTAGGGGAGGCGGCCGGCGGAAGCAGCTCACGACAGGACGGTCCGTTAACGCGTGACGGAGAATGATTCGACGCTTGGAAATCAAACACGCATTTATCCTACTTAGGTGTCGTCATTAACGAAAGACAGCTGCACCTTTAAATACTGAATAAAGTACCTAACTATCTATCTAGCTACAGTATCTGAAAGGTTCTGGGATCACGTAAAAAGGAGGGGGTTCAATTAAGGTCACCTTTTTTTCAGTGGCTGATGCTTTTAAGCTTTATTCATCCTTCTAAGAGACACAAGACACTTCAAGCAAGTGGTTGTGTGTGTTTTTCCCACCTGAGCCAGAAAACATTACTGGTTTATAACACATAACACGCTGAGAACTGGCAAGAGCCGCGCGGCCATCAATCCATCAGCCCCTGTAACTGTACGAGGGGCGTACCGCCGCTTCCAGACAACTTCTAATAAATGATATTACATAATCCTCCGCTGAGTGCTTTTCCATGTGAGGATACAGTAGTGGAGAGAAGGGGGTTTCAAACGGCCTCGGCCTTCCCGCTGACACGCTCATCTGTCAGAGAGCGCCACAGACAACAGGGGCAGCCAGTGGGAGAGTTGCGTAACGACCGGCGCTAATTCACACAGGAGACGGCGGCTTTGCAGATCGTATCGCCGCCGTCTCCCGAAACCTCTCCCTCCCCCGTCCCAGATAAACAGCGCTGAAATTACAGCGGATTCTTTGGGGAGGCGTCGGCGACACGCGTGTTTGTCTGCGTCGGGAGGGGGAGGGGGGGGGGGGGGTCGCGGACCAGGTGTGCGGCCGCTCGGCGCGAAAGTGTGTCAGCGCGTCTGGAGAGACGTGGCGCGCTAACGATGACAGCACAGGTGTTTCCCTCGACACGCATTCCTCAGACAACGCAAGGCCCTGTCAGGAGACGCAGAAAAACATCTTTCCTGGTGTCATGTTTGGTTGTTGCCTCGTACGAATTATGAGGTGCGAGTGTCTACAGTATGTCTGTGTGTGTGTGTGTGTGTGTGTGTGTGTGTGTGTGTGTGCAGGTGCCTGCGATGATGAGTGTTTTTCCGGCATGTTTTACTGTATGAAGGCTTGTCTCCAGACCAAGAGTGAGCACATCGTTCCCATAAAGAAAATATGACCACTCTTCACCTCCGGCCTGTTTTTTACTTGTTTGGCCAAAGAGAAACACTGAATTATTCAACTCCATCTCCGCCAGAAATAAAACTGTCCAAAAAGAGTAAATCGCCCTCGGAGAATTCAGATTCCCCCCCTTTGGGCGGTCATTTGAGGTTGGGCCCCCTGAAGGAGAGAGGCAGCACAAGGCCAGGCCTTAAACTGGCTATCAGCGGCAAAGGCCAGGGCTTAATTGGCGATCTGTGGCGACCTGTTGAGAGTGCAAACCACTTCCTCGGTCTTTGGACGTGGACGTGGAGAGACCTTTTCTTAAAGTGGAGGCTTTCCGCTTTCTGTTTTTCGACCCCCATACTCCAACGTCTGCTCGGATAGGCAGACATCTGCACGGAGTTAGCAGGCGGAGATCTGGAGCTAGCGTGCCGCGCAGAAGCGGTCGGTTTGGCGCGGCATGAGCCATGACCGCCTCAGTTGCTCTCTGCCCTTCCCTGCTCATGACAAATCACCTCCGACCAGCTTGATCAAACGACACGGCGGCAAGTCCCGGGACCGGTGACTCATGCAACACACTCCGCCCCGTCATCAACAGACCGCCAGCCCCGCGCCTATTCACGGCACCCGGTTCAGTAGGTGTCGTTCGGGCGCTCGGTGCCAAAAAAACGCCCGGCGCGACCGCGGAGAGGGGGTGATGCCAGACAAGGGGGGGCCGTGCCAGACAAGATGGCGACGCCACGGTGTAGTAGGCGTGCCCACAGGTGCTGGACATGAAACGGGCACGTCAGCGTGGCCATGGAAGGGAGGGGGGGGGGGGGGGGGAGTAGGGGGGGCGAGAAGACGCACCTGACGGACCGAGAAGACGTCAACCGTTCCCGCGGTCTGAGATCAGTAGCTGGACGCAGGTGGCCGGGAGGGGAGGTGAGGGGGGTGGGGCCGCAACTCCCTAGAGTGGAATGAGCGCTTGGCTGCGTCCGCGTGAAGCGAGAAGCAAGCGAGGGAGCGCCGCGGGTCAGGTCGCGGGGAAAAGGGGAGAACGTTCTGCACTGTTCGTGACCCCGGGCGTTCGGAACATCGGCGCCGTTCGGCCTCGCTCTCAACCTCTCTCTTCCCCTGCCGCCAGCGAGACCCCCCCGATGTTTACTTTTTTTTCCACACCGGAGCTTGTTTTGAAAAATTGCGTAACGCCCCCGTATCCGACGAGACACCGGATCAAGCGGTAGAAATGTTTTGAAAGTTCAGCGGAAGTTCAGGTGTTTTTTTTTGGTAGTTCGGCTCAGCGAGGCGGTATCACATGTTGAGCTCGCGGGCTGCGTTGGCGGGCGTGTTAGGCGCTCACCTGGCCATGAGTTTGTGGAGCTCCTGCTTGTGCTGCTGGTCTTCGGCGGCGATGGCGTGCTGCGCCTGCTGCTGCATCCCCTGCACGAAGTGCTGCATGTGCTGGAAGGCGTCGATCTGGAGCAACGAGAGAAACGCGCCCAGAGAAGGAAGGATTCTATCAACAAAGAGGGAGAGTTAAGAACTGGGGTCCTACTGTAAGGGTCAGCGATTTGGGTTTGTTTATCCAACTAGTGGACATCCGGTCGAGTCGACCTGTGCGAAAGCCTCACTTATTAACGCCCCGATTTATTTCTTTACCATAGTCCGGTTTGCTCGAGGGTTTTGGCTTTTGGGGATCCTCAGAGGAAATCCTAAATCAATAGGCCTTCTGCATCTCAGAGATAAAATATGCAATTACAATTCTCCAACGGCAACTCTTCCCTGGCCAATCGTTCGACACGCACCAATCAGATCAGAGTTACACTTTATAGTTCCGGAATGAACCTCTTTCACAGCGTACCAAAGCTACGC